>NC_057404.1:29059228-29426695 GCF_019320065.1 Cervus canadensis
GATTTATTTATATGGCAAAAGGGCAGAGAAAGAATTTACAAGTTTTCTCAAGCAACTGTCCTAAGAACAGGGAGGCTAGATGCTAACAGGGAAGAAATCTGTCTAAAGTTTAGACCAAGCCATCTTGGTCATTGGCTAATTGTTTCTCTTTCTAGTTGGCAATCTCAGAATGCTGCTGTATTTGTTTGATGCAACCTGTTATTGGGGAGGTGTGGGGTGTGCTAGGGGTAGATTTATGGTTAAGCTTCTTTCCCATGTCTCATGGGGCATGAATATTTGCATCCATTTGGGTCACTGTCCTATTTTCTGACCCAGTCACCACTATTCTGAACGCTCACCCCTCTTGCCTGACTTTTGGCTCACTTCTTGTCTAAAAGTGTATTTGCAAAAGGCTCTCCTGCCTACCTGCTCCCACTCTGCTACCCTTTAATCAGCAAGTAGATTTTCTAATGCCCACCTTGCTGTTATAGCATCAGACATTTCTGAATCTGAATCAGTATTATGTTTGTAGCAGTCCTTTTCCATGCACCTTTTAGGCTTCCATTCTTTCTGATAATTCTGTTATAGATGTGTTTCTTCTTTTGGAGTTTCTTTACATTTTCTCTTTTTAAAATGGCTCTGCATTTGTTTTGCATTGTGTTATAGATTGACTTATTATTGACTATCTTGTCAGTATTGCTAGGTTTTAGAGTGGAAGGAGGAGGTTGCCGTAAATGCTGAATTTGTCATGTGGATTCAGAGATCTTTGGAACTTATTTACTGTGGAATCGTTGAGACCTTCTTCATGGTACATTATGTTATATATTTCTTAAAATATTGCATGGAAAGAATGTGATGTGTATTTTCTGTTTTCAGAAGTTAGTTCATTCAGAACATATTCAAACCCAACTTTCTATAACATTCCACCATCACAGAGGCTAGGAATGTAAAAGACTTAACTTTTGAGTCTTTCTTGCAATCGGATCTGAACAACAGACTCATTTCCGGCCAACCAGGTATGAGTAAAAGTCTGTCGAGACTCCCTTTTAAATAATTTCCTTCTTGTCTGGAATGTGGGGATGAATGTGGAGTAAGGTATCTATAGTTTAGAATGACAGAGCAGAAAGTCGAAAGAGCCTGATTCCTTCATGTCACAATTGTTGCTCTTGTTCAGTTGCTAAGTCATATCCGACACTTTGCAACTTCACGGACTGCAGCACTCCAGGCTCATCTGTCCCTCACTATCTCTTGGAGTTTGCTCAAATTCATGTCCATTGAGTTGGTGATGCTATCTCACTCTCTCTTCCTCTGCCGCCCCCTGCTCTTTTCGCCTTCAATCTTTCCCAGCATGGTACAACAGTGTGGCTTTAATAATTCTGAACTGCCTGACTGTGGTGTGTATGTGTGTGTGATGAGAAAAATAAACTCCAGTGGTTGGCCACTATTATCTATTGTCTCATATACAGGCAGACACAATCCTAATAGTTTGTTACCTAAAGTTAAGGAGGCACATCTCTCTCCTTCCTGATGTTCTGTGCCATGTGCTGGCCAGTCCTTTGCCATAACACAGCTGTTCACTCTTCACTCTCTCCAGAGTTGGAAGACACTTTTAAGTAGGAGTGTCTTAATCTGAGCAGTTAATGAAAAAAAAAATGTGTCTCTCTGGCTCTCAGCCATGTGGTAACCCCGGTTTTAAAGGTCCTATATCTGCAGGGAATCTGCAGTTGGGGAAGGGCAGTTTGATTCAAGAAATTGCTAATATTCGGCTAACTGACAGCATATTGAAGAAGAGGGTATGCAAATCTATAAAATTTAGGCTTTCAAATACATGTTTTTATTGTATTTTCCTTTTTCTACTTGCAACTAAGGCAGACTTCTGGGAAGATATCACTATGCACTTAAGAAATAAGGAATTATGCTTCACCTACTTGAAGGTGGTGTATCTACACATATTATTTAGAATTTTTCTGCTTAAGAAATTTGTCTATTCTCCCTTACATATTTATTTATTGGGTCATTTGTTTATATCAGAATGGGGTCATGGATATTTATTTTGTACTTTAGTTATAATCCAATACTAGAACTTCTGACCTGTAAAGAGCTTTTTATCATCACTCCTATCCTTACAACAACAACAACAAAAAGCTGAAAAAAAGGAAATTCAGTGATTTTTCTTGGACTCATCAGAGAATTGACATTGCAGGGTAACTTCTACCCCCAAATCTGGGGGGACAGGTAAAGACAGAGAATACAGAGAATCTGGCTAATAGAAGCAGAAGCTACTGGAGCCATAAGCCGGTAGGAAGACTTCAAAGGTAATTTAAACAAATCCTGGAGGATGTGTGTGGACTAGTTTGAAAATGAGAAACACTTGGAGCTGTAGTCTTAGGGAGGCTCCACACTTTAAATCCAGCAATTCTAGCAGATTCTTATAGTAAAGATCCAAGAATGGGTTGTGAAATAAGCCCAGAGCATGCTCCATGTTAGATGCCTCCTCTCCAGGGGAAAAGACTTTATTAGAGACATATCTTACCTGGAGTGGGGGGTATTTCTCTGATTCCAGGTTGTTAGTTCTGTGATTTCAGTTCTCTGATGGGTCCAGAAAAACAGTTGATTTTTAGTTTGTTCAGGTTCATCTTGATATAAGGATGGGAGTGGCAACTTCTAAGTTCTTTTTATATGTTGGAACAGAAAAGAAATCTGAGTTTTCTTTGACACTCAGATCTTAGCCACATAGTTTTTACTAATTTGTTAGTTTTCCATTCTCTTTATACCCTTACTCTACCTGGGAGGCTTTATCTGAATTATCCTTATCAGCCTGTTGGTAGAATTGGAAATCCAATCTCTTGGATGGTAAGATTAGAAGAAATTCCAGTACTTTTGGGATTTATTTTTCCCTCCCCCAGAGGTTAAAGGATCTCAGGGACTTAGTCCAAGCATATGGAAAGAGAAACAGGCAGTTTGCCCCATGCATTAGTACACTGCTTTTTATCAGCTGCAATACTTCTGCCCTGGGTGTATGGGAACACCGTTAAAAAAACAGGTGAAAGCAGATGGTTCGTAGATAAGCCTTGTCCATAGATACAATAAAGCCTTTCTATTTAACTCACTCTGTCAAAGAAGATGATTCAATTCCTTGAATATTCATGGCCTAAGTTTTGCTTGGGTTCCAGCCTCACTCTAAAATTTCCTTCCTATTTGACCTTAGGAAAGTTTCTCAACTTTCTTGCCTCATCTGCAAAATGTGTAAATAACAATGGGTCTTGCTTCACAGGGTTGTTCTGGGAATTAAATGAGTTAATATTTGTGAAATGTCTAGAACAGTGCCTTGCACATAGTATGTACTATGGAAAATAGGTGAATTAATTTGAATTGATGATCCTAGTAATTGCGACATTAAAATTTTGTCCCAGAATGACTGGGCTCCAAAGCCTGTGAGCTTTCAATACCGATGATAACTTTCTGCTATTTAAAGCTGGCTCACTTCCTAGACATATTCTCACCCAGACCAAACAACCTTTGGAAGCTCACTCTCAACTCCTGGGTCCTAAGGGCATACACCATAGGGTTAAGGGCTGGGGGGATGACACTATGCAGCACATTGAGAAGAACAGGGATGATGGGAAACCTTCTTCCTGCCAGATGGGTGACAGATACTACAATAATAGCGGTGTAGAAAAAGAGAATGAGGGTGAGATGAGAGCTGCAGGTACTCAGGGCCTTAGATGTTGCTTCAGCAGAGTTCAACCTCAGCACTGAGCGAATAATCAACATGTAGGAAGCAAAGACCAGACCCATGTCACTCCCAACCATAAACCAAGCCAAGGCCAAATGGTAAAATCTATTAATAGTGATGTCATCACAGGCCAGACTGGTGACCCCCAAGTTAGAGCATAGGCAGTGGTCAATCTCATTCCTGGAGCAGTAGTGTCTCTGGGCAGCAAGTACAGGCACTGGGATGACCAGTAGGCCATTTCTGAGCATCATAGACAGTGTGACTTTGATCACAAAAGTCTCAGTGACTATGGAAGGGTACTGAAGGGGATAGCAAATGGCTACATACCTATCCACAGCCATGCAGAGGAAGATGCCTGACTCCATGCTCATGAAAGAGTTGATGGCATACATCTGAGCAAAGCACTCAGAGAGACCGATGGTCTTGGCATTAAACCAGAAAATGGCCAGGATTTTGGGCATGATGGTAGTAGCCAGGCCAATGTCCACTACAGCCAAGATACCAAGGAAGTAATACATGGGCTGGTGTAAGGTAGACTCATGATGGATGGTGATCAGGATGAGGAGATTGGCACCAAGAGCTAAGAGGTAGAGTAGAGCCAGGGGCAGGGAGAGCCAGTGTTGCCAGCTGTGAATGCCTGGAAACCCCATTAGAACAAATTCAGACACTTGAAACCTTGAGCCATTGGTTATAGTTAGGGTAGTATCCATGTCATGGAATGTCTTCTTCTCAACATTTATCTGTGAATTAAGGGAAAACAAGAACAGGCTGCAGTTAGCCCAGTTGAGGGTTAAAATTTGTGTAGAAGGATATAAGATTCACCAACGACTCAGTTCTTTTTAGCATAACATGTCCTCAACTTGCTTGAGGCCCTTGGGAAAAGTTCAGATAAGAACAATGGAAGAGCCAAAACAGATTCTAAGATAAAGCTTTTAGCAGAATAAAAGTGAAGATTTATGGCTTTGTTGTCTTGAAATTTTGAGTAGTTATTTTTAATATGTGGGGGTTATGAACACAAAGCAGAACACATATGCATATGTAAAGAATCCAGACTTTCAGGAGGTAAAGTTTAAGGGCAGAAGTGTTTTCCCTATTCTTGGAGATCTTAAGAAAGAGAATAAGCTACAATGAGAACCTTGCTTTTCTCTAAACAGCACCTGAAGCTGACAAATTGTTTCTGACAAAACCCATCTCATTTAATCTTCATCAAACAGCTGTTGCTATTCACACATGCATAGAGGAAACAGCACTTAAATAAGTCTAGATAAGAATCATATATTGAAAACGCTAATAAGTGATAAAGCTTCAGCAAAATTTTAACCTTTTGCATTTAATTTTAGCGTCCTTTTCATCAAATCATATCCAAAAGTTCAATACCCTTTAGGAATACCATTTGTTCCTGTTTTGGTTATGAAAGTAATGTTAAAGATATACTTAAAGCAATATTTTTATTTTAAAAAAATTTATTAATTTAAAATTTTATTTTTAATACAATTTAAAAAGGTTACTTTCCACTTACAGTTATTACAAAATATTGACTGTATTCTGCATGTTGTACAATACACTCTTGAGCCTATCTTACACACAGTGGTTTGTACCTCTCACTTCCCAAAATCCCTACATTGGCCCCCTACTCCACCACTGGTAACCAGTAGTCTGTTTTCTATATCTGTGAGTCTGTTAAAGGAATATTTTAAATCATCAACTTTATTAATAAAATGTATAAAGAGAGAAAATTACCAAAAAACTTCCATCTACTTCCAGATTTTTGTGTGGTATTGGTTAGAAGTATGGAAGTCATTTACTGCACACATTTAGACTTTTTTGTTTAAGTAACTTCATGTCTTATTATTGGTCCTGTAATACTTGATCTTCCTTGTTCTGACATTCTTGATTTTGTTCATTCTTGAATTGTTGTATAATATACTCAAGTGTTTGCACCAAAAACTGTACATGGGCATTAAGCTTTGGAATCCATTAATATCTTAGATTCTTTTTGCTACCTTTATCTGTGAATACTACCTTAGCTTGTCAAATATTTAGGTGTCAATATTTCCTTTCCACATCTCTGTCTTTGCTTCATTTGATGGCATTAACTGTAAGATCATGGCTCTATCCTTCACCATCTATGTGAAGAATGAGTGACCATGCCATTTATAGATTATAATAAATGTATATTTCCCATGAAACTGATGAAGAAAAATAATATAGTTTCACTTTTAGAAAACAAAAAAGCTAAAAAATAACTTGAAATACAAGTAACTATAAATCGTAATCTCAACAAAGATAATGATGTTTAACATTAAACATTTAATTTTCATCATTTTTCTTTGCAATCTTTGTATACAGAGGAAATTTCACATAAGTAGAGTCCTTTATTCTGTGCTTTTTCTTAATATAGTACATATACATTTCCTAACTAATTGGAGAACACTTTAAAAGAATTTTAAGTCTTAAAAAAATTATAAATTTTATAAATTATCAATGGCCACTAAAATTTTCATATTTTTTTAATGACATTTCCCCTAGCTTTTGTTTGGCTTTACATGTATATGTACGTATTTTACTTTGATACTTATATTATTTTCTTTTTTTTTCCTATGTGTTTTCAGCTTAATTAGAACTCTTTCACCAAAAATTTATGGAAGGTATCTATCAGAAACTGTAAATTTCCCAAATTCATATGAGAAAATTTTGCCTGTATTTGCATTATTCTGGGGGAAGGGTCCATGTAGCTTTCATAAAATTCTCAAAGCATTCCATTTTACAAACAGGAAACAATTACAAGAAATTATTTTTACTCAAAATTTTGACAAATTCACCTCTTATGACTCTCCATCTTTTAATGGTTGACCTTCTGGTTCTGTGTCTTAACTTATGTACATGGAGTTAATTTTACTGTTAATGAGAAGTATTTAAATAAGTCAGTTTCTAATAATTATTAGAAATGTCTTCTACATTTCTCTTCAAGTGAATATTATGCCTTGTGTGTCACATAATAAGCTTTCATATGCATAAATTTTACCTGGGCAATCAACTATTTTTATTTTTTATAGTTAATTTTGTGCCAATATAAAACTGAATGAAAAGTTTTAGTTTTATAATATATTTGATATACAATAGAACTATATTTTCTTATTAATTGTTCTCTTTAAATTCAAAATCTTTTTCAGGTGTTTATTTTCCAGATTAACCTTAGAATTCCCATGTTGAGTTCTAAGATAGTAGTTTTAGTTGGAATTATGTTAAATTTGTAGATTAATTTTGACAAAAAGTTCATGTCCTTATGCTATCAAGTTTTCTCATTCATAAGTATGATTTTTCTCTGCATTTGTTAAATCTTAATGTATATGTGCCCACACTCTCAATCTTCCCAAGATGAGGATAGTATCATAACAGTGTGTATGGGACAGTAACACCCATGCTGAACCCACTGATGTACACTCTGAGAAACAACGATGTGAAAGATAAGCTAATTAAGGTGGTCAAAGGAAGGACAATGGCCTGATGGCCTTAGATATCTTGTCTGGAATCCTTGTCAACGAGTCACTGGTCCTCTACTCTTTCACAGTTGTCCACAAAGAAGAGCTGAATAAAAATGAACCTATCTCAAACCCAATCAAAAAGTTTTTTTTTTTCTTTTTTGGTTCTTCTGCATTGTTCTTATTATGACAAATAGCATTTTGGGATGTTTTAAATGAATATGACTTTTTTGTATTATGTATTCTAATGTTTATTTATGACCGATGGAAATTCATTGAATTTATTTTTCTCAGTGTAATTATATTTTTCTCTTTAATTTCCTTTTTCATTCATCCATTGTGCTAAACTTGTGCCATTTTTAAAACATTTTATGAGTGTCTGTATTACATCCACCAAATAATGCTTGCAGATAAAGTGTATTTTGGATTTATTATATGTTGAAGTTATATTTGTTTTATTTTTGTCTTGTGTATTAACCATTTTTCTGAACTGTTGTAAATTCTTAACACTGATATTCTCTTTCTGATGTTCTAGGTAAAGCAAAAATTTCTTGCATACATTGTTATTTTCTCTTTTTATGGATATTAATTTATCTTAATTTTTGCTTCATATCTCAAAGAAATGGTTGAAAAGTGATTATTAATGTAAAATAAGTATGATGGCAAACTATTTCAGTTTTTTTGTCAGATTTTAATAGGAATTTATACTGTTCATGGGGTTCTCAAGGCAAGAATACTGAAATGGTTTGCCATTTCCTTCTCCAGTGGACCACATTCTGTCAGACCTCTCCACCATGACCCGTCCATCTTGGGTGGCCCCACACGGCATGTCTTAGTTTCATTGAGTTAGACAAGACTGTGGTCCGTGTGATCAGATTGGCTAGTTTTCTGTGATTATGGTTTCAGTTTGTCTGCCCTCTAATGCCCTCTTGCAACACCTACCCTCTTACTTGGGTTTCTCTTACCTTGGACGAGGGGTATCACCTCACGGCTGTCACTCCTGACCTCAGATATGCAGATGACATTACCCTTATGGCAGAAAGTGAAGAGGGACTAAAGAGCCTTTTGATGAAAGTGAAAGAGGAGAGTAAAAATGTTGGCTTAAAGCTCAACATTCAGAAAACTAAGATCATGGCATCTGGTCCCATCACTTCATGGGAAATAGATGGGGAAACTGGAAACAGTGGCTGACTTTATTTTTTTGGGCTCCAAAATCACTGCAGATGGTGATTGCAGTCATGAAATTAAAAGACGCTTACTCCTTGGAAGGAAAGTTATGATCAACCTAGATAGCATATTAAAAAGCAGAGATATTACTTTGCCAACAAAGGTCCGTCTAGTCAAGGCTATGGTTTTTCCAGTAGGCATGTATGGATGTGAGAGTTGGACTATAAAGAAGGCTGAGCACAGAAGAATTGATGCTTTTGAACTATGGTGTTGGAGAAGACTCTTGAGAGTCCTTTGAATTGCAAGCAGATCAAACCAGTCCATCCTAAAGGAGATCAATCCTGGGTGTTCATTGGAAGGTCTGATGCTGAAGCTGAAATTCCAATACTTTGGCCACCTCCTGCAAAATTGACTTATTGGAAAAGACCCTGATGCTGGGAGGGATTGGGGGCAGGAGGAGAAGGGTCGACAGAGGATGAGATGGCTGGATGGCATCACCGACTCAATGGACATGAGTTTGAGTAAATTCCGGGAGTTGGTGATGGACGGGGAGGCCTGGCATGCTGCGATTCATGGGGCCGCAAAGAGTTGGACATGACTGAGTGACTGAACTGAACTTAATAGGAATGCAGCTTGAATGTGACTTTAAAAGTTATATGTCTTTCTTTTTATTGGATGTAATAAAGTAGTCTTTTCTTTGAAGTTACTTTCTGTTCTGAGAATCTTGAATATAGAATTTTTATTTTAGACCCCTCTGTTTATCATTTATTCACTGACAACTTTAGAACTCAGTGTCATTTCTCTCCTGTTTCCTAAATTATGGACCTTGGTCCCTAGAAATGTGGAGAGCCTGAGAGAAGGAAGGAACTAAAGGTGAAATATCAAACAAGAGCTAACTATGGAGCGCAAAGATAAGTTATATAATCAAAATCATAGATCAGGACAGAATTATGAGAACACAGGATGCATCCATCCCCTTACCCAAAATGCAGGTCATACATTCATTGGTTTGCTATTTCAGAAGGAACTCTGAAGAGCTTCTCAGGCTGCAATGCCTTCTGTAGATGCTCCTGCTCTCCTTGCTTCAGTTGCTTGTGTTCGACCTTTTGTTATTCAGAACAGAGTCCTCTCCTCACTGGCCACACCCAGAGTTGGAGTTTTTGTATAAATTTCATCCCTGAGATGTCTAATCGTGGTGTGCTGCTTTCTAGGCTCTCCTTACTGTATTTCAAGCATCCTCCAAAATCTTTTTTTTTTTTTTTACATCGTGTAGGAATAGAACCCAAGGGCTCTTAGGGGTTAGCCACTTAATGTCTGGGAGTAGTTTCAACTCTAGTCCCAGGGCAGTCCACCAGATGGACAACTTTTCAGCTCAGGATCCTGAGGGATTAATTCACCCTTGTGTGATGAATAGTGTTATTCATTAAAGAAAGTTTTGAAGTCTCCCCATCTCAAAATGTATCTTTACTCCATGCCCTTTCCACAGATCCCCCCATTTCCTGCTTCACAAACGTGAGTAACCCCTTTGTGTCATTGCCTTATCCTCACATCCTATATGCATCTCATCTCACTGCAATTTAATTTTTCAACATCACATAGAAATTCCTCCTATTAATGACCTCAATTGCCAAAAATATGGCATAATTTTTAGAACTTAATTTTACCTGAAACTTCTTTATTTTTCTGAATTGATCAGTTCCTCCCTTTGGATCCACTTGCCTTTATTGTCCTTCAAGACATTGTACATTTCAGTTCAGTTCAGTTCAGTCGCTCAGCCATGTCGGATTCTCTGCGACCCCATGGACTGCACCATGCCATGCCAGGCTTCCCTGTCTGTTAGCAACTACTGGAGTTTGTTTACTCAAACTCCTCTTCATTGAGTGGGTGATTCCATCCAACCATCTCATCCTCTGTCATCCCCTTTTCCTCCCACCTTCAGTCTTTCCTAGCATCAAGGTCTTTTCAAATGAGTCAGTTCTTTGCATCAGGTGGCCAAAGTATTGGAGTTTCAGCTACAGCATCAGTCCTTCCAATAATATTCAGGACTGACTTCCTTTAGGATGGATTGGTTTGATCTCCTTGCAATCCAAGGGACTCTCAAGAGTCTTCTCCAACACCACAGTTCAAAAGCATCAATTCTTCGGCTCTCAGCTTTCTTTTTGGTCCAACTCTCACATCCATACATGACTATTGGAAAAACCATACCTTTGACTAGATGGACCTTTTTTGGCAAAGTAATGTCGCTGCTTTTAAATATACTATCTAGGTTTGTTATAGCTTCTCTTCCAAGGAGCAAGCATCTTTTAATTTCATGACTGCAGTCACCATCTGCAGTGATTTTAGATCCCCCCAAAATAAAGTCTCTCCCTGTTTCCATTTTTTCCCATTTATTTGCCATGAAGTGATGGGACGAGATGCCATGATCTTAGTTTTCTGAATGTTGAGTTTTAAGCCAACATTTTCACTCTTCTCTTTCACTTTCATCAAGAGGCTCTTTAGCTCTTCTTCACTTTCTGCCATAAGCATTGTGTCATCTGCGTATCTGAGGTTATTGATATTTCTTCTGGAAAACTTTATTCCAGCTTGTGCTTTATCCAGCCTGGCATTTTGCATGATGTATTCTGCATATAAGTTAAATAAGCAGGGTGACAATATACAGCCTTGACATACTCCTTTCCTGATTTGGAACCAGCCTGTTGTTCCATGTCCTGTTCTAACTGTTGTCTCTTGTTCTGCATACAGATTATTCAGGTAAGGTGGTCTGGTGTTCCCATCTCTAAGAATTTTCCACCGTTTGTTGTGATCCACACTGTCAAAGGCTTTAGCATAGTCAATAAAGCAGAAGTAGATGTTTTCTGGAATTCTCTTGCTTTTTCAATAATCCAATGGATTTGGCAATTTGATCTCTGTTTCCTCTGCCTTTTCTAAATTCAGCTTGAACATCTGGAAGTTCTCAGTTTATGTACTGTTGAAGCTTGGCTTGAAGAATTTTGAGCATTACTTTGCCAGCGTGTGAGAAGAGTGCAATTGTGTGGTAGTTTGAACGTTCTTTGCCATTGCCTTTCTTTGGGATTGGAATGAAAACTGACCTTTTCCAATCCTGTGGCCACTGCTGAGTTTTCCAAATTTGCTGGCCTATTGAGTAAATCACTTTCACAGCATCATCTTTTAGGATTTGAAATAGCTCAGCTGGAATTCCATCACCTCCACTAACTTTGTTCATAGTGATGCTTCCTAAGGCCCACTTGACTTCACATTCCAGGATGTCTGGCTCTAGGTGAGTGATCACACCATAGTGATTATCTGGGTCATGAAGATCTTTTCTGTATGGTTTTTCTGTGTATTCTTGCCACCTCTTCTTAATATCTTCTGCTTCTGTTAGGTCCGTACCACTTCTGTCCTTTAATGTGCCCATCTTTACATGAAGTATTCCCTTGTTACCTCTAATTTTCTTGAAGAGATCTCTTGTCTTTCCCATTCTGTTGTTTTCCTCTATTTCTTTGCACTGATCACTGAGGAAGGCTTTCTTATTTCTCCTTGCTATTCTTTGGAATTCTGCATTCAAATGGGTATATCTTTCCTTTTCTCCTTTTCCTTTAGCTTCTCTTCTTTTCTCAGCGATTTGTAAGGCCTCCTCAGGCAACCATTTTGCCTTTTGGCATTTCTTTTTCTTGGGGATGGTCTTGATCCCTGCCTCCTTACAATGTCATGAACCTCTGTCCATAGTTCTTCAGACAGTCCATCAGATCTAATCCCTTGAATCAATTTGTCACTTCCACTGTATGTAAGGGATTTGATTTACATCATACCTGAATGGTCTAGTGGTTTTCCCTACTTTCTTCAATTTAAATCTGAATTTGGCAATAAGAGGTTCATGATCTGAGCCACAGTCAGCTCCCAGTATTGTTTTTGCTGACTGTATGAAGTTTTTCCATCTTCAGCTGCAACGAGTGTAATCAATCTGATTTTGGTATTGACCATATGGTGATGTCCATGTGTAGAGTCTTCTCTTGTGCTGTTGGAAGAGGGTGTTTGCTATGACCAGTGCGTTCTCTTGGCAAAACTCTATTAGCTTTTTCCCTGCTTCATTTTGGACTCCAAGGCCAAATTTCCCTGTTACTCCAGGTGTTTCTTGACTTCTTACTTTTGCATTCCAATCCCCTATAATGAAAAAGACATCTTTGGTGGGTGTTAGTTCTAGAAGGTCTTATAGGTTTTCATAGAACCATTTAAGTTTAGCTTCTTCAGCATTACTGGTCAGGGCATAGACTTGGATTACTGTGATATTGAATGGTTTGCCTTGGAAACAAACAGAGATCATTCTGTTGTTTTTGAGATTGCATCCAAGTGCTGCATTTCAGACTCTTGGAGGGCTACTCCATTTCTTCTAAGGGATTTTTGTCCACAGTAGTAGATATAGTGATCATCTGAGTTAAATTCACCCATTCCAGTCCATTTTAATTCGCTGATTCCTAAAATGTTGCTGTTCACTCTTGCCATCTCCTGTTTGACCACTTCCAATTTGCCTTAATTCATGGACCTAACATTCCAAGTTCCTATGCAATATTGTTCTTTATAGCATCAGACTTAGCTTCCAACACCAGTTACATCCACAACTAGGTGCTGTTTTTGCTTTGGCTCTGTCTCTTCATTCTTTATGGATTTATTTTTCCACTGTTCTCCAGTAGCATATTGGGCACCTACTGACCTGGGGAGTTCCTATTTCAGTGTCCTATTTTTTTGCCTTTTCAAACTGTTCATGGGATTCCCAAGGCAAGAATACTGAAGTGGTTTGCCATTCCCTTTTCCAGTGGACCACGTTTTGTTAGAACTCTCCACCGTGACCTGTCCATCTTGGGTGGCCCTACATGGCATGGCTCATAGTTTCACTGAGTTAGACAAGGCTGTGGTTCATATGATCAGTTTTATTAGTTTCTGTGCTTGTGGTTTTCTTTCTGTCTGCCCTCTGATGGATAAGGATAGGAGGCTTATGGAAGCTTTCATATGGCAGAGTCTGACTGAAAGGGAAACTGGATCTTGTTCTGATGGGTGGGGTCATGTGGCCCATCAGATTGGGATTAAATTTTTAATCCAGTTTTCTGTTGATGGGCGGGGCTGGGTTCCCTCCCTGTTGTTTCACCTGAGACCAAATTATGGTGGAGATAATGAAGATAATGGTGACCTCCTTCAAAAGGTCCTGTGCATGCACTGCCACGCTCAGTGCCCCTGACCCTGCAGCAGGCCACCACTGACCCACGCCTCCGCCAGAGACTCTTAGACACCCACAGGCCAGTCTGGGCCAGTCTCTTGTGGGGTCACTGCTTCTTTCTCCTGGGTCATGGTGCACACACGGTTTTGTTTGTGCCCTACAAGAGTCTGTTTCCCCAGCCCTGTGTCATTTCTGGTGGCTCTATGGTGGGGTAAATGGCAACCTCCTTCAAGAGAGCTTATGCCATACCCAGGTCTGCTGCACCCAGAGCCCCTGCCCCTGCGGTAAGCCACTGCTGACCCGTACCTCCGCAGGAGACACTCAAACATTCAAAGGCAGGACTGACTCACTCTCTGGGTTCTCCTGGGGGCACACAAGGTTTTGTTTGAGCCTTCTGAGCATCTCTGGCAGGTATGGGGTTTGAGTCTAAATGCAATTTTGCCCCTCCTACCATCTTGCTGGGGCTTCTCCTTTGCCCTTGGATGTGGGGTATTTTTTTTGGTGGGATCCACCATTCTCCTGGTGATGGTTGTTCAGCAGTGAGTTGTAATTTTGGAGTTCTTGCAGGAGAAGATGAGTGAACATCCTTCTACTGCGCCATCTTGTACTTTTAGTGTTAATTAAATTGGAGTAAAAGAGTGATATTGAGTTTGTATTCAGATAAAATGCTCTTTAATGAGAGATGTATTCTCTGGTCATTCTATCTAAATTAGCAACTCCAGCTCTATATAATTCTCTGCTTGCATATCTCCATGGCACATAGCATCTCATGACATGCATATTGTAAATCATTTTTTTTTTCTTTTTCTCATACCAAAATGTAAGCTCCCCAAGAGTATACTTTTTGCCATTTTTGTTCACTGCTCTAAACCCAGCGCTTAGATTAGTTCCCAGCACTTAGTGGATGTTTGATAAATGTTTGTCAAATGTGTGAATAAATATTGAGAAGAGGCATATGGGAGAAGTCTTAAGGAATTTAAAAGTATGATGATGGTAATTCTGGTCTCATAGAATGAGTTTAGAAGTATTCTGTGTGTGCTGTGCTATGCTAAGTCACTTCAGTCATGTCTGACTCTTTGCGACCCCATGGACTGTAGCCCACCAGGTTCATATGTCCATGGGATTCTCCAGGAAAGAATACTGGAGTGGACTGCCATGACTTCCTCTAGGGAATCTTCTCAACCCAGGGATTGGACCTTAGTCTCTTATATCTCCTGCATTGGAAGGTGAGTTCTTGACCACTAGCGCTGCCTGGGAAGCCCACAAAATATTCTATTATCCTCTATTTTTTGGAATAAGTTAGGAAGGCTCTGTGTTAATTCTTATTTAAACATTTGAGAGAGTTAATCAGTGAAGCCGTCTGGGGTTGGGCTTTTCCTGTTGGAAGATTTTTGATTCCTGAGTCAACATTTTTACTTGTTATAAGTCTGTTTATGTTTTTGATATCTTGTTGAGCCAATTTTGGTAGTTTGTATGTTTCTAGAAATTTTTCCCTTTAATGTAGGTTATCAAATTTGCTGGCATGCAATTTTTTATTCTCTTATAATATTTTTAGCTTTTTGTGAGCTTGGTAGTAATGTTCCCATATTCATACTTAATATTAGTCATTTTAGTCTTCTGTCTTTTTATCTTGGTCTTTCCAATTACACCCCTAGCCCTGAGCATGCTTATGGTTTTCGAGCTCCCCAGGATACGTGGGAGCTTTTCAGAGCCCTTATTTGCCAAGACATCTCATTCCTCAGCCTTTCCTCCCAAGCATTTGGTGTGTCCATTGTTTGCTTTGACCGTCATTCCTTTCCAAATCACAGAGCCTAACACAATTGTGTTTAAATACTTTTTGCCAAATGCCCTCAAGTAACCTCTACTATATCTTTATAACCTATACTTTATCTGGGGAGAGTTCTGAGTTACGTGAAATAAAGGCAAGCTCTTTGTTTCTGTCTTTCAGGGAGCCACCAGATGGGTTAAAAAATGACAACAGTTCTTTGAGAACAAGGTCTGCTCCACTCCTTCCAGGACCACAAGCCCACACAGGGAACACAGGCTGCTCTTTTCAGGATTGTCACTGAGTCACAGAGGGAGAGATGGAGCCTAGGTTAGTTAAAATGCCACAGAGCTCTCCTACTGAGATTCAGTCATCTTTTTAAGATTAAGTGCCTGCAGGCTTTGCTGAGCCTAATCAACTTCTCCAGTACAGCTTTTGCAGCACGTGGTGGCCAGCAGCCCCTCCTAGAAGCTCCCTGTTATGGTTTTGTAGCAGAATGCCTCCGGTAGTATACTTTCTTGTGAACAGTTTTCTCTGGCACCCTGCAAGTTGGATTTCTAGCAAGTTCTGCTGGCACAATGTCACAGCAACTTTCCCATTCAGTGTACCCTCTCCAACAAGGACTGGATCTCAGCCCAGTGGAGCTCCTCTTTCGGAGAATCCATCTCACCTCTAGTGGCAGTGGCTGCTTCTATATCTGCTCTTTATATAATCTTTAGAGTTCTCTCTACTTACTAGGCAATCCCTTGATTTTCCAGTTTCTTGTTATAGTTGATAATTCTTTTTATTTAATATTTCCTGTTCAGATTATATGGCTTCCCTCTCTTTATTGGATAGAGAATGATACATTGGGGAAATGTATACAAAAAGTTATAAACAGTGAATTTGGTAAAGCTTCACAGTGAAACAAAAATAGATTTTCTTAATGTAATTGTGAGCTTTACTAAAAGCTCTAAAATACTTTTGATATAGAAGAGATATGTTCTAGTTCTGTGAAAAATACCATTGGTAGCTTGATAGGGATTGCATTGAATCTATAGATTGCTTTGGGTAGAATAGCCATTTTGACAATATTGATTCTTCCAATCCATGAACACGGTATGTTTCTCCATCTGTTTGTGTCCTCTTTGATTTCTTTCATCAGTGTTTTATAGTTTTCTATGTATAGGTCTTTTGTTTCTTAGGTAGATATCTCCTAAGTATTTATTCTTTTTTGTTGCAATGGTGAATGGTATTGTTTCCTTAATTTCTCTTTCTGTTTTTTCATTGTTAGTATATAGGAATGCAAGGGATTTCTTTGTGTTAATTTTATATCCTGCAACTTTACTATATTCATTGATTAGCTCTAGTAATTTTCTGGAAGAGTCTTTAGGGTTTTCTATGTAGAGGATCATGTCATCTGCAAACAGCGAGAGTTTCACTTCTTCTTTTCCTATCTGGATTCCTTTTACTTCTTTTTCTGCTCTGATTGCTGTGGCCAAAACTTCCAACACTATGTTGAATAGTAGTGGTGAGAGTGGGCACCCTTGTCTTGTTCCTGATTTCAGGAGAAATGCTTTCAATTTTTCACCATTGAGGGTGATGCTTGCTGTGGGTTTGTCATATATAGCTTTTATTATGTTGAGGTATGTTCCTTCTATTCCTGCTTTTTTGGAGAGTTTTAATCATAAATGAGTGTTGAATTTTGTCAAAGGCTTTCTCTGCATCTATTGAGATAATCATATGGTTTTTATCTTTCAATTTGTTAATGTGGGTGTATTACTTGATTGATTGGCGGATATTAAAGAATCCTTGCATTCCTGGGAATAAAGCCCACTTGGTTGTAGTGTTATGATTTTTTAATATGTTGTTTGGATCTGTTTGTAGATTTTGTAGTTTTGCATCTAGTTCATCAGTGATATTGGGCTGGTAGTTTTCCTTTCTTTGTTGGCATCTTTGGTCAGTTTTGGAATTAGGGTGATGGTGGCCTCATAGAATGAGTTTTGGAAGTTTTACCTTCTTCTGCAATTTTCTGGAAGAGTTTTGAGTAAGACAGGTGTTAGCTCTTCTCTAAATTTTTGGTAGATTCAGCTGTGAAGCCATCTGGTCCTGGGCTTTTGTTTGCTGGAAGATTTCTGATTACAGTTTCGATTTCCTTGCTTGTGATGGGTCTGTTAAGATCTTCTATTTCTTCCTGGTTCATTTTTGGAAAGTTATACTTTTCTAAGAATTTGTCCATTTCATCCAAGTTGTCCATTTTATTGGCATAGAGCTGCTGGTAGTAGTCTCTTATGATCCTTTGTATTTCAGTGTTGTCTGTTGTGATCTCTCCATTTTCATTTCTAATTTTGTTAATTTGGTTCTTCTCTCTTTGTTTCCTAATGAGTCTTGCTAATGGTTTGTCAATTTTGTTTATTTTTTCAAAAACCCAGCTTTTAGCTTTGTTGATTTTTGCTATGGTCTCTTTAGTTTCTTTTGCATTTATTTCTGCCCTGATTTTTAAGATTTCTTTCCTTCTGCTAACCCTGGGGTTCTTCATTTCTTCCTTCTCTAATTGCTTTAGGTGTAGAGTTAGGTTATTTATTTGGCTTTTTTCTTGTTTCTTGATGTAAGCCTGTAATGCTATGAACCTTCCCCTTAGCACTGCTTTTACAGTGTCCCATAGGTTTTGGGTTGTTGTGTTTTCATTTTCATTCATTTCTATACATATTTTGATTTCTTTTTTGATTTCTTCTATGATTTGTTGGTTATTCAGAAGCGTGTTATTTAGCCTCCATGTGTGTGATAGAGTTTTATGTATGATTTAACTGATGCTCCTCAGAAGACTAGGAAAACCTGCATTCCCCTCTTTTCACTCTAGTGCACTAAAGACCTTGGACTGTCTAGAATCTCCTCTTTCCAGACCAGAGGTTAATTAGTCTGCACTAAATAATCTTGGTGCTGGGACATTCGTCATTGGGAGATATCTCTATTCCAAGAGATGTTTAATGATACGGGCTTCTTTAAAGCTAAACCAACCTTGGGGCAGGGAGTGAGCTTCCTGGCAGTGGTTTGGAGATGTACATCTTATCTGACGTTCTCTCCAATGCACTGCATTTGACCACGGGGAAGCAAGACTAGGGAGTCCAAAGATCAAACGTGAAAGGTCAACTTTTTTTAATGCCTATTTCTTTGACTAATAAAACAGCTAAACTCATATAGTTAAAATTGTTTTTCTTTTCAGTATTCAAAATCAATGTATATTTCTAATCCTTTGGTAAATTCTGGTAACACCATTACATTCTGATGATGAGGAGGAGGATAAAGGGATGAGTCAGTAACAAACAATGAGGCACATCTCATATTTACCTTTCCTCTGATGTGGAGGCAGAAAATCCTGTGATAGCTCAGGACCCAGGGTAGACCCATCAGAGCATGATCTGCGGTCCCAAATTGCTGAAAGTGGTACTTGTGACCAGAGTTTGTTAGGTGATGAGCAGCTAGGTGGCAGAAAGATGGTTCAGGAACAAATATTAGACAAATCTCTTCTTTTTCCTATTAAAATATGAGACAGTAACAGTGGAAGAGAGAGGAGACTGATACTCAGATCACAGTTCAATGGAGGGAAAGAAAATAGCTTCAAAATAATACCTTCTTAATTTAAATAAATAATTTTTAAACTTTTCCAAAATTAGTGGTTTTCTCAATTTGACATCTTATCATCATTTATCATACTTTCAGTTAAGACTAGCATTCAATCATATTAAGAGTGTTGAGCTAGAAAAAGGATCAATATTGATGCTCTGTAACAAAAGAGATAAGTAAGGTGGTACTTACTGTCACTCTGAATGAAGTAGAATAGTCAATAAAAGAAAAGAACACCAAAATAACAGTTGACAAGATGTCTTGACTCAATAACATGTAGTCAATTCGACGGAATAATTATTACTGGTACAGTGAGTAAATTAGTAATATCGTACATGGCCAGTTCATTCTGAATTTTGTTAGAATGTATTAAGCTTGAGGATTTAGGTGGTTTGATGATACACTGACTTAATCTTGTATAGACCCCACTGCTCCAAAGGCATCAGGCACAATACAGAAGAGATGAAAAGAAGTAATGTGATTTGGAGTCTGGGAGCTAGAGCGGGTGGTGGTTATAAAATCAAGTCCTAGAGTCAGACTGCCTGAGTTGGAATCCCCTCTGCCCAAGATCAAGGTGTTGGCAATGTTGATTTCTTCTAAGGCCTCTCTCCTTGGCTTGTGGATCACTACCTTCTCACTGGGATCTCACATGATCTTTCCTCTGTGCACAGCATCCCTGGGACCTCTTCCTCATTCACAAGGACACCAGTGTTACTGGCTGAGGGTCCGACACTTATAGCCTCATTTTAATTTAATCACCTCTTTAAAGATCTTATCTCCAAATATAGTTACATTCTGAAGTGCTGAGGGTTGGGACTTCAAAATATGAATTTCAAGGGACATGATTCAGTTCACAATAGCAAGTATTTGCTTATTACAAATAGTTAAGGCATGAAACTTGTACTTTGAATATTTTACAATTTTTAGTGATAAAGTAATTCAAAGTCATACATTCACATTGTAAAAAATAGAACAACACACATACAGTAAAATGTTAAGTTCTTTTTACTATTTGACCTTTCATCCCTCTCAATCTGGGCATCTCTGGTGGCAATAATTTGGTATGTTCCCCTAGATAAGTTTTATAGATAAATGCTTGTGTGTAATGTATTGTAAAATATATGTGTGTCCTTGTCATGATTTTCCTATATAATTATATTGCATATCTAATGTAATTAAATTCTGTTGTTCTTTTTTATTGTTATAGAATTAGCCTAAATAAATTATTCTGTTATGTGCTTTTAAAATTTTACTTCCTTTTTTCTTGATGATATTTGCATTTTGGTACACATATACAAAGCTCATTTTTATTAATTATTATTATACATTATAATTAACCTATATAAATTTTGTTGTTGTTCAGTTGCTGAGTTGTGTCTGACTCTTTGAGATCCCATGAACTGCAGCACTCTAGGGTTCCCTGTCCTTCACTATCTCCCAGAGTTTGCTCAAACTCATGCCCATTGAGTCAGTGAAACCATGCAACAATTTTATCCTCTGTTATCCCCTTCTCTCCTTGCCCTCAGTCTTTTCCAGCATCAGGGTCTTTCCCAATGAGTCGGCTCTTCGCCTCGGGTGTCCCCAAAGGGACTCTCAGCAGCCTTCTCCAACACCACAGTTTGAAAGCATCAATTCTTCTGTGCTCAACTTTCTTTATGGTCCAGCTCTCACATCCAACTACTGGAAAAAATAATAGCTTGACTATAATGAACCTTTGTCAGCAAAGTAATGTCTCTACTTTTCAATATGCTGTATAGATTTCTCATAACTTTACTTCCAAGGAGCAAGTGTCTTTTAATTTCATGGCTGTAGTCACCATCTGCAGTGATTTTGGAGCCCAAGAAAATAAAGTCTCTCACTGTTTCCATTTTTTCCCCCATCTATTTGCCATGAAGTGATGGCACTGAATGCCATGATCTCCGTTTTTTGAATGTTGAGTTTTAAGTCAGCTTTTTCACTCTTCTCTTTCACTTTCATCAAGAGGCTCTTTAGCTCCTCTTCACTTTTTTAATGAGTTGCCTCTTAATATGCTGTACATTTTTTCTTATTATGTCATCTTTTTCTTTCAGAGTTGAAGCTCTTTTTATTCTGAAAGTTAATCCTTTTGAAAGATACTCATTGCAAATATTTTCTCCCAGCACATATTTACATTTTATGTGTGCTTGTAGTATTGTTTGATTTCATGAATTTTGAGTATTATATCTTATTTAAGGAGGCCTACTCAGCCCAGTATTTGAAATTAGCTCCTATATTTTATTCTAGTATTTTAAACAGAGGAATTAGGTGCTCGTGAAAACTTCAATTTTAGGTTTTGGCTTTATTTATTAGCCTTTTGACAATGGGAAAGGCACTAAAGTTCTTCAGATTATTAATAATTTCATAATATCTTGTATTAACCCTTATCTAGACTCAATTGCAAGTTTTACCAATTTATTTGTTCACTGTTTTAAAAATAATCAGTATTTGTTGAATTAATTGTAAAATGTTTGACTATTATGAAATTTTCTAACATACAGAAAAATTATGGAGAAAAAAACTTGATTAATTGTTTTAATACTAGTTTTATCAAATCTTAACATTTTGTCATATTTTCTAGACATGTGAAAAAGTATTGCAGACAGAGTTGAAGCTATCTGTGTACCCCACCTCAACCCCCAATACCTCCTTCACTGCTACCGTGAAATGATATGCATTATTCCCATGAATTTTAAACATTTTGAATATACACATTCATATAACAAAAATTCTTTGCTATTTAAATAACTCTGTGATGTGTTTTTGAGAATATGTTTTGGCTTTTCTAAAATAAATGTTTATTATTTTTTCTTTATTTTTAATTGAAGGATAATTACAATAGTCTGTTGGTTTCTACCATATATCAACGTGGATCAGCTATGGGTATAATATGTTGCCTCCCTCTTAAACCTCCCTCCCACCTCCCACCCCATCCCACCCTCTAGGCTGTCACAGAGTCCTGGTTTGAGTTCACTGGGTCTAACAGTGAATTCCCCCTGTCTATCTATCTTACACATACACACACACACACACACACACACACGTATATATGTTAGTGTATATGTTTCCATGCTACTCTCTCTATTTGTCCTACCCTGTCCTTCCTACCCCTACCCCCGTATCCACAAGTATTTCTCTATAATTTTAGATATAGAATAGCTGGGTCTTAGCCTATGCACACCTTCAACTTAAATTGTTATTAGTAAATATCAACAGATATGACCAGATTTTTTCCAGAGTGGTGGAACCAATTCCACTCAAACGATGAGTGTATGGATTCCCCCATTTTTTGTACCCTCATTAACAAATATTTTCTAAATTGAATTTCACAAGTTTAAAGTTTTGATGTTCACGTTAAGTCTTTAATCCCCATGGGAATGCTTTTATCTTTGTAGAAGTGAGCTAGGGACCCTGGTCATCTGGCTAATGAACGGTCCCAGCATGGTTTCTGAATCCATTCCTCCTTCACTGATTGTTAGCACTTTAGTTACATGCAGTTTTCCTAAAGGCATCACTGTCTCTGGACTCTATTAGGCTCTGTAGCACTGTTGGTCTTTCCTTGTCTTGTACCACACTGTCTTAATTACTCTGGCTTACTGTGTCTTGATATCTGTGAAGGCAAGCCCTCCTATTTTGTCTACCAAACTGTCTTGATCCCTTACTCTTTCATACAAATTTTGTTTCTCCCTAATTTCCTTTCGCCTCTCTTTTTCTGGGCTTTCTGTACTTCTGCACAGAAAGACCGGGTTGACAGATGTTGGAATTCATAGATCTATACTCCGTGTCTCATCTCCTACATGTTCCCTCATACTTTTGGTCCTTTAGCTTTTATTTCTTTTTTGCATGGCCTTCTGTGGCAGTCTCTATGATTGATTTTTCAGCTGCATTTCATTTTCTGTTCATCTCACTTATCGATTGTTTTACTAATTTCTTTCTCTTAGCAGCCTCATTATTAATGAGTGAGTTATCCTTTGAATCTTTCAGAGGTTCTTAGCTGTGCTTGTTTTCAAATGCTCCTTGATTGCTCAGGACATTTATTCTTTTGTTTGCAGATTTTATTAGTTTTCCTTCATGTCACTGTTCCTCAAATGGTTACTGAATATTTGTTGTCTATTATACCTCTAGTTGATACTGGAGATTGCTCTTGGCAGCAGGAGGATATTTCTGGGTTCATATAAAAGTTTATGAAGTCTTGGTAGTGAATATAGTTTTGGATGATGACCTCACTTCATCTGTGTGTGCATATATGTGAATGTGTGCATGTAACAAGAACATGGGCAGGCTGGCTTTCTTTTAGAAAATGCCTATTATGAATCTTCCATGTGCAAGGAGGCACTCTGTGTCCTTCATGACTGCACTAGGTCACCTGGAGCACCTGCTTCTTTGTCCCCAGGCTTCTCTTTTTAAAGGACTCTACTTGTGAAAGGCAGTGGCTCAGAGTAAGCTTCTGGAAGCAGGGGACTGGTACAGCCAACGAGGTGAGTCATAGCTCACTCTTTCCCTAGGCTCTACTACCTCTGAACTTAGTATCACTCCATGATTCAGCTCTGTTGCATTCTTCCCAGCCCTTGATTCTCATCAGAAAATCCTTCTGTTCTGCTGTGCTGATGATACATTTTCTGTCTTGACAGGATTGCTGAGGATTTGTTTTTATGTCATTTCAATGTGATTTTTTTTTTTGAAGTAAGAAAGATAAAGCCAGACATCTTGAACCAGATGTTGAGTCAGCAAGTCAGAACTGAGTGATGCATCATTTACATTGTGTTGTGTGCTCTGATTAGAAGCAAATGAAGTAATAAGTTCACTGCACAGGAAAACCATGTCACATATTTAATTGTATTTTCCATGGGACTTAGAACAGCAGGTATTTTTGTTGTTGAATGATTACAACCACTTTTTCTCAAAATCATTCAAAATTTCAAAAAGATTTATTCCTATAACGTATTCAGCTAAATGTTGCAAAATTTTCCTCTTATTCTTTTAAAGTGCTACTTTATTTTGCCTGAAATGCTCCAGATATCATCTCTTTATTCCCCAAACTAAGCTCAAAAAATATTTTGAGCTTTTGAATTTCAGTGCAGTATTTTGCCTTCCTTTACTTTCCAACTTCTAACGCTCATGTGTTAGACCAATTGTTACGGACTGAATGTTTGTTTCCATCCAAATTCATGTGATGAAGAAACCCTAATCCCCCAATGTGGTGACATTAGGAGGCAGAGTCTTTGGGGGATAATTAGGTTTAGAGGAGGTCAGGGTGTAGAGGCCCCATAATGGGATTAGTGTCTTTATAAGAAGAGAAAAAGACAGCAGCACTTCCTCTCTCCACTGTGTGAGGATGAAGCAAGACAGCTGTCTACCAGCCAAGAGGAAAGCCCTCAGAATGAAACCAGTCTTGCCAGCACCTAACCTTGCACTTCCCAGCATCCAGAACTATAAAAAATGCATTTCTATTGTTTAAACCAGTCAATCAATGGTATTTTGTATGGCAGCATCTTGCAGACTAAGACATCAATAAAGACTGGAATTTCCTGCAATAAGATGTCCATAGTGGCGTCTCAATAATAAGGCTTCAAATGGAGACTTAGAAGTAATTGGTTGCATCAACCTATATTCAGCCCTTATCTCTTATTTCACTTGTAGTTTTGTGCTCCCAAAGAACAAAATACCTGCCTTTATTCTAAAATCTATTTCTCTTGTGTTTAGACATGTGAGTACCTCAAGAGTGCTTTTTTTTTTATCCTTTTTTTCATCCTTAATAATGTAAATAGAATAATTTCTGAGAAATAATAGTTACTTCTAAATGAATGAATCATATTTTTAAAAGCATATTTCTTTGTTATATAAAATACAAATAACTCAAAGGGGAAGGCTTTTTTAGAAAATTGTTTTGAATCCAAACAAAAGTTTAAACTGATCTAAGAGCTTAGCATTCATTATAGGAAGAAGCTCTATTACTGACAACTACAGGTCTTGCTTCTGAGCTGATGGTTAGCTAATTGACCAAATCGCATTATTGAATTGTGTTTTCAGGCCAAAGTTCTGCCTCAGAGAATATGTTGACATATTCTAAATATTTTAGATTTTGATATGTACACCAAGCTTTGAGAAAATATGTAGGTTCTTTCATTGCATTTTGAATCAAAATAATAACAAGCAATTAAAATTCCTGGCTGTGAGGGATGGAGAACTGAAAGAGCCCCTTCATTATGTTTTCTTCCTAAGTATGAATCATGATAATTGCTTTTGAATGCTGCAGAAGCATCAAGCCTTTGAAGCCGAGGTGCAGGCCAACTCAGGTGCCATCGTGAAGCTGGATGAGACCGGTAACCTGATGATCTCAGAAGGGCACTTCGCGTCCGAAACCATCCGGACTCGTCTGATGGAGCTGCACCGCCAGTGGGAGTTGCTTCTGGAGAAGATGCGGGAGAAAGGCATCAAGCTGCTGCAGGCCCAGAAGCTGGTGCAGTACCTACGGGAGTGTGAGGACGTGATGGACTGGATCAACGACAAGGAAGCCATTGTGACGTCTGAGGAGCTGGGCCAGGACCTGGAGCACGTGGAGGTGTTACAGAAGAAATTTGAAGAGTTTCAGACAGACATGGCTGCCCACGAAGAGAGAGTCAATGAAGTGAACCAGTTCGCTGCCAAGCTGATTCAGGAGCAGCACCCTGAGGAGGAGCTGATCAAGACAAAGCAGGATGAGGTGAATGCGGCCTGGCAGCGGCTGAAGGGCCTGGCCCTCCAGCGGCAGGGGAAGCTGTTCGGGGCAGCTGAGGTCCAGCGCTTTAACAGGGATGTGGATGAGACCATCAGCTGGATTAAGGAGAAGGAACAGCTAATGGCCTCTGATGACTTTGGCCGGGACCTGGCCAGCGTCCAGGCTCTGCTGCGGAAACATGAGGGTTTGGAGAGAGATCTTGCTGCCTTGGAGGACAAGGTCAAAGCCCTGTGTGCTGAGGCCGACCGCCTGCAGCAGTCCCACCCTCTGAGCGCCACCCAGATCCAGGTGAAGCGAGAGGAGCTGATCACCAACTGGGAGCAGATCCGCACGCTGGCCGCAGAGAGACACGCGCGTCTCAACGATTCCTACAGGCTTCAGCGCTTCCTTGCCGACTTCCGAGACCTCACCAGCTGGGTCACTGAGATGAAAGCCCTCATCAATGCAGATGAACTTGCCAACGATGTGGCCGGAGCCGAAGCCCTGCTGGATAGGCATCAGGAGCACAAGGGTGAAATTGACGCTCATGAAGATAGCTTTAAATCTGCAGACGAGTCTGGACAGGCCCTGCTTGCAGCTGGTCACTACGCCTCAGATGAAGTGAGGGAGAAGCTGACCATCCTCTCCGAGGAGCGGGCCGCGCTGCTGGAGCTCTGGGAGCTGCGACGGCAGCAGTACGAGCAGTGCATGGACCTGCAGCTCTTCTACCGCGACACGGAGCAGGTGGACAACTGGATGAGCAAGCAGGAGGCGTTCCTGTTGAATGAAGACCTGGGCGATTCCTTGGATAGTGTGGAAGCGCTTCTCAAGAAGCACGAGGACTTTGAGAAGTCCCTCAGCGCCCAGGAGGAGAAGATCACAGCCTTAGATGAGTTTGCCACCAAGCTGATTCAGAACAACCACTACGCGATGGAAGATGTGGCCACCCGGCGAGACGCGCTACTGAGCCGCCGCAACGCCCTGCATGAGAGAGCCATGTACCGCCGTGCCCAGCTCGCAGATTCTTTCCACCTGCAGCAGTTTTTCCGTGACTCTGATGAGCTCAAGAGTTGGGTCAACGAGAAGATGAAAACCGCCACAGATGAAGCTTATAAAGACCCATCCAACCTACAAGGAAAAGTGCAGAAGCACCAGGCCTTTGAGGCCGAGCTCTCGGCAAACCAGAGCCGCATTGATGCCCTGGAGAAAGCCGGGCAGAAGCTGATCGACGTTGACCACTATGCCAAGGATGAGGTGGCGGCTCGGATGAATGAGGTCATCAGTCTGTGGAAGAAGCTGCTGGAGGCCACAGAGCTGAAAGGCATAAAGCTCCGTGAGGCTAACCAGCAGCAGCAGTTTAACCGCAACGTTGAGGACATCGAGCTGTGGCTGTACGAAGTGGAAGGTCATCTGGCCTCGGACGACTACGGCAAAGACCTCACCAACGTCCAGAACCTCCAGAAGAAGCATGCCCTGCTGGAGGCTGACGTGGCAGCGCACCAGGATCGCATCGATGGCATCACAATCCAGGCCCGTCAGTTCCAGGACGCAGGCCACTTTGACGCTGAAAACATCAAGAAGAAGCAGGAGGCCCTGGTAGCCCGCTACGAGGCACTGAAGGAGCCCATGGTTGCCCGAAAGCAGAAGTTGGCTGATTCCCTACGGTTGCAGCAGCTCTTCTGTGACGTTGAGGATGAAGAGACGTGGATTCGGGAGAAAGAACCTATTGCCGCCTCCACCAACAGAGGCAAAGATTTAATTGGAGTCCAGAACCTGCTAAAGAAACACCAAGCCCTACAAGCAGAAATTGCTGGCCATGAGCCCCGCATCAAAGCAGTCACACAGAAGGGGAACGCCATGGTGGAGGAGGGCCATTTTGCCGCCGAGGACGTGAAGGCCAAGCTCCATGAGCTGAACCAGAAGTGGGAGTCGCTGAAGTCCAAGGCCTCCCAGCGGCGGCAGGACCTGGAGGACTCGCTGCAGGCCCAGCAGTATTTTGCCGACGCCAACGAGGCCGAGTCCTGGATGCGGGAGAAGGAACCCATCGTGGGCAGCACCGACTATGGCAAAGATGAGGACTCGGCCGAGGCTCTGCTAAAGAAGCACGAGGCTTTGATGTCGGATCTCAGCGCCTATGGCAGCAGCATTCAGGCCCTGCGAGAGCAGGCCCAGTCGTGCCGGCAACAAGTGGCCCCCATGGATGACGAGACTGGGAAGGAGCTGGTCTTGGCGCTCTATGACTATCAGGAGAAGAGTCCCCGAGAGGTCACCATGAAGAAAGGAGACATTCTCACCTTACTCAACAGCACCAATAAGGACTGGTGGAAAGTGGAAGTGAACGACCGGCAGGGCTTTGTGCCGGCTGCCTACGTGAAGAAGCTGGACCCTGCGCAGTCGGCCTCCAGGGAGAACCTCCTAGAGGAGCAGGGCAGCATCGCACTGCGGCAGGAGCAGATCGACAACCAGTACCATTCTCTGCTGGAACTGGGAGAGAAGCGTAAAGGCATGTTGGAGAAGAGCTGTAAGAAGTTCATGTTGTTCCGTGAAGCAAATGAGCTACAGCAGTGGATCAATGAGAAAGAAGCGGCCCTGACAAGTGAGGAGGTCGGTGCGGACTTGGAGCAGGTTGAAGTGCTGCAGAAGAAGTTTGACGACTTCCAGAAGGATCTCAAGGCCAATGAGTCACGGCTGAAGGACATTAACAAGGTGGCTGAAGACCTGGAGTCGGAAGGTCTGATGGCGGAGGAGGTGCAGGCCGTGCAGCCTGCATATTTATAAACATAAATATGACTCAGAAGTCTTATCAGTTACTGTTTCAGTCCCAAAGGTTTACCCTGTGGCCCAGTGAGGATCCCAAGTAGCTAAGGAACTCATTCAGGAAGCGACAACCACAGAAGAAGCTTCTGTGTCCTGGTGACATGGGCCTTGCTGTGGTTATTACTAGAAAGCTGTAATAAGTGCTGCAGGCCCCCTGTGAGGTTGGGTAATGAGAGTACTTCACTTCTGCTCAGCATTGTTTGCATATGATAAATCATTTTGACTGAATTACTAAAGTTTAATTTTGTTTGAAATGTACTCATCAAATAACAGATGCTGTGTCTTGGCTGAGGTGAGTGTGACATCACAATTGTTTCATGGTGGTTGTAAAAAGCAGCATAGAGAGGTGTTTCTAAAAGGGAAATGGTTCTCTATTGATCTCACTTAAAAAATCAGAAGTAGTAAATAGTCAGGGGGTCTTTTGTTTGCCGTGAAAAGATCTGCAGGATGTGATGCTTCATGAATCAATCAGTTTAATAAGTATACCCTTTGTGGATGACTTTTACATGTTTTATTTCTATCACCTTCCTCTGCCACCTATGTCCCCCTCCCCACTAATAAGGCATCTAACACCTTTGTGCACCACACATTTATATCTAATTGCAAGCACATCATGGTAAAGAGGATTTGAGTACCTTCCCAAGTAAATGAGAACGGAAACGTGTGGAGGAAGTCCAACCATGATCTGTGTTTATAGCCAGTGTTAATTGTCTAAATTTCCTAGTAACATGACACCTATTTCTGTAATTTTCTCTCCAGCAAGCAATGTATGATCCTATAAGATGCACTTCATCTAAGTAATAAAATGTGGATTTAGACTATGAATATATCTTAAATCTATTATATTCCTACGATGCATTATTTTCTCCATTTTAAGATGCTTAGGACATTCATCATTTTTATTCCGTTATTCTGGTTTGTGTTAGATGGAATTTCATAATTTCTCAGAACATCTTGATTTTATTTTCTTGCCAAGTGGCTGATTTACTTTCAGGATCCTCCAGATGTGCTGTCTCAAAACTGGTAAATTAAAATGTCTTGCCAGTCTTCCCTGTGACTTTATCATTTTCACCAACCCTTGAAATTGACAAGTCAGTAAACCAAACTCCCTCCTCTCCAAGCAAAGAATGCTTGCATTTTATAGAAGATCTGCAGACCCAAATTCTAATCCCAGCACCACTTAATACTTGATAAGTCATTAAACTACAGTGTAGCCTTATTTATTAAATGGATTGCTTCCTGACCTCAATGTGTTCTCTCTAAAGTAAACCTGAGGTACTTGTGCTTTGCAAGTAACATGCTGCTGCTGCTAAGTCACTTCAGTTGTGTCCGACTTTTAGAGACCCCATGGACTGTAGCTGACCAGGCTCCTTCATCCATGGGATTTTCCAGGCAAGAGTACTGGAGTGGGTTGCCATTCCCTTGTCCCTGCAAGTAACATGTTTAGCAATAAAACAGCACGGTGCAAAAGAACTCTATTAAAATTGTATTACTAGAGGCAAATAATCAAAATTTTATAATTCTAAGAGTAGAAAAGCACTAAAAAATGGTATTAACTGATGCTAAACTCTGAAGATTTGAAAACAAGTGTGAAAGTGAAAGTCTCTCAGTCGTATCCGACTCTTTGTGACCCCATGGACTATATAGAATACTGGAGTGGGTAGCCTTTCCCTTCTCCAGGAGATCTTCCCAAACAAATGTGATGAAAGTTAAAACAAAACAAAACAAAAAAATCCAAGGTTCTATTTGTACTTTGTAGTAATCTGGGTACACTTGGAGATTTTATATCCATTTTTAACAGGCGCATATAGTCATAAAATTGGAAGGGACTTTTGAAACTGTTTAATCCAATTACTTTCTCCATCTCATTCTCCTTGGGTTCTTGAATGCTTGAATCATTTCTGTATTACCTTGACAAGAGATTATTTAGTATCAACTGAAATATCTCTAATGATATACACTTCAATAACTACATTTACCTGCTTGAAAATTCTCCCAAAGTCTGCTTCCTTATACATTTTACTTGGTGATATCTGTTTTACTTTCTGAGGAAACAGGAAAAAAAACAAAAAACAAATGAATCAAACCAAAACAAACCAACTGTATCTCCCATATTTAATAGCCTTTCAGATATTTGAAGAGAATTATCATAGTCCCAAATGTCTTATTTCTCAAAAGACTTTCCTTTTCTTTATGGCATCCCATGGCATTGTTCTTTCTTCTGTTAGCCCTCACTGCTATCCATAATCCATTTGGTATGTATCCCTTCGAAAGTCTGCTGTCAGACGAACTTGGACTCCAGGGATGGTCAGAGTAGTCTGATGTGAGCTGAATTAGCCAATATGCTCCTGGCTTCATTGTATTTTGAACTAATAGGTCTCTATCTGCCAAGACATAGGACAAAATTGTCATCTTTTCTTTTTTCTCTTTCATTCATTTATTCATTCATTCAAGAAATACTTTTTGAGCATATAGTATTTTCTGACATTTTCTTATGTGTTGGAGATCAATAATGACCAAGATAGAGTTGAAATTTGCCCTTATGGAATTTATAGTTCAAAAGAAGAGAGAGGTAGAAAACGTTACAATTTGGGACTTGCTAAGTAAAAAGTCAGGTGCCAAAACAGATAGTAATGTGGTAAAGGGAGGAATGTAAATTAAATCAGGTTGTCCACTAAGTTCTGTTCTGGCAGATGACATTTCAGCTCAGTCCTTAAGGATGAGAAGTAGCAAGTCTATAATCATGTGTTTAGAGCTGTCCCCTGTCACTTTGCAACTCCACTGACCATGATGGTTGTAGTTTTGTCCCTCTAGGGTGGCTGTCCATCCTGGCTTCCCACCTCTTCTGGATTAGCCAGAAGGGCTTTAAGAAGGACAACAAAGATAAATGGTGGAGTGGAACACTGAGCTAGGGCTTCAGTGAGCTATTGAACTAAGTAGAGAAGAAGAAAAATGGACTTTTATTCTATCCTCACATTTTTAGAATGCTTTATTTTGTAATATGTTACAATATGGACAACAGAGGATGAGCTGGTTGGATGGCAAAACTGACTCAATGGACACAAGTTTGAGCAAACTCTGGGAGACAGTGAAGGACAGGGAAACATGGTGTGCTGCAGTTCATAGGGTCACAAAGAGTCAGACATGACTTAGAGATGGAACAACAAGAACATGTGTAAAATAGATAATCAAGAAGGACCAACTCCATGGCACAGGAAACTCAACTCAACACTGTGTTATAACCTATATAGGAAAAGAATCTGAAAAAGAATGGGTATGTGTATTCAGTTTCAGTTCAGTTGCTCAGACCTGTCTGACTCTTTGTAACCCCATGGACTGCAGCATGCAAGGCTTCCCTGTCCATCACCAACTCCTGGAGCTTGCTCAAACTCATGTCCATTGAATCCATGATGCCTTCCAACCATCTCATCCTCTGTCGTCCCCTTCTCCTCCTGCCTTCAATCTTTCCCAGCATCAGGGTTTTTCCAGTGAGTCCGCTCTTCCCATCAGGTGGCCAAAGTATTAGAGCTTCAGCTTCAGCATCAGTCCTTCCAATGAATATTCAGGACTGATTTCCTTTAGGATGGACTGGTTGGATCTCTTTGCAGTCCAAGGGACTCTCAAGTGTCTTCTCCAACCCCACAGTTCAAAAGCATCAATTCTTTGGCTCTCAGCTTTCTTTACAGTCCAACTCTCACATCCATACATGACTACTGGAAAAACCCTAGCTTTGACTAGACAGAACTTTCTCAACAATGTAATGTCTCTGCTTTTTAATATGCTGTCTAGGTTGGTCATAACTTTCCTTCCAAGGAGTAAGCATCTTTTGACTTCATGGCTGCAGTCACCATCTGCAGTGATTTTGGAGCCCAAGAAAATAAAGTTTGTGATTGTTTCCATTGTTTCCCCATCTGTTTGCCATGAAGTGATGGGACTGGAGCCATGATCTTTGTTTTTTGAATGTTGAGTTTTAAACCAGCTTTTTCACTCTCCTCTTTCATTTTCATCAAGAGACTCTTTAGCTCCTCTTCACTTTCTGCCATAAGCATGGTGTCATCTGCGTATCTGAGGTTATTGATATTTTTCCCGGCAATCTTGATTCTAGTTTGTGCTTCATTCAGCTCAACATTTCACATGATATACTCTGCATATAAGTTAAATAAGCAGGGTGACAATATATAGCCTTGATGTACTCCTTTGCCGATTTAGAAAAGTCTGTTGTTCCATGTCCGGTTCTAACTCTTGCTTCTTGCCCTGCACACAGATTTCTCAAGAGGCAGGTCAGGTGGTCTGGTATTCCCATCTCTTTCAGAATTTTCCACAGCTTATTTTTATCCACACAGTCAAAGTCTTTGGTATAGTAAATGAAGCAGAAGAAGATGTTTTTCTGGAATTCTCTTGCTTTTTCTATGATCCAACGGATGTTGGCAATTTGATTTCTGGTTCCTCTGCCTTTTCTAAATCTAGCTTGAACATCTGGAATTTCTCAGTTCATGTACTGTTGAAGCCTAGCTTGGAGAATTTTGAGCATTACTTTGCTAGCATGTGAGATGAGTGCAATTGTGTGGTAGTTTGAACATTCTTTGGCATTGCCTTTCTTTGGGATTGGAACAAAAACTGACATTTTCCAGGTCTGTGGCCACTACTGAGTTTTCCAAATTTGCTGGCTATTGAGTGCAACACTTTAATAGCATCATCTTTTAGGTTGTGAAATAGCTCTATTGAAATTCCATCTCCTCTGCTAGCTTTGTTCTTAGTGATGCTTCCTAAAGCCTACTTGACTTTGCACTCCAGGATGTCTGGCTCTAGGTGAATGACCACACCTTTGTGGTTATCTGGGTCATTAAGATCTCTTTTGTTTAGTTTTTCTGTGTATTCTTGCCACCTCTTCTTGATATCTTCTGCTTCTGTTAGATCCATACCCTGTATGTCCTTTACTGTGCCCATCTTTGCATGAACTGTTTCTTTGGTTTCTCTAACTATATGTATAACTAAATCACCTTGCTGTATACCTCAAACTAACACAATATTGTTAAGCAACTATACTCCAGTATAAAATAAAAAATTTTTAAAAAGTAATGAAAAATGTCTATAGTTTGGAAAAGTCCAAAGATGTCTCTTTGAGTCCCATTACTACTATCGTGGTCCAAACCACCATCATCTATAACTGTAATTATTGCAACAGTCTCCTAAACAGCCTCCCTGCAAACTCTTTAGTGGCTTCCCCTGCAAACTCTTTAGTGGCTTCCCATTGCATTCCCATAGAAGAAAATCAGAGTTCTTCAGTGTGCATGCAAGCTCCACCTACTTGAATAGAACTGGTCTTGCCCCCCTTGCCTTTCTTCAACTCTGCTATGCCAGTCATCTTCCTGATTTATCACCTTTAACTGACTCTTGTCTCATCCTGCAATACCCTCCTCCCAGTTCTGACTTAATGCCTCTCATCATTCAACTCAAAGGTTATTGTCTCAGAGAGACCTTCCTTATCTAGTCACTCTAAAGTAGGCCTTTGGTGGTTATCATATCACATTGTTTTATTTTGTTTTTATAGCATGGATTACACCAAAATGATCTTCTTTTTCATTTCCTAGTTGACTGTGTCTCTCTTACTAAAATATAACTGCACCAGAGTTAGGGGCTAGAGGGGCTTCTCTGTCTGTTCATTGCTACTTCCTGTCACTGTAATGTTACTAACTATTGTTGAATGAATGAATAAATAACTTGTAATTAGATAGTCTAGTATGAAGGAAAAAGTGCTTTAATGAATTGGGTAGATCTAAACAAACAAAAGCTTGTTTATATAAAGATATAAAAAATATAACTATATGAAAATCTATTTATGAAAAATATAACTTATAAAAGTCTAAAACTGAAAAGTATTTCAGAAAGAATTGGAAGCTTAAGAAACAGAAGAGAACATGTAAAGAGGTGGAAGAAGCAAAGAATGAGGAGCACCAGTCGTAATGGTGGTGACCAATTAGAGCCAGCTAAGTTGAGAATGGCATGTTCTATTGTAGGGCTTTCCAGGTGGCGTTAGTGGTAAAGAACCCACCTGCCAATGCAGGAAACATAAGAGACGCGAGTTTGATTTCTAGGTTGGAAATATCCCCTGGAGAAGGCAACCCACTCTAGTATTCTTGCCTGGAGAATCCCATGGACAGAGGAGACCAGCCGGCTACAGTCCATGGGGTTGCAAAGAGTTGGACACGACTGAAGTGACTTAACACACACAATATTCCATTGTGTGTGTGTGTGTGTGTGTGTGTACCACATCTTTTTTCATTCATCTGTCGGTGGACATCAACATAGGTGGTCCTAGAAATTATCACACAAAGCGAGGTAAGCCAGACAGAGAAAGATAAATATCATATGAAAACTACTTACATGAAGAACCCAAAAAAAGATACAAATGAACTTATTTACAAAACAGAAAGAGACTGGCAGACATAGAAAACAAATTTATGGTTACCAAAGGGGAAAAAAGAGTGGAAAGAGGGATAAATTAAGAGGTTGGGATTAACATATACACACTACTATAGATAAAATAGATAACCAACAAAGACCTACTGTATAGCACAAGGAACTATACACAATATTTTATAATAATCTAAAAGGGAAAAAATCTGAAAAAGAATAAAGAAATATGTATACATATAACTGGATCACTGTGCTATACACCTGAAACCAACATGATATTGTAAATCAACTATACTTTAATTTAAAAAAAAAAAAGTTAAAAAAAGCACTGGCTATGTTGATGATGTGTAATAAACACTGATGACAGAGAGGAGAGACAGCTGGCCAAGCAGCTTGGATGTCTTGAGATGCAGAGAGCGTACCTTTCTTCTGCAAAACCATCACAGGAATGGATGTGTTCCACTCCAGGCTGACGAACAGCTGAGTTCAGTGATTTTGGACTGGAAGGTGACATTGACTCTGTAGGGTGCTGCGGTTTTAGTAAAACTTTACATTACCAATATTCATAGCAAAGTCAAATTCTTGTGAGGATCAGGGCACATCATGGGAGAAGTAGGTGTGAGGAAAGCTTGTGCCCCACGAGAAGGACTAGCCGATCCTCAGCAGCAGTCACTGCTGCCCCATGGGAAGATGGGCCCAGCATCATGAGATCTTTAGATTTTTCTAGAAGACCAAATATTTGAATTTTTATATAAAATTTATATGAAATTTTCCTACATGTCAATGCTGGCAGCAAATCAATTTACAAAAACACACCATAGGCCAAAGAAAAACAGATCTGTATTTTCAACCTAACCCATACAGAAGCAGTCTGCAACCTCTCATTTATAAGTTCTTTCCTAATATTGTCCTTCTAGAAAAATCCAAGAACCTTCTGAAATAAATAGGTGGAAATTTTAAAATTTTGATTATGGAATGAGCACATTCTTCCTTTAAAATAATTTGAAAATACAGGAGAGCATAAAAATTTGGAGAGAAGATAGTCTGATGTGTTTCCACATTGGATAATATTCTGGTATATTTCTTCTGTAGTTAAGACTAATGATCACTAATGAAACGCACACATATATGCATATACACATACCTATATATAACATACATAGCCAAGTAGCTTTATGTCCTTTTGTCTCTTTTAGTATCAGATTATAATATTAAAGCATTTTCTTGTTATTTAAATTTCTCAGGAATGTCATTTTTAAAGTCTACTCCATTGTAATTATGGTTGGTCATTTACTTAAAGCTTTCTTCATTTTAGATGCTTAGGTCGTTTCCTTTTTTTTTTTTTTACTATAGCAAGTAACTTGATAATGAATGTCTTTATACCTAAATATTAACATGTATTTCACATTATTGTGTTAAATGTGATAGCTAGAAGTAAAATAATTGGAATGTTGTTGATGACTGAAACCAAATTAATTTAAAAAATTTTGCCACAAAATCCACAATTTTGAGAATACATAACATATTCCTATCATTAAAATTGACATAAAGAAACATAATTTCTGCTTGATGTGTTTGTTTAATTACTAGTAAGAGTGATTACCTCCTCATGGATCACAGCCTTGTCATTGTGAAGGGGCTTGTATAACTCAATGAAGCTATGAGCCATGCTGTGCAGGGCCACCCAAGATGGATGGGTCATAGAGAAGTGTTCTGACAAAATGTGGTCCACTGGAGAAGAAAATGGCCACCCATTCCAATATTCTTGCCTATAGAACCCCATTGATAGTATGAAAAGGTAAAAAGATATGACACCAGAAGATGTGCCCTGTAGGTTAGAAGGTGTCCAGTTTGCTACTGGGGAAGAGTGGAGGGCAATTACTAATAACTCCAAAAAGAATGAAGTGACTGGGACAAAAGTGGAAATGACCTTCAGTTGTGGATGTGTTTGGTAAAAGTAAAGTCTGATACTGTAAAGAATAATATTGCATAGGAACCTGAAATGTTAGGTCTGTGAATCAAGGTAAATTGAATGTTGTCAAGTAGGAAATGGCAAGATTGAACATTAGCATCTTAGGAATCAGTGAACTAAAATGAATGGAAATAGGTGACTTTAATTCAGATGCCCATTATATCTACTACTGTGGGCAAGAATCCCTTAGAAGAAATGGAGTAGTCCTCAGTCAATGAAAGAGTCAGAAAGAATCAGAAACTTGAATGCAACCTCAAAAGTGACACAATAATCTTGTTTCATTTCCAATGTAAACCATTGAACATCACAGTGATCCAAGGCTGTGCCTCAATCACTGATGCCAAAGAAGCTAAAGTTGATCGGTTTTATTAAGACTTATAATATCTTCTAGACCTAACACCCAAAAAAGATGTCCTTTTCATCATAGGGAACTGGAATGCGAAAGCAGGAAGTCAAGAGATACCTGGAATCTGGCAAGTTTGGTTTTAGAGTACAAAAAGAAAAGCAGGGCAAAAGCTAAGAGCATTTTGTCAAAAGAACATGCTGGTCATAGCAAACACTCTTTTCTAACAATCCAAGAGGTGACTCTACACATTTTTATCACTAGATGATCAGTACTGAAATCAGATTGATTATGTGCTTTACAGCCAAAGATGGAGAAGTTCTATACAGCAAAAACAAGAACTGGAGACTGAATGCAGAGTTCCAGAGAATAGCAAGGAAAGAGAAGAAGGACTTCTTAAATGAACAATGCAAAGAAATAGAGGAAAACAATAGAATGGGAAAGACTAGAGCTCATTTCAAGAAAACTGAAGATATCAAGGGAATATTCCATACAAGGATGGGTACAATAAAGGACAGAAACAGTAAGAACCTAACAGAAGCAGAAGAGATTAAGAAGAGGTGGCAAGAATACACAGAAAAACTATACAAAAGAGGTCTTAATGACCCAGATAACCAAGATAGCATGGTCACATACCTAGAGCTGGACATCCTGGAGTGTGAAGTCAAGAGGGCCTTAGCAAGCATCACTATGAACAAAGCTAGTGGAGGTGATGGGATACCAGCTGATCTATTTCAAATCCTAAAAGATGATCCTGTTAAGGTGCTGCACTCAATACATCAGCAAATTTGGCAAACTCAGCAATGGCCACAGGACTGGAAAAGGTCAGTTTCATTCCAATCCCAAAGAATGGCAATGCCAAAGAATGTTCAAACAATCATACAATTGAACTTATTTCATATGCTAGCAAGATTATGTTCAAGACCTTCAACGTAAGCTTCAGTTTATGAAAGAAGTGCTGATTATTCTCCTATTTAAAAGCTCTGTCACTCAAGGAAAATATGATGTAAGGAGCACTCTTGCAGCCCACATCACAGAAGCCTGGCTTCTGGCGCCCCCTCCATGGGCTGGTGTGTCCAGATTGCTTTCTGTGTGTGTGTGGGTAACATACTGCAAGCTGAGCAGCTAGGATGATGCAACATTGTAATTAGAGTCTGGAATTACAGGAATATTGAAAACATGATTTACAATTTTTACTCTGAAACTGAGGGCTTTTCAATTTTTATTGAGCTTTATTATTCTACAACTGCTCTCACTGAAAAACCTTTTCTTGTTTCTCTTTTTGCTCTGCAACAAATTACCTCTGATTAATCTTGCAGTTTTTTACGTGAGCAGAATTTGAGCAGAAAAAATAGTTTGTGTTAATCAGTTGTGAATTGTTCATATTAATTGATTAAACCACCCTAAAGCCATTCCTTTTTGGAATCTAAAGAAGGTTAATATTTTGAATTGATTATTATGTTGCCATTCTACAGCTGTAAGAAGTATTTCTTACTGCAGTTGCTTGTATAAAAATGCAGTAGAGTTTGCTTTACAGATAAGAAAAAACATAAGTTCTTCCATACAATGGGAAAATGAGGGGAGTCCTATGGTTTAGAAGGATAGCACATGTTTTTCAATGATGTAAAATAACAAAATATCTGATGTTTTGTGTTCCAAAGCCTAGCCAGTGGTGCTCAAGTTTTCCCCTTGAGCCACTGGCAAGTTACAAGGATTCCTGATAGACAGGCTTTGCATGACAGTGTGCTTACTCACTCAAACATAGAATAATTGCATTAATTAGCATTTCCTGGTTCTTCAAAAGGTAAAACGTGCAAGCCAAATCTGAGATGCTTTCAGAACCATGCAGTTTTTTTTTTATCATAGCCAAACATCTTTTAACTAATATCTTAATGGATATTTTAAGTAAAATTGTATTAGTATCTTTTAATGAAGATATATTTGGAGACATTAGCTTTGGTCAGATGGTTGGGTACTCAAGTCATGTTTTGGAATTCTTTGTGATTGTGGGCAAGTTAGTGCATCTCAGGTGCTGAACTGTACAAAGAAGGGAACAATAGCCAACAACACGGTGGTTGTGTGAATTAAGTGAGCTATAGGATATAAACTTCTTGGTTCAGTGTTTGGAATGTAGAAATAATGAATGAATGAATTTACTCAACAATGTTTACTGGGGACTTATTATGTGCCAATAATTGTTCTAGACCCAAACTGTCTAATATGGTAGCCTCTGGCTTCATGTGGTTATTGAACACTTGAAAGTGGTTGGTTTAAATGGAAGTGTGTGTAAGTAAAAATACATGCTGGTTTTCAAAGCTTTGGAACAAATAAACAAAAGAATGTAACCTGTCAGCTTAACATTTTTATATTGATTAAATGTTGCTATGATATGATAAATTAATACACCATGAAAATTAATTTTCTATGTTTATTTTTAAAATATGGCTACTGAGACACATATAGCTACATATGTGGTTCACATTACACTTCTAGTGGACAGTGCTGGTCTAGATGCTGAGGAAAAAGTGAAAACAAGAAAAACAAGCCAATAACCAGAAAAGGGCTCTTACAGAGTTTAGATATCAGGAAGTGAGAGCATGCGTGCTAAATCGTTTCAGTCATGTTCGCCTCTGCAACCCTGTGGACTGCAGCCTGCCAGGTTCCTCTGTCTGTGGGATTCTCCAGGCAAGAGTACTGGAGTGGGTTGTCATTCCCTTCTCCAGGGGATCTTTCTGACCCAGGGATCAAACCTGAGTCTCTTATGTCTCCTGTATTGGTAGGCAGGTTCCTTATCGCTACTGCCACAGGTATCAGGAAGAAGAGATAGATAATATAAAGTGAACAAATAAATACTGTTGATCCTCATTTTTCATGGTTTTCTGTGAATTTAGCTGGTTGATAAAAATATGTGTAACCCCATAAATCAGTGTTTGTAGTAGTTTTACAATCATTCACATGTATGTGCTGTGCTAAAAAACTTGAGTCACTGTGTAAGCATGTTCTCAGCTGAAGACAGTCAAGGCATTGCTCTTTCTGTTTCTGTTCTCATTCTAAAAACAAGTATCCTGTTCATGGATTATTTAGTGCCGTGATTTGTACATTTCTTGTTTGTTTTTTAAGGGGCTGATTTTGCTGTTTCCAATGACCCCTCAGGGTAGTGCTAAAGTACTGTCTAGTCTTCCTAAGCTTGAGAAAGTTATGATGTGCCTCATGGAGAAAATATGTGAATTAGATAAGCTTTGTTTAGACACAGTCATTGGATGTGAGTTCAATGTTAACAAATCAGCAGTGTGTATTAAATACAGTGTCTTTGAACAGAAACATTCATAAAACAAATTGTATATTGATAGGAGGTGAACATTTTGTGTTCAGAAGCTCACAGGAACTTAACCTTATATTTCCCTCAGGAGTATTGGTTCAGTATTTGCTAATTCAGTATCTACAGTGATTTTATGAAGCATAATTGCCATAAACAGCAGGAATTGGCTGTGATATAATACAGTCAATGTCAGGCAGTGATCGGCTTCCCTGGTAGCTCAGATGGCAAATAATCCACCTGCAATGCAGGCAACCCAGATTTGATCCCTGGGTGGGGAAGATACCCTGGAGAAGGGAATGGCTATCCAGTCCAATATTCTTGCCTGGAGAATTTCATGGACAGAGGAGACTGGTGGGTGGGCTACAGTCCATGGGGTCACAAAGAGTCAGTCATGACTGAGCAAGTAATGCTTTCACTTTTCACTTTCAGGCAGTGATAAATGCTGTGTGGGGTATGAGGATCGAGAGGGATATATGTGATAGGGCTGGAAGAATTACTAATTTGGAAAAGACTGAGCAGAAAATCTCTCCAAGGTTGTAGAATTTGAGAACAGTACCAGAAGGTGAACATGAAGGCTTCTGAAAGCCAGATCCTACAGGACTTTAGGCCATGATAAGGACTTGGGATTTTATTCCACTGGTGATTGGAAAGATTGGAAGATTTCTGAAGGTATGGTCAGTTTCTATTACATTTTAAAGGGCCATTCAGGATTCTGTGAGGAGAATAGTTGTCAGGGAAAAAAGAGGGGCAAGTTAGGCAGCTACCACGTAGTTCAGGTGAGAGGTGGTGATGGCTTGGAGCCCAAACTGGCTCGTAGCACACTTCAGCTGTTTCCCTCGTTTCCTGTCATATTTGCCCAGAATGCTAGGCATGCTTCTTTCTCTTGGTTGCCTCGTTGTCCCTGTCTTAGTTTTGGTTCCTTTCAAAGCTGATCATCTGTTGAGAACTACTGTGCAGTTTCTCTACTGGAAGTGATCCCAGGAGGCAGGAGCGAGGCACAAGGAGAGTGGGACAAGGTAGAAAGTACAATCAGCTCAGGGTGTATCGTTGGGCTGATTATTGCTCTGAGCAGCTGGGGCTCAAGCCCTCTTGGGACTTCTAAGAAGCCCTCAAAATTAGCTTGGTTGCAGCTGCTTACCATAGGAGATTGGGGCAACCTCCTTCCCCACTGATTGAAGGCTGTCCTTGGGGACATTAACTGTCTGCACTTCTGGGCTGTCCTGAGCAGACTGAGTGTGCTCCTGTGGCTTCAGGGAAAGTCCGAGGCAGCAAAGTGGGGAGGCGTAGTCAGCACATGAGCAGGGATATTAGCCACAGGCATGGGGCTCAGATCATCTCAGTACGGCTACAGTGGTTGGTGGGTCAAGTGGAGGGGGCAAGGGACACAAAAATCTCTAGTCCACCCTCCAATTCCTTGCTGACAGTTTAACCTACCTACAAACTTTGGCATACCTCACCTTGGAAACGTGTTTAGCACTTTCACTCCCAGGAAACTGGGTTCTGTACCAGATAGACTACCTGAGACCCTGGTACTATCCTCTTCCTGCTGCAGTGTGAGTACTGCTCCTTCCAAGAAACTCCCTTAGGTATTTGCTGCCATAATGGATCCTGGCTGGGCATGATGATTTTAACTACAGGCTAGCTTCCTTGGGCCCCAGACCTATTGCTGAGTTAGTTCCAGTGCCACTATTTGTTAGATGCTGACTTTGTAAGAGGCACAGAATCTCTGTTAACATCATTCTCTTTAATTAGAAAAGAAATGAAAATAGGACTTCCCTTATAAAGCTGTTGTGGGAATTAAATGAAGTGAAGCAATAAAACTCTTAGCCCAGCACCTGGTACATAGTTAGGCTCAGTGTATGTTAGTGGTTACTGTTATCCCAAATGCTTCTGCTTTTTCCTTAGTGATCATTGCAAAGAAAAAGAGGAAAACAATAGAATGGGAAAGACTAGAGATATCTTCAAGAAAATTAGAGATACCAAGGGAATATTTCATGCAATGATGGGCTCAATAAAGGACTTAAATGGTATGGACTTAACAGAAGCAGAAGATATTAAGAAGAGGTGGCAAGAATACACAGAAGAACTATGCAAAAAAGATCTTCATGACCCAGATAACCATGATGGTGTGATCACTCACCTAGAGCCAGACATTCCTGAAATGCGAAGTCAAGTGGGCCTTAGGAAGCATCACTACGAACAACGCTAGTGGAGGTGATGGAATTCCAGTTGAGCTATTTCAAATCCTAAAAGATGATGTTGTGAAAGTGCTGCACTCAATATGCCAGCAATTTGGAAAACTCAGCAGTGGCCTCAGGACTGGAAAAGGTCAGTTTTCATTCCAATCCCAAAGAGAGGCAATGCCAAGGAATGCTCAAACTACCGCACAATTGCATTCATCTCACACTCTAGCAAAGTAATGGTCAAAATTCTCCCAGCCAGGGTTCAACAGTACATGAACCATGAACTTCCAGATGTACAAGCTGGATTTAGAAAAGGCAGAGGAACCAGATATCAAATTGCCAACATCCATTGGATCATCAAAAAAGTAAGAGAGTTCCAGAAAAATATCTACTTCTGCTTTATTGACTGTGCCAAAGCCTTTGACTGTGTGGATCACAACAAACTGTGGAAAATTCTTCAAGAGATGGGAATACCAGACCACCTCACCTGCCTCCTGAGAAATCTGTATGCAGGTCAAGAAGCAACAGTGAGAACTGGACATGGAACAACAGACTGATTTCAAATCGGGAAAGGAGCACGTCAAGGCTGTATATTGTCACTCTGTTTATTTAACTTATATGCAGAGTACATCATGAGAAATGCCGGGATGGATGAAGCACAAGCTGGAATCAAGATAGCCGGGAGAAATATCAATAACCTCAGATATGCAGATGATGCCACCCTTATGGCAGAAAGTGAAGAAGAACTAAAGAGCCTCTTGATGAAAGTGAAAGAGGAGAGTGAAAAAGTTGGTTTAAAACTTAACATTCAGAAAACTAAGGTCATGGAATCTGGTCCCATCACTTCATGGCAAATAGATGGGGAAACAATGGAAACAATTACAGACTTTATTTTCTTGGGCTCCAAAATCACTGCAGATGGCAACTGCAGCTTTGAAATTAAAAGACACTTGCTCCTTGGAAGAAAAGTTATGACAAACCTAGACAGCATATTAAAAAGCAGAGACATTACTTTGCCAACAAATGTCTGTCTAGTCAAAGCTATGGTTTTTCATGTAGTCACGTATGGATGTGAGAGTTGGACTATAAAGAAAGCTGAGTGCTGAAGAATTGATGCCTTTGAACTGTGGTGTTGGAGAAGACTCTTGAGAGTCCCATGGACTGCAAGGAGATCCAGCCAATCCATCCTAAAGGAAATCAGTCCTGAATATTCATTGGAAGGACTGATGCTGAAGCTGAAGCTCCAATACTTTGGCCACCTGATGGGAAGACCTGACTCATTAGAAAAGACCCTGATGCGGTATTGAAGGCAGGAGGAGGAGGGGATGACAGAGGAAGAGATAGTTGGATGGTATCACCGACTCAGTGGATGTGAGTTTGAGTAAAGTCCAGGAGTTGGTGATGGACAAGGAAGCCTGGTGTGCTGCAGCCCATGGGGTCATAAAGAGTCAGACACAACTGAGCGACTGAACTGAACTGAACTTTTCCCCGTCACCATTTTTCACTTAGTTCTCCTCTCTACTTGCCATGGTGTGAAGTCTGAGGTGCTCATCAATTCTGGTAATGCTGTTACCAATAGATTTGCAAGTCTCTAGAGTCAGGACTCTGATCCTGGGTTTTTTCTGACCAAGAACATTAGTTTTAAGGATCTTCACCTATGATGCTCTCTCATGAATAGATCCTGAGTTAAATCTCACTTTCTAATCATGATGTAGTCTATTTTATTCATGGATTTCTAATTCATATAAGGGCTTTTGTTAGATTCTTAGTGATAATTTTGTTTATCGAGTTGTTGTTGCTATAGACATTATTTTTAGTTTCATGTTTTAATTTTAATTAATAGTTTGTTTTGATCTTTTTCTTTAAAGGGAATAGGAATAGCAGAGAAAGGGGAATAGTTCTGAGGGTAAACAATGGAAACTGGATGCCTTCTATACTCAGGTTAGCTCTGCATAGTCTTTCTATAAACCTAAAGAAGATGCTCTGAGTTCTTTACAGAGCCTTGTTCCACAATTTATGTTGGAAAGACTGCTGCTGCTGCTGCTAAGTCACTTCAGTCGTGTCCGACTCTGTGTGACCCCATGGACGGCAGCCCACCAGGCTCTGCCGTCCCTGGGATTCTTCAGGCAAGAACACTGGAGTGGGTTGGAAAGACTGATAGAGCAAGCTAAATTTCTATCAGGATAGTTTAGGAGACTGAAGGCTATGTTTCTTTTGCAGGAGAGCAATGATATCAGTTCTATTGAGACTCTAAGAGTATGCCTGAAATAAACCTGCTTTCTGTGCTAGTTTTGAGAATGTTTCAAGCTTTTATGAGAGTATTTCATATGCTGAACTCTTTTTTTTTTTTGCTGAACTCTTTGAATTCCCTCTGTGGTGAGTCACGCCTAGCATTTGAATGAAAGAGGAGGACACGAAAGCACATAAAATACAGCTTCTTATCTCAAGAGGCTTTTAGACTAGAGGGGACCTTCCATATATAATATATAAACAAATATGTGAAGTGTTATGAAAAAGTACAAAAGATAATGCTGATGTTCTTTCATTTATTTTATTAGTAGAAGTTTTCATGGGAGAAGTCACATTTGAGCCATCATTGTGGATAGGTGGGATTTTGGTACAAAGAGTTAAAAAGTAAAAGCAGACCCATGTATTAGAGGATAAAGAAATAGTTTGAGGAAAAGCAGAGGTATCAGAGTATATTGTAAGTTCATAAAATTGCAAATAGACCAATTGGACTGAAATATAAACTGCCTGGGGGTATCATGCTGAAATTTCTTCATTTCCATCTTCATGACTTCTTTATTTATTGGAAAAGAAATGTTAAATTTCCTATAGTCCTAAAAAATAAGCAATGTATGCACTTTATTCTCAATGGAGGTGTCAAAGAAACATGCTGTCACCTAAGTTAAAGTACATTTTCTACCTATTTCCTTGACCTTTTTTTTTTCATGTTGGGAAACTTTTTTTTTCATGTATTTGGTCTTTGTAAAATTTTTAATAATATGCATGGTATAGTTTCATTGAGAGAACTGTAGATATTATTAACACTAAGCTTTACAAGTGACTACTAAAGTGAAAAATCAGGGGAAGTTTGTTGATTAAGGATCTACTTATTCTTTTAATTTCCTACTCAAATTTATTTGACACAGTCTCACTAGTAACATTGTGGCATGAAAATATATCAACTTGGATTAAATTTTACCTCTGCTAACAGACTGGTTCCAAATAGGAAAAGGAGTACGTCAAGGCTGTATATTGTCACCCTGCTTTTTTAACTTAAATGCAGAGTACGTCATAAGAAACGCTGGGCTGGAAGAAGCACAAGCTGGAATCAAGATTGCCGGGAGAAATATCAATAACCTCAGATATGCAGATGACACCTCCCTTATGGCAGAAAGTGAAGAGGAACTAAAAAGCTTCTTGATGAAAGTGAAAGAGCAGAGTGAAAAAGTTGACTTAAAGGTCAAAACATTCAGAAAACTAAGATCATGGCATCTGGTCCCATCACTTCATGGGAAATAGATGGGGAAACAGTGGAAACAGTATCAGACTTTAGTTTTTTGGGCTCCAAAATCACTGCAGGTGGTGATTGCAGCCATGAAATTAAAAGATGCTTACTCCTTGGAAGGAAAGTTATGACCAACCTATGTAGCATATTTAAAAGCAGAGACATTACTTTGCCAATAAAGGTCTGTCTAGTCAAGGCTATGGTTTTTCCAGTGGTCATGTATGGATGTGAGAGTTGGACTGTGAAGAAAGCTGAGCGCCGAAAAATTGATGCTTTTGGACTGTAGTGTTGGAGAAGACTCTTGAGAGTCCCTTGGACTGCGAGAAGATCCAACCAGTCCATCCTGAAGGAGATCAGTCCTGGGTGTTCATTGGAAGGACTGATGCTGAAGCTGAAGCTCCAATACTTTGGCCACCTGATGCGAAGAGTTGACTCATTGGAAAAGACCCTGATGCTGGGAGGGATTAGGGACAGGAGGAGAAGGGGCCGACAGAGGATGAGATGGCTGGATGGCATCACCAACTCAATGGACATGAGTTTGAGTAAACTCCGGGAGTTGGTGATGGACAGGGAGGCCTGTGTGTGCTGCAATTCATGGGGTCGCAAAGAGTCAGACATGACCGAGCAACTGAACTGAACTGAACTGAACCAGATGTATAACCTTGGACACATTTCTCAACCTCTCTGCCCCTCTATTTATTTATGTGTAAGATGGGGATGACAAATACAGACACATGACAAAAGTTAGGTGGAATATATTGACTGTCTCGTCTCAGCTATAATGCAATGCAAGCTTGAAAACACCATATGATCTACTTTTTGATGAGTTGTCTAAATGCTTTCATGTCCTGCTGAAAAAGAGGTGTATTGTGCTGTGGGCAGACCAGTACAGATGTCCCTAGACAATAACATAACACAGTGAGTCTGGCTTACTGGGGAATGCTGAAGTGCACTAGGCACCGCTGTTCTTAATTGGCCTTGACCTCTTGTCAATCACACTCTCAGAACTCGTGCTGTCTTCTCAATACTGACTCACTGATTTCCCTCTGAAAAATGTGAAGGTGACTTCTTACTTTATATCTCAATCGTCTTTGACTTTTTTTGGTTTTGAATATACTTTTTCCATCTCAAAGGTCTTCTCACTGTTGGATCAACCGAAACCAGCTGTTTCCCATTCCTGATGTTATCTATTGTTCTACCTGGTGGTAACTTTTCTGCTTCCAACAAAGCAGGAAGCAAATGAAGTTGCAAGAGATACATACAGCTCACTATCTGGCTCAAAATTTGACTTGGCAGCAGGTCACCTGGGAGTTGCCAAGTCAAATGCAATAGAGAATGTGTGATTTGATTAAATGAAATATCAAGGTTCCTCTTGCTGACCACATCTCCTCATTTAGGGGCAGCTAGAGTTTTAGGCAACTACGTGGGGCAGCAGAGAAATCAGATGATCACAGCAGAGGTCCTCTCAGAGTCTCTGTCCCTGCTTTCCAACTGTCTACTTTTCTCTTCCACTTGAAGTTGCTCTGCTAGCTTGTCCCCCACTAAACACTTCATTTCCCCCCAAAGTCTGTGACTCCTCTAATCTTTCCTATCTCTCACCCATAACCATCCACATAAATTTTAAAATCAGAATCTTTGGAGTCATTCTTGAGCCTCCTACCTTCTTTTTCTAAATATAATTTATCACAAAGTTTGGTCAGTCTACTTTTAAAGTCATCTGCCCATTTCCTCAACCATAGCCCTCACCCCAGTAACCATCATCTCTCATCTGGATATCAAAATCGTCCCCTAACTGTTCTCCCTATGGTCCTTCATGGTCCTTTGTTCCCATCTCCAACACATTCATCACACCACATGAACATGAGCTTTAAAAAATTCCGTCTTATCAGCTTCCTCTTTTGCTAAAAGCCCTTTAATGGCTTTACACTACTTTTAGAATAAAATTCGCCTTTCTTACCTTGTCTTACCTGTATTACTACCTCCTACCCATTCTCCCAGTTGCCTTTCCTTTTACTCCCTCCATGGCTGTCTTTGTCCAGGTCATTCAAGTAGTGTCTCCTGTCTCCTTCTGATTCTTTAGTTAGCTAAGCTCTGCCTTGCCTTCCACCTATAGCAAGGCTCTTCTTCCACCATCAAATAGATTATTTCTCCTTACCAGTCATGTCTCAATGCTAAACATAATCCATCATGGCTTAATGCACAGTAACCCCCATCCCTTGTTGTTATTTTTTAATAGCACAGTGGTTTCCATGATATATGTGTATATATATATATATATATTTATATAGTGCATATATATTTTGCAGTTTACTCATTTAATATTTATATCCCATACTAGAGAGAAAGAGGAGAGTGAAAAAGTTGGCTTAAAACTCAACATTCAGAAAACTAAGATCATGGCATCTGGTCCCATCACTTCATGGCAAATAAGATGGGGAAACAGTGGAAACAGTGACAGACTTTATTTTCTTGGGCTCCAAAATCACTGCAGATGGTGACTGCAGTCATGAAATCAAAAGATGCTTGCTCCTTGGAAGAAAAGTTATGACAAACCTAGACAGTATATTAAAAAACAGAGACATTACTTTGCCAACAAAGGTCCATCTAGTCAAAGCTATGGTTTTTCCGGTAGTCACATATGGATGTGAGAGTTGGACTATAAAGAAAGCTGAGCGCCAAAGAATTGATGCCTTTGAACTGTGGTGTTGGAGAAGACTCTTGAGAGTCCCATGGACTGCAAGGAGATCCAACAAGTCAATCCTAAAGGAAATCAGTTCTGAATATTCATTGGAAGGACTGATGCTGAAGCTGAAACTCCAATACTTTGGCCACATGATGCGAAAAACTGACTCATTTGAAAAGACCCTGATGCTGGGAAACATTGAAGGCAGGAGGAGAAGGGGATGACAGAGAATGAGATGGTTGGATGGCTTTACTGACTCAATGGACATGAGTTTGGGTAAACTCCAGGAGTTGGCAATGGACAGGGAGGCCTGGCGTGCTGCAGTCCATGGGGTCGCAAACAGTTGGACACAATTAAGTGACTGAATTGAACTGAGAGAGTAAGACCCTTGAAAGCAGATATAAAGCCTCTAGCACTGTGCACTCATAGGTGCTTTGAATATTTAGTTTGAATTGATAAACAGAACGAATACCAGAATGGACAGTGAATTCTGAATAGGCATGAAGATAGAAAATGCTTTGTTTCTGTGTCAACCATACAGAGAGGTCACATTGATCTTTTATTTGAATCCTTTTGTTTCATTTAATAAAAGTTTTTTTGTCAGTAAAAGGTGATGAGGGTATTACTTTTCTTTTCAAAATCTTTAAGGAGCAATGTTGTTCCACAAAGCCGGGCTAGTGGGGAGGATTATTCCCAATGCCAGGATCTGAGTTGCCACCCCTCTCCCAACACACATTTCAAATAGAAATAAGTGTCTTTGTTCTCTTCAGAATCACATTCTCAGTGAGCCAAAGTCCTTAATATCTCAGTAAATACCAGGCCTTGGCCCTGGTCTCTCCATAGGTGAGTTTGGAGTCATATCTTTAGGCCATCTCTGTCCACAAGCTGGCCAAATCCAACTGATTTGGGGAACATTTTCCTGTTGGGCGCTCAGGAGAATCTTTTGTTTAGATTTAGCAGGGTCATCCTACATGTAATAGCATTTAGTTTATACAGTTTTGCACATAATGCTGAATTTATCATCGGATCAGCAGGGATTTAGTTCATAGGACACTTTAAATGCTCAGAGTCCTGAGTCTAACGGACAAAAAGTAGATGCTGGCTAGGATTGTGCCCAAGGACAGAGACAGAATCTAACGATATATTTACTATGTTACCTGTCTAGGACAAATGTCACTCATATGTTAAGAATTACACAGCAAATCACCTGAGCTTCTTGATCTAGGTGTCTTGTACAACCTGGGGATTGTTCTCAAAGTGGGCATAGTCTGCAAGTCATCCTTGTCAAGAAGATACAAATGTAAGTGTCAGTGATACAAAGAGAGCAGAATTCAGAGAAAGCTGGATACAAGCTCAATAAACTCAAAGAAGCCAAAGTAATGGGGTCATGCAAAAATGAAAAGAAATCATCCCATGGCCAAAAGTTACTGATGGAGAGTAATACTAGGTAGTGGCTTTCCAAAAATTTTGACTGTGGTCCTCAATAACAAATGCAGCAATTTTTATAAGGAATATTTACCCATAGTGTGGATGTACTTTTACCTTTTCTTTCCCTCCTTTCCTTTTCTTTCTTTTCTCCATCCCCATGCCTTCTTTCCAAAATAGCTCATCTCAATCCACTGGGCTAATTTCTTGACACTCTGGTGGGTATTGACTTGCAGTTACCAGAACAAACAAACAAAGAAACAAAAACACATGAACAAAAGAAAAGACTAGCAATCAATCAATCAAGAAACAAGCTTTGTTGTAGAACATTCTGGAAAGTACCAGAGTCAACCCCCAAATGTAACGGTTCTATACTCGAAGTGAACTTTGAGCAAACACATCAGCAAAGATAGAATTTTCTGCAAATATTGTAAGTGTCCTGATGCAGGCAGGGAATCAATAACCCAGCACTGAGTGGTGTGAGACGAGAGCCTTGTGGGCCACACACTATAAGATCAATAGAAATTAATCAACACAAGAAGGAAGCATGTATTGCACCAGAATAAGTGGTTAAGAGAGTAAATGTGTTCCTTAGCGAGGAGTTAATATCAGAAGTCCATTTATTCTTTTATTTGTTTATTCAACCAATATTTTTGAAAGATCCAGATCATATGTGGGAACAAGACATACCCTGTGCCTTTAAAGAACTTCATAGTGAACCTGCTGTTTATGGTTTGCTAGATATGATATGACAATTAATATATAATCATATGTAATGTAACAAATTGAATGGAAAGAAAAAAAAGCATATAATCCACATTTCACATCACAGCTTTAGTTGTTTTCAGTTAACCCTTCTTGCTAACTGGGTTATCTTTAGGAATTGTATGTAGATACTTAGACAATGTGGCCATCAAATCACAATTTCAGGCAAGAGGCTTGTATTTAAGGGTGGAGAGCTCGAGTGAGTAAAATAAAGTTGATTTAAAAGATATATTTATTTTTTTGAGTATTAATTATTACACTTGCGTGTATTGAATGCATACTTTAAAAAGATACTTTCCCTATGAGATTGTCATACTAATGTTGAGTTTCAGAGTACACTTACACGATTCAATTTAGAAATCCATTAGATGTTGCCTTTTATTGATTTTTAATTTGGTTAATGTTTTTACCTACCTCCAACTAATTATAAACTCTTTAACGATAGAATTTTACTCTCTATATATTTCTTAAATGAGTGTGGGATGTAAAATAAGTATTAAAGTTATGAGCTTATTACCGTGGAAAATTGTTCTTCCTGAAAATAAGAGGTAGAGTCATGACTTATAAGAATGTAAGGGTAAGAAAGTCATACTTCTATCTGTGATATAGTTTTTCTTTTTTTTTTTTAAATATCCTGGTCCTCGTTAGTGGGGATGGAACTTACCCTCCAGTAGCCATAGCTACCTGGGGCCTAAGTAACCAAGAGTGTGTGAAGTCTGTTGCTGCTTTTCTCAGGCTGCCATAATAAATTACCACAAACTAGATTGCTTAAACTGCACAGATTTATTTTCTCATATTTATGCCATCCCTTCCTCATAGTTTTGCTGGCAGTTTTTGGTGTTCCTTGCCTCATCGATGATCCCCATCTTCCTGCATCTTCATATCATCTTTCTTCTCTGCATGTCTGTCTTTGTTTTCAAATTTCCCCATTTATAAAAGGACACAGTCTGTTAGGTTAGGGTCCACCCTTACCGCCTCATCTTAACTTGATCACATGTAAATAAGATCACACTCACGTGTAGGGGATTAGGACTTGCCATCTTTTGAGGGGACATAATTCAGTCCCAAAAGACTATATTGTGAGATCTTTGATTTTATTGAGAACACCACCTAAACCTTGTCAAGAGAGTTAGACAACATCCTTGTCCATGCCTGACTTAGAGAGATATTTACCCACTTTTATTATGAACTCTAAAGGCTCCTCCCAATTTCTGCTGCTATTTTATCAAGGGATTTTGTCAGCTTGATTATTATACCATGCAAAGTACCATCAAATAGACCATTTCTATATTCCCAGTAACCCCATTGTTGTGCACCAAGCATCTTAAATCCCCTAGATTTTATTGTTACATGTACCCTTTATTATAGGTGGGGAATCATAAGGAAAACTGCCGTGGAGATTTCACAGTTATTTGGAAACAACTGAAAAAATGGGATATCTATTTCAATATATGAAAAATATCTAGCAAGCTAAGACTAGATTTTTCTTGAGAATCCCCCAAATAAGCAAGAAAACTCAGAAGTGTTACTTTTTCTGTTCACTTGAACTCTAGCAACCATAACATCCCTCACATGGTTAATACACAAAATATCTAGTATCTGAGGATGTTAACAACTGTTCTACTATAAATGTATGCACGTTGAGGATTTTTCCCAGAAGGAATGATGTATAGACTAGGTTTATTCTAGTCTCCCAGCCCACATTTTGCTTGTGACTGAGGACAAGCTGGTTAAGAAGATGAAATGGTGGCATGTTAACTGACTCACATGGGTATGAGTCTCACTTGTGATGAATGCTAAATCCTGCTAATGTGAACACCAGAGGATGTTACCCAAGCTCAGATAAGGTATTGTTCATTGATGAGATGGCCAACTGGAAGTGTTTCCTGTAAAGATACCAGAAAAGGCCAGGTGTTCACATCATGATAAGAGATTTTAGAGGGATGGAGTGAGAGAAAGAAAAAGGAATCTTCACATCAGATATGATTTCAGTGATTATTACATTTTTCTGTATATCTTTTCTTCAAAAATAGTTCAGTATTTTAGAAATACATTCTGTCTGAAAATACGTCATTTGGCTGCTGAAGTATTTTCTAGGTAGTTTTGAGGAAATACATTTGTATAGATATAAAATGATGACAGTATTTGTATCATCTTAATATCAATACATATAGCATGCTGGTTAAGAGCATGAAATCTGAAACCAGAATGTGTGGGTTTGACTACTAACCTTGTACTAAACTAGTCAGCAAAGCAGCAACAGGTGTCACAGGCAAATTAGTGTCCAGTGGGTTACTCACTGAGAAATACCTCCTGAGGAAGTATTTTTTTTCTCATGAAAGTGCCTTTTAATTGACCGCTGTTGTAGCTGCTTGTTTTACTCAAGTGTTCAAGACACTTCCCTAACACGAATTCCAAGTCACCAAGGCTGTCCCCTGGCTTTTGTGCTTTGTGAATAAAAAGTCACATTAAAAAAAAAAATCCTTGGTAGTTGTGATCACTGAGAAAGGCACTTAACTACACTTTGATTTTGTTCCCCTCTTTGTAAAATGAGTCTAAAAATAGGCCTATCTCATATATCCACTGTGATAGCTAAATTATTTAATATACTGAGAGTTAAATGACTTTAATACTTAGAACAGTGTCTAGCAAAGAAGAAAAGTGAAGGGACAGTCAGACTTGTCCACTCTTTGTGACCCCATGGACTATAGAGTCCATGGAATTCTCCAGGCCAGAATACTGGAGTGGGTAGCTGTTCCCTTCTCCAGGGGATCTTCCCAACCCGGGGATCAAACCTAGGTCTCCCTCATTGCAGGGTGTTTCTTTACCAGCTGAGCCACAAGGGAAGTGGTATATAATTAATATTATCTGTGTGCAGTCTGGACTTCCCAGGCAGCTCTGTGGTGAAGAGTCTGCCTATCAATGAAGGGATGTGAGTTATGTCCCTGGGTCAGAAAGATTCCCTGGAGCAGGAAATGGCAACCCACTTCAGTATTCTTGCCTGGGAAATCCCATGGACAGAGGAGCCTGGTGGGCTACAGTCCATCAGCTTGCAAAGATTCAGACATGTGTCCAGTCTATTAAATATTAAAAAAAATTCAAGAAAACTATGTGTTTTGAATTTTTATTTTAGGGGAATTATATCATAATTTGAGAATCGATTAAACTAAAACACATGTGATAGATGGCAATACAATAGAGTATGTCATTATATCCCAAGTGTTGTATATTGTTTTCAAGGATAAGCACAAACTTTCTCCTATTCTCTCCCATTCTTCTCTGCAATGTGCCTCTGTGACTTGTTCCATCAAGAGATGGAGACTATTTCCCCTGACCTCTGAGTCTGGACTCACTGTATGCCTTATTTGGACCAACAGAATAAAGTGGAGGTGATGCTATACTGAGTCCCGGAGTTTACCTCTCTAGAGACATTGCAACTTCTGCCCTGACACTCTTGGGACTCTGCCCTAGGACTAGGGCAAAAAAAGTTGGTCTAACATACTGGAAGATAAAAGGCCCATGGAGGAAAATGAAGGTGTGCTAATCCACACCAGTACCATTTGCTAGACAGCAGATGAGGTTGTCTGAGAGCCTCCTGTGAGGCTGACACTCAAGGTGATCCTCCACATGAGTGAGCACAGCTGAGAAACTGCCCAGTCAACCTGCAAAATCATGGCAGACAGGAACTTGCTATTGTAAGATACTGAGTTTAGCAGTAGTTTATTATACATCAATGAAACTTTTAGTGATGCAGAGTACAATGCAGTTGCTTTTTAGGGGTTTAAAGAAAGGCACTGGGCCTGTGGGGTGACTAGGAAAGGCTCATCAAAAAAAATGTGACATTTTAATGGGCCTTGGAAGATGTCTTAATCAGTTTGTGCAGCTATAGTAAAATAGCACACACGGGGATAGCTTATAAATAACAGGAATACATTTCTCCCAGTTCTGAGGCTGGGACACCTAGGACTCAGGTGCTAGCATGGTCGGGTGATGACCTTCTTCCTGGTTAATAGCCAGGCTCTTCTTACCATGTCTTTACATGGTGGGAGGGTTAGAGGTCCGTCTGGAAGCTTATTATGTTGTTTTAGTTTAGTCACTAAGTCATGTCTGACTCTTTAGCCACTCTGTGGATTGTAAAGGACACTAATCCCATTCACAAGGACTCCACCCTCATAACTTAATCACCTCTCAAAGGCTGTACCTCCTAGAACCTTCCCCTCACTCCCCCGCTCCCCCACCCCAACCCCTGCCGCATCCTCCCTGAGATACTGAAGGTATAACTGACAAACGGAAATTCTGAAGTTTGGTTATTAAGGCTGGGAGATAAGCTTGCCTTGGTTCAGGTTGAGTGATATTAGTACTGACAGAAAAATGATGCCTCGTAGAATAAAATGAGGCTACAGTGGAGGAGACAGTTAGAAATGTTGATTTGACCATCATCTGAGGACAACTTCAGACCATGGTGGAAGTGGATGACTTCACTCAAGGAGATAGTATGTAAGAACAAACAGACAGACAAGGGATCAGAGCAGAATCTTGAACAATGAGAAGGACCAACAACTGAGAATCAGAAATATTTCAGATTTCATGATAAAACGACTCCTGGAACTTATCAAAGGTTTCATTTGAAAAAAAAAAAAGTTGCACTTCTAAATGTTCTGTCATAAGTGGCCATGAAAACATTGAAAGGTCCCTAGGAAAGTGTAGCTGGCTTTGGTGAACCTCAACTAAGTCTTCAATTAGATAATGCTATATTTGTCTCAACTTTTTAGCTATACCAATTTATTGTGGAAAAAGCTCCAAGATAATGTCAACATTTAATCTTTCTCACTTCAGTTGGAAAGAAAGTATCTCAAATAGATATTTTTGTTTCCTGTTTGTGGTTTCCATGATTCTTTGAACTAGAAAAAAAACACAACAGCTGTAGGAGAACTTTTTGTGATCAAATGTAGGTAAGCAGCATATTTTGGTTTCCAGCTGAGACAGGTTCATTTTAGACATTAGGCATGTCTAGGCAGTGTCTGATCCAGAAGTCTAGTCTCTGCATATGAAGAAGCCACCAAGAAAAGAACTTACGAACTGTGAAAAATTTGAAATTCATAAGAGAGGTCTAAGACCATGGACTTGTGTGGAAAGAGTCAGGTAATAAGTGTGTGCAGTTCATATGGTCCTGTGTTCTTATCCTGTATGGCACATGTATCTCTTGATTTCCTAACACAGACACAGGAGTTTGTGTTACCTGAGCCCTAGCAATTAAGCTCAATGGACAAAATTAAATAAGACAATTGTTTCTTTTAAGTCTCTGAGACAAAAGACAAGGCAGCCCTCTTCTTGGGGCCAGGTAAAAGAGGGAAAGAAAAAGAGGCTTTTTGAGCAACAGTATGGAAACAAAGGCCACCATCCTACAGACACTAGTTCCCTTTACAACACTGGCAGGCTCTGGGAAGGATAGAAAAAAGGGGTACAGATATTGGTAGGCTGGTTATTTCAAGGTGTAAAGATGCATGAGATACTGTCTGATATGTCTGTTTTAGGGCTGACTATAAAGCAAAGTTGTCAAATGAGAAAGATTTAGAAGAGAAGGGATGTAGAATTGAACATGAAAGTGAAAGTGTTAATAGCTCAGTCGTGTATGACTCTTGGCAATTCCATGGATTGTAGCCCACCAGGCTCTCTGTCCACGGGATTCTCCAGGTAAGAATACTGGAGTGGGTAGCCATTCCATAATGATGAAATTGTCATTTTGAAAGGTCATAAGATGAACAGAATTTCTAAGCATTGTTGTATGGCCCTTTGAGTTTTGTGGCCATACAATATATTCAAACTCAGTTCAGTTCAGTTCAGTTGCTCAGTTGTGTCTGACTCTTTGAGACCCCGTGGACGGTAACACACCAGGCTTCCCTGTCCATCACCAACTCCCAAAGTTTATTCAAACTCATGTCCATTGAGTCGGTGATGCCATCCAGCCATCTCATCCTCTGTCATCCCTTTCTCCTCCTGCCTTCAATCTTTCCCAGCATCAGGGTCTTTTCCAATGAGTCAGTTATTCGTATCTGGTGGCCAAAGTATTGGATTTTCAGCTTCACCATCAGTCCTTCTGATGAATATTCAGGACTGATTTCCTTTAGGATGCACTCAGTTGGTATGTATTTTTCTCCAGGAGAAATTGTTTAGTTGCAGGTTAAGACTCAGGGTGTTAGTTGAGTTTACAACTGGGATTTAGCCAAGAGAGTATGATGCAGAGAGAAATTAGTGAAACAGCATGTGACAATAAATTATTTAAATAGTGGACCATGGAAACTAAGCTCTAGCTAGAGAGGAAAGTGAATACAGGTTGAAGGTGATAGTGAAAAAGCTATTGAATCTGTGGGCTATTGATTGGGTAGAAAAGTAGTCAAGGGGAGTTGTTAAATAGGAATACTGAAGAAAGGAAATAGTGGAGCATTTCTTCATTTCTTTGCTGTGTAATGTTGAAACAAAACATCTGAAGATACAGTGTGATCCTTTTCCTACCAATATGGGAAAACAAGATATCTGGAGATAAGTTACCTGGCTAGATGAGATTAAACTGTATAATACTTGATTGAAATTTTTAACAATCCAGTAGGGAGACATAAGGCTATCAATGCATTTTGTATTGGTAGACCTTTACAAAGTGCAGGAAGAATTTTTCATTTTAAATTCTGTCCTACAATCAAACTCCCTATTAGCCATTCAATTACACCTGAAATTTGGCCTCGCCCCAACTTGTAGGCTCTCTGTGCTTAGGAGTAGAAACCCTTTTCAACTGGAAAGATTCATAAACATTGATTTAAGGTTTTTTCCTGTATTATGTTTTTATATTGATTATAGGATTAGAGTAAGCATGAAGCCAAAAATACAGAAAGAGGAGTTCGTATCATGAACCTTGCCAGAACTGTATACTTCAATTCAGTATTGTGCAGTTAATTTCCTTCTCAGACCTACCTTGATGCAGATTCTTTTGTCAGAAAGAACACTTTTTTAATACAGACTGAGCTGAAATCAAGTGTGTTTTTAGTGCAAGTGTTAGTATTATCCCCAGAAAGGACAGCCATGGAAACCAGGAGACCCTCTGCTCTCAGTGTATAAATAGTTTCTCCCTCTTATTTCCTCCATGGCTATTTATAGAGCATAAGCAAACTAGAATATGGTCAATCTGTCATCTATTGCCATATATTCCAGAAAAACTGAACTCACTAAGAGTCAGCTCCAATCCTAACCAAAAATGTAGATACAATTTTTTATTTTAATTTTTTAAAGTCACTTTAACTAAAAAATATTTTTTTTTGGAGGAAGACAAATTGAGGAGTGGAGATTTGAAAGAAGTTGTTTCTTCATGTGTCAATTACTGGTAGTTAGATTATTTTCCTCATTTTGTTGATTGTAAAAATCCAAAGAAGGATCTCTACTTCTGAGTTGATAACTTGAGAGTTAGATAGTTATGATTAGTTTCTCTGAACTTACATGGACATTTCACATCAACATGATAATATGAGGCAGTAACTGCATTTTATACAATGCTGGTGTTGAATTTGTTTAGTGTGATGCCTTCATAAATATTATCTCATATAAACTGTTTGAGTTTTTCCGTGTGTAAAAAAGAAACGCCTCATCAGACAATAAGAGCTATATATAACCTATTTCCTGTTTCTATTTGTTTTAACTTCCAAGAAATTTGAAGAGTTTGATGCTTATCATTTCTAGTTTCTCTAATAAACTTGTGTCTTCTATCCTCATCCTGAAATTTTATATTGTGTCAGATATTTCTATTTAATTAAAAAATAAATCAACCATGAACCACCATTTAAAAAAATAGAATTGGAATTTCAGAATGTTAATACTGACAAAAACTGAGAAAATATAGAGTGCATTCTCCCTATTTCCTACTTATATAATGTAGAAAAGTGGGCTCAGAGTTGCTATATAAATTATATAGCTGGTAACTGACAAGAGTCAGTGCTAAAAATAAGGTTTTCTCAATCTCAGCTTTGTGCAGGCTAGGGAGAAAACCTAGGAATTATATGATGTCAATTTTGCTGTCTGTTTTAAACTTATTGCCTATGAATTGTTATATATGGGCGAGATTTTTTTACCCCAGCTTGACTCCAGACTCTTCCAGGTTAGTCTTCTAGTATCCAGTAAACATTTAAATAAATCACAGGCTGAAAATGGATTTTTTTCAGTCAACTATTTATTATCAATGATAATGTCCAACCTATTACTTTCCATGGAATATGATAAGCTTACCATATTTTGTAATTCTAGAAATAGAGTTTACACGATACTTTTTAACAAAAGAATTACATTAATACATTTAATTGAAAGTAGCACATTTTGAAGATGGTCCAAGATGGTGGCACAAGAAGACCCTGAACTCACCTCTTCCCACAAACACACCAAACCTAATGCCTACAAATAGAGCAATTCCTCATGAAGGAAACAAGGGATGATTGAACATCTTCTGCAAAAGCAAATGCTAGAAGACCTCATGGAGGTGGGTTGAAGAAAGGAAGACACGTTATCTACAGAAACTCCATCCCTAATGCAGCAACCTACAATAGGGAGGGATATTACTGAGGGACCTGCCTGCAGACTCTCCCACCCTGAAACATGGTGGAAAAAATAACAGCTTAAAGGGCACCTAGATGATACTGAAGGAAATCCATTTACTAATTCTAGAGTGCTGCCAAACAGGCAAGGAACTGCTGGAACTCTTTTCAGGATCAGAGTCACCAGAGTGCTATTTTTTCCATTCTTGCTTCACCTTGAGAGTGTGAACAAGAATATGGTCCAGGTGCTCTGGCCCACCTGCCAAGTTCCCTGGCCCATGCCAGTTACAGTTTTCTCCCCAGGGCAGCTCCAGGGTAGGGTGCCTTGTTCCCCCCACCTGCATTTGCCCCATCTCCAGTTGTCTTACCGAGGTGGCCCTGGCATGGTGCACACCGGGACGCCCTGACTCATGGACACTCTAGCTGTTCTGTTATGGTGGCCTCAGCACGGCCTGTCCCTGCTCCACCTCCGGCTGGCCATCAGGGCGGCCCCAGTGTGATATGCTCCAGGAATCTACCAGCTCACGTCTGCTTCCGCTCCAGTCATTCTGTCAAGGGGCCTTAGTGCATCACACCCCAGGACTCCCTGATCTGCTTATTCCAGCTCCAACTGTCCTGCCGAAGTGGCCCTGGTGTGCGCTGAAACCCTCCTGATCTGTACCTGCTCCAGCTCCACCAGTCTTTCCAAGGTGACTCCGAACGTGTGCCCCAAGACACTTCTATCTGTGCCCACTTCAGGTCCAGGCAGTCTGCCAAAGTTGCCTGTCGTATGTACACAAGGGACATTCCTACATAAGGCCACAGAGGAAGCTCTTTCATCATTATTCCAGGTTCCTACACAATACTGTTTAATATTTTAGACATTAACAATACTTTTAACAAAACAAAACCACAGGAATGTGGGTTATATGTCTCCTCTCCTCTCTGAAAAAGAGATCGCTCAGAAGGGAGAGAACTAAATTCTCTAGGTGGCTCAGTAGGATAGCCACTGGCCTAATGAATCTATTGAGAGCTTCAAGAACACCTAGTCCAAACTGACATGTGCCTGAGTGTAAAATACACAGCAGATTTTGGAGACTTAGATTGTAAAAAGTATAAAATATCTCAATAACTTTGTTATTGATTACCTACTGAAGTGTAGTAATTTAGATAGCATTCGCTAAATAAAATATATCATTGAAATTAATTTTACTTTTTTATGTGGCTACTAGAAAATTTAAAATGGCATATAGAGTTTGCATTTGTGGCTTGTATCGTATTTCTATTGGATGGAGTTGGTTTACATGGTCCCCAACTCTGTTCCACAAGAGTCATATTCCATAATACAATACCTTTTTAGGTATTTCCCAGTTCAGGAAATGCCTAGTTATGTGATATATATATAATATATTCCATGCTTTTTTCTCTCAAGATAAACTCCAGCTTTCCACGTCTTCCTCAGTTTAAGGAATGCCAAAACATGCCCTGCTATGCATCTTTGTGGACTCAGATGTGGTGATATCTGACACTTTTCCTGGCAAACTTGCAAATGGTCTCCACATTTTGAGATAAATTTTAATAAGAATATAAGTAAACAAAATAATTCAACCAAGGTCAGTTGCTACATCTAGGTGGTTAATGTTTTAACTTGTTAATATTTGTCTGGTGTTCATTTATTCCTCTCCTCACACATTAATTTATTCCACAGATGTTAATGAAGGCTTTCTGGGAAAGATGCTTGTTATGTAAGGCTCTCCCAGATCACAGGACTATGAAGAACTTCAAGGAATGCGGGACACACTGTCAGCCATTGAAAATGTTTTGACACAGGTTACTTATTTAATCACTCTCAGCACAGGCTTTGAGCATTCACTTATGTATTTGTTAAAATAGAAGAATTGCTTAATTTTTTAAAATGTATCTTGATATAGGCTAGAAAAAGGAAATTGACCCTGGATTTTATTTTTCTGTAAAGAGAAATGTGCCCTAGGCTTTAGGACAACCATAACAAAATTCCCTGCAATATTTTGGTGCTATTAAGGGTTAGTGAAAGTCACTCATCATGTCCGACTTTATGACCCCATGGACTATATACAGTGGAATATGTAATTCTCCTGGCCAGAATACTGGAGTGGGTATCTGTTCATTTCTCCAGGGGATTTTTCCAACCCAGGGATAGAACCCAGGTCTTCCACATTGCAGATGGATTCTTTACCAGCTGAGCCACCAGGGAAGCCCAAGAATACTGAAGTGGGTAGCCTATCCCTTCTCCAGTGTATCTTCCCCACCCAGGAATCGAACTGGGGTCTCCTGCATTGCAGGTGGATTATTTACCAGCTGAACTACCAGAGAATCCCTTATCAATTATAAATTAAGGGTTGTACAATATATTAAAGGAATGTTGATGTTCATTCTAATATGTATTGGATTTAATTGTACCTTTGAGGCCTGTCCTCATAAATGATACATATAATAATAAGCTGAGATTGTCATGAATATTGATAATCTCTTATACCTCACCAGTTTCTTTTACTGAACTGGGTTTTTACCTATTTTCCCATATTGGTATTTCCTTGATCTATTAAATAAAATAATTTTGAGTATTATTTTGAAAAGAAGAGTGAAAAAGATTAAATATGATGAAGTGAGTGGATTAAAAAAAAAAAATCCATGTGCCTAAATTTACTGTTGAGAAATTATCTTCTTTTAAAGGTTTGTTGTCAGAAAAATTTCAGGCCTCAGTCCAAATTAATCAAAGCACAATGTAATCAAATCATAGTCAGTACATCATCCAAAAAAGTTACCATCACCTATAAAACATATATGTGATATTCCTTTATATGTAACAATAGATTCATTGTGGGAAAACTTTCATTATCCTCATAGCAAATATCCCCAAGTAATCAGGCTTCAGTTGTGGTGGACATCAAAGAAAATACTTCAAGGCTGGAATGCCAAGATAAACATTCAGTTTTATTCTTCTTTCAGTGGCAAAAACATGTAATCAACATGAATTATTCCATAACATTTGAGCATTTAAAATATTTTTCTAAATTAAATTACATTTTATACTGACTCCATCCTCTTTGCCTTTGTAATTAGGCATGAGTCAATCCTGCCTTTTTTCCTTTTATGGGGGTGAATGGGAGGCAGATAAGGTATTCGCTTGGGTTCTTATAAAAACTCTAAGACCTCTTGAATTCATTAGGAAAAAGGTTAGGCTAAATTAACAAAGAGACCTGTAAATTCAGTGCCTTGTGCAAGTTAAAAATGTTTCTTTCTTACATAAACTTCTGAGTAGGTGGCAGGAGTTGGTAGGATCACCTTCTGTGTCACTGATTTGCTTTTCTTGACTCAAGGTTTTCATTTCTTGATCCCAATGCCCACATTCCAACTAAAGAAAAGGAAGAGGGAAAATCTGGTCAACTTCTTTTATGGGGATGACCTTAAGGTTGTACACATAATTCTTTAATGACCAGAAGGTGGGCATAGGGCCATATCTGGTGGCAAAGAAACTTAGTAGTAGTTGTTACTGATGGGCACCTCACTAAAAATTCCACCACCATGGGAGAAAGGTAAACACAGACTAGTTAGAAATCCCTCCACTTTTGTAATTGAAGAAAATTAGAAACTGGCCTCTAGATTGAAACCCAGAGTGGTTACCCCTGAGACTATGGTGGTCAAGTCCACGTAGTCCCCCTGAGGATAGGGTGCTCCACTTTTTTGGTGTTCATTTCATAAACATCCATCCATCCATCCAGTCAGCCCAGTCATCTGCTGGAAATAACATGACTCTAGGGCCAATAGAAGGACTCTGCCATTTGGAAACCTGCCTCGTCTGGGTCTGTCTGTCTGGGAGGGAACAATTCATTTCTGCGTTTGTGCCACTTTCTTCCTTTAAATCCTTCAAATTTAAAGGAAGTTTCTCTACCTTTGTATCCTGAGACGATTCTATTCTGTTCTTCAAAGGCCCTGACCACTTAAAGAGTAGGAGTTGTTTTTCAAAAATGTTTTCAGGAAGATAAAGCAAAATGCATTTTTAATTCCTCCAAGATTAAGAAAATTAGATATTGAACTGGATGTCACAAATTGGCAGCTGTGGTCAGATTGAGTCCACTGATGTATTTAGTTTGGTTTTCAAGGTTTGTTTGTCTAGGATTTTTATTTTTTTTGGTGTGTATGGGATTGTTTTTAAATTATATTACTTACTACTACTAAAGAAAAATATATAATCCAGAAATTTTCACATGATTCAGTAATCCCACTTCTGGATTTACATTCAAAGAAAATTAAAACAGGATATCAAAGAAATATCTGTACTCCAATGTTCATTGAACATTATTCACAATAGCTGAGATATAGAAACCACCTGTGTCCATCAACCCACAAATATTAATAGATAAAGAAGATGTCATACACACATCACACACAATGGCATATTATTCGGCCACGAAAAAAGGAAATCCTGACATTTATAATATGGATGGACCTCCCTGAGGGAGTTATGCTAAGTGAAATAAGCCAGGCAGATAAAGATAAATACTGCATGATATCATATATGTATAGAATCTGAAAAAAAAATTAAACTCATAAAAATGATGAGTAAAAAATTAGAAAAGAGGCTGGGGGATGCAGAAAACAGGGAACTTTGGTAAAAGGACATAAACTTCCAACTTTTAGAATGGGTCTGAGAATCTAATGAAAAATGTGACTATAATTGATAACACTGAATTATATAATTGAAATTTGCAAAGAGAGTAGAACTGAGATGTTTCCACCAAAAAGAAAAAGAAAAGAAATACATGAGAATATTTGAGGTGATGGATTTTTTTTTTTTTTTAAGAACCAAAAGAAATTTATTTACAAAATTTCTTACTTGACTGGTGGTGACAACCAACAAACCATCAACTAAGACCCCACTAATAGTCTTCAAGTCAGTTCGCACAAGAGAACAACCACTGCAGTTTCTGATAATTAGGCCAGAAAGATGTCCTTCTGCATATCCTTCCACTGAAAAAGGAGATATTAATACATTTGACCATAGGGACCTGTGCAAGTAGCAACATGGTACTTGCAGACTCACTTGAATCATACCTTCTAGAGTGCTGTTCCCTGACTACCTCACATAGTTGTTTCACTACTTTTGTTGATTTCTTCGTAGGCTTCTTTCTCTTTTTCTCCTTCTCTGTTGGCTCCTTTTTCTTCTTCTCTGCTGTTGGCTCCTTTGTCTTCTCCATTGCTGGCTTCTTTCTCTTCTTTGTCCTTAATACCAGTATAAACTGCTTTGTTATAACCTTCTCGATTCTGAGCAATTTCAATGGCAAAAAAATTGTATCCTGGGTGCAAAGATGGTGTTTTCTTCAGTGTAGCCCTGTGAACAGTTCAGTCGCAGCAAAGTACCATAGTTGAAGTCTCCCACAATCCCATCGAACTTCGAGCAGAATGGCCTCCACTTCTCTTTAGCTGATTCTGATTTGAGCTCTTCTGGATCCAGTATATCTATCCTGAGATTCTTAAAATTTTCCCGAAACTCAGAAAAGATTTGGTCATCCACTTTGGTGAGTTTCAGGAACTGTGGGTCAACTGATGAAATCAGTTTGTAGTAGATTTCAGCATGCTGCGTTGCTCTCATGGCCCAAGCCATCTCGATATCAGGATCGTTGCCATGAGACTTGGCTGGGAGAGAAAGAGCATGCGCCACTGACACAACTTCCCCGGAAACCAACTCCTTAGTTCCACCGGTCGATTCCGTGTTGCAGCCCACAAAGCATGGTCCCACTTCTCCGAAAATGCGATGGGTGTGTTAATTAACTAGTTGAGGGACTCCTTTCACTGTGTATGCACATGTACCATGATGTACACTTTAAATATTTTATTATTTTATATGTCAATTATACCTCAATAAAGCTGAAATTAACAAAAAGCAAAAACAAAGATATTCCTGGCTTCTCATGGAAAACTGGAAGATGTGGAATGTGGAGACGGGGCTGTATTCCTACAGAGTTGGGGCTGAACATCAGCCATCCTGTTTAGAAAGAACCAGCACTTCACCATTCACAGACACCTTGTCTGCACATATCATTCAGTTATATTGCCTGTATAGCCCTCATGGAAACTTTCTTTGAGATGCTTCTTCAAACAAAGAGAACTGGCTCTTGTTATTAGGGGAGGGAAAAGTCATTTTTATCTTCTGTTAAGTGCCCACAAAGCAAAAATCAAGGTACAGATTAGTAGCTCCCACTTCCTCCCTCCAAAAAAAAAAAAAAACAAAAAACCAAAATCAAAAAACCAAATGTGAACAAAAACTGACTTTAAAAATGCTTTGCTATTATTGTGGACATAAGAGATGTGAATGTATAAAAAGCAACAAAAGTATGGTCTGATAATCCAAGTATGTTGAAAAGTTGCACCTTCTGGTCTAAGAAACCTGTTACAAGAGACTAAAGTTAAGATATTGAAAAATACATCAATCTGTTTCTTGCTGAAAAATCAAAGAACAGCAAATAAAAATCCTACAAATGTTAATTTTAATAATAGGGAAACATATAGGAAGAAGTTATTTTAACTTTTCACTTAATAAAAATGCTGAAGGAAAATCTGTGATGGTTTACTCCTTATTCCTCTTAAGTGGAATCTCAGCACATTTTTCGCATTCGTGTGTTTAGTCTGTCATTTCAATTTTCCGTAAATTTATCAATAGGTAAAGAAATAAAAAACACACATTGAAACCGGCCCTTTGTACTGTTTATTCCAAAAAGTTATTTAACTTTTGGGCCAGGCATATTATTTGGTTCTAGAAATTTAGAGATGAATAAAACAAACTGCCTTGAGTTACTTATATGGGTTAGTGAGTAACCCCCATGAAAAAAATCTTAAAAATTATAATACTATGGGATATTCAATTCTATATGTTCTGTAAACTGGGTACTTGTAACCTACCCATCAACTATGCCCAGAAGTCAAGAACAAATAATTTAAAATAACTTGATTCTATAAAAGTAATCTTCTAGCAATGGTAAACTCCAGGGTAGAAAATGGCTCTTCAGTGTGAAGAATCATGAGTAAATTGGCCCAGAAGCAATCACAAATTATAGAGGATTCAACATGAAATTTAAACTTCTGAGTCCCAGGAGTCTGGAGTTACAGGATGTCTGTGGGGAGGAGAGCGGGGAGTCAGGGTGCCATAGGAAGAATTTCTATGTGAGCCTTTCTGATAAATTGCCTTAAAGTAATTTTAGAAGATAAGAGTTATCTGACTCATTTCATTCATTCATATTCCCCAATTGCCTAGACTAGAGCTAGTACCACTATAGATGCTCAATAGCTATTGAATGAACACGTGATTAAAAAACAACAGAGAAAATAAAAAGAGAGTGGACCTTGCTGAGTTGAATTAATAATCTGGAAGATCAATTTGATGTACAACCTCATAATCTGGAGCAAAAATACCAAAAAATGGGAATCATGATTTAAAAGATAAGAGGGTCGCAAAGAGTTGGACATGACTGAGCAACTAACACACACACACAAGATAGCTAGATCCAGTTATTTAGTATGCAAATAGTAACACATTTAAAAGGAGAAAAAGGAGATGGAGGAGAAGCAATAGCTCAAAAAACAAAAACAAAGCAAAAAAAAAGAAAAGGAAAAGAAAAAATTCTGAATTGAAGACGTTTTGTATTTTTAGATCAAATGAGCCTAACAAGCAGACCAAACATCATTTGAGAGAATCTGATAGACTAAACAACGAAAGAATAAGTAAACATATGTAGGAAAGGAAAAGGATTTCATTGACTCTCTTTGGGTTTTTGGCTGGGTCTGAAAATTAAATTGGCAAAGACAGATAAACAGGAGAAACACATATACATTTATTTAATGTAAGTTTCATGTGAGATATGATCCTTTAGAAGGAAATGAAGACCTAAAGAAGCAGAACTGTATATTTTTGTCCTAGGTTTGATGAAACATGGGAGATCATGAAGGACTATGAGAGATTAGGGAATGTGAAGAAAATGAAGTAAAATTAGGCTTGTTTATGTGGGCTCTTCTTGGTGTTCATTTATCTTTGAAGAAAAGGATGTTCCTTTCCTCTGAGTGTAGGGAGGGCATCACTCACATGAAGGTTTATGACTTTCATGTTTCAGAGGAGAAGGGGTAGGTGGATTGCAGGAGAGTCTGGGTAACCCTCCTGCTTCTGCTGTTTTCTCAAATTCCTTCAGCTTAGGATATTCAATAAGTATATTTGCTGTATTTAAACCCCATCACATATAAAGAATTTGAATATTAAAATTAACAGATGAATCATCCATATCACAATGTCTATTTCTATACATGACAAAAAGAGACTTCAGTTTCTTTCCTTATGGCACACTCATAATGTCCCACACTCATGTACTTTAGAACTAATAGAAGGCTTCATGAAGTGTTGGTATGGTGGTATGGGGTAGAAGGGACAGACTTAGGGATTTTGTCCTCCTGGCTTGGATCTGTCACTTTTGTTTATTAGCTCATATAAACCCCACCTCTCTGAGCCCTGGTCTGCTGTGAAAATGGAATAAGACCTACATGACAGAACTGTTGCAGGTGGTAACGGGCAAATGCTTTATGCAAGATCTAGCATGATGCCCGGCACACTTTGGCATTTAGCACAGTCATTCCTGCTACTAATTACTGAGAACTGGGATGGTAGAGAACTTAGATAACATTCAAGGAGATTGAATATAGATGCCTTTCCAGACTTCTCCATTTGTTCTATTGAGATAACCTTGAAAAAGAGTTTTACAGAGAGTTAACAAGGGAAAGGAGCTGTGAAAGGAAGTGAAGGAGACCTGAGAGAGAGGGTTTGAACTCTTTAAATTTGTTAAGAACTGTCACTGATGAGACAAACTTTAAAATAAATAAGCTCTTTTACATAGCAAGTATTTTAAAATTATCTATCATTGACACATTAGAATGTTTTATAATGTATTAATTCCACATTATTGTCACATTGGTGGCATTAAAAAGATTTAATATTCTTCTCTAATAACTAACAGTCTGCCAGGAAATGATTTGGGTAATGGGAAAATTCAGGTTGAAGCTCTCTTTAAGGGTATGAAATATCCTTAAAGAACTTGAAGCTATACTAAATCATTTCATAATTATTTAATGGCTCTAATCTGCTCTTTTTAAAATTGATGTGTTTTAGTGCAACTCACTGAAGTGACTTCTTGGTAATTAGCACAGAGACAAAAGATAAGATGCCTGAGCAGATCAGAAGATTTCAGGGAGACTGTTGCATTTCAGTCATACTTCCATCCTTGTCCTAAGTCATCTAGCACAATCTACCAATTTTGGAGAAGGCAGGAAAAGCAGGGCAGGATGTTAGGAATTCACTGTTTTGCTCCCCCATTTTTTTTTTTTTTTAATTTTTGGCCATAGGGCACAGTGTGTGGGATGTTAGTTCCCTGACCGGGGATCAAACACGTGCCCGCTGCATTGGAAGCTTGGAGCCTTAAGCACTGGAGTGCCAGGAAAGTCCCTGTTTTGTTCCCTTTGATACCCCCAGCACCATATGAAGCACATTATGGGCATTTTAGTGAAACACTTGCTAAAGAAATGAATAAGTGCAGAAATGAAGAGTAGTAAAATCTAAAAATACCGCATCCAAGGTCATGTTGCAAACACTGAACTCCTTTTCCATCCTTTCCCCATTAGCCAGTGTGGTCCCCTGTCGCCTCAATCCTCAGCAGCTTCAGCATCACCTGGAAGATGGTTGGAAATGTAGCATCTCGCCCTGCCTCAGATCTACTGAATCAGCACCAGCAGTTCAACAAGATCCACAGGTGAGTCATATGTACCGTAAAGCTGGAGAAGGCCTGGTCTCTCTACAAATCAGTGTCTTTTACTTTTTATTTACACTTTATTTTTTAATTTAATTTTTATCTTATATAGGGGTATAGTTTATTTACAATATTGTGTTGTTTCAGGTGTATGGCAGTAGTGTCTTTTAATTGAATTTCCTCTTCCTGATTCTCCTGTCCAGATCAGCTGGGTCTCTGAAAATTGCTTAATAACTATTGTTATGCAAATGTTCTGCCTTGCCACGTGTTTTCTCCCCCTTGCTCCTTCAGTTCAGTTCAGTCCCTCAGTCGTGTCCGACTCTTTGCATGAGTCGCAGCACGCCAGGCCTCCCTGTCCATCACAAACTCCCGGAGTTTACTGAAACTCACGTCCATCAAGTCGGTGATGCCATCCAACCATCTCATCCTCTGTCGTCCCCTTCTCCTCCTGCCCCCAATCCCTCCCAGCATCAGGGTCTTTTCCAATGAGTCAGCTCTTTGTATGAGGTGGCCAAAGTACTGGAGTTTCAGCTTCAGCATCAGTCCTTCCAATGAACACCCAGGACTGATCTCCTTTAGGATGGACTGGTTGGATCTCCATGCAGTCCAAGGGACTCTCAAGAGTCTTCTCCAACACCACAGTTCAAATGCATCAATTCTTCCGTGCTCAGCTTTCTTCACAGTCCAACTCTCACATCCATACATGACCACTGGAAAAACCATAGCCTTGACTAGACAGACCTTTGTTGGCAGAATAATGTCTCTGCTTTTTAATATGCTATCTAGGTTTGTCATAACTTTCCTTCCAAGGAGTAAGCGTCTTTTAATTTCATGGCTGCAATCACCACCTGCAGTGATTTTGGAGCCCCCAAAAATAAAGTCTGACACTGTTTCCACTGTCTCCCCATCTATTTCCCATGAGGTGATGGGACCAGATGCCATGATCTTAGTTTTCTGAATGTTGAGCTTGAAGACAACTTTTTCACTCTCCTCTTTCACTTTCATCAAGAGGCTTTTTAATTCCTCTTCACTTTCTGCCATAAGGGTGGTGTCATCTGCATATCTGAGGTTATTGATATTTCTCCTGGCAATCTTAATTCCAGTTTGTACTTCTTCCATCCCAGCGTTTCTCATGATGTACTCTGCAAATAAGTTAAATAAGCAGGGTGACAATATCCAGCCTTGACGTGCTCCTTTTCCTATTTGGAACCAGTCTCTTGGTCCATGTCCAGTTCTAACTGTTGCTTCCTAACCTGCATACAGGTTTCTCAAGAGGCAGGTCAGGTGGTCTGGTATTGCCATGTCTTTCAGAATTTTCCACTGTTTATTGTGATCCACACAGTCGAAGGCTTTGGCATAGTCAATAAAGCAGACATAGATGTTTTTCTGGAACTCTCTTGCTTTTTCCATGATCCAGCAGATATTGGCAATTTGATCTCTGGTTCCTCTGCCTTTTCTAAAACCAGCTTGAACATCTGGAAGTTCTTAGTTCACATATTGCTGAAGCCTGGGTTGGAGAATTTTGAGCATTACTTTACTAGCGTGCGAAATGAGTGCAATTGTGCGGTAGTTTGAGTATTCTTTGGCATTGCCTTTCTTTGGGATTGGAATGAAAACTGACATTTTCCAGTCCTGAGGCCACTGCTGAGTTTTCCAAATTTGCTGGCATATTGAGTGCAGCACTTTCACAGCATCATCTTTTAGGATTTGAAATAGCTCAACTGGAATTCCATCACCTCCACTAGCTTTGTTCATAGTGATGTTTTCTAAGGCCCACTTGACTTCACATTCCAGGATGTCTGGCTTAACTCCAGGCCTTTTCCCTGTTGTGTGCTTCCACTGTAGAAAATACAGTCAGCATTCCAAACAGAGATATCAATATTAACCTAAAGTGGAGAATTATATGGGAATTTCTGTATTTCCTAGAAGGGTGTTTCAGGATCATTGAGCAGGCTGTCTTATTAAGAAATTGAGAAGGCTGCTTTCCTTGCCTTGCTAAAAATCATGCCTCCTTTGGGCACACAATTTGTTTATAGCACCTGTCCCAACAGAATGAGTAGACTAGATTTCCCACCAAAAAATCTGACCAATGAAAGCCGTTCAGTTTCTCAGTATTGCTAAGAAGTGCTCCTTTTAATCTTCAGGTGCAGAAAGATAATCTATGAATGATTGCTGGATTTTACATACGATTTAGACAAAATAATATACAGCAATAAAATTGCTTCATTTAGTTATCTGTAAGAATGACACCTTGGGGAATTAAAGAGAAGTTTTGCAAATTGGCAGGCAAGTCTGCTATTACTTCCTCTCACCAGCTTGCTTTAATCCTGAACCCACAAAGCAGCTGTCTTTCCTAAGTTTCACCTATCTGGATTTGCCAAATGCCTTTCTTAATCATCTGGTGCTACCAGATGTCAGAATTCCCCGCTGCTATCTCAAGTATTGATAGTCTTTCACTTGTGGTAAATATAGCTTGTGTTGATTCAGTTGGCTTGTTCTCTGAACAGCTGGACGAGTATCAGAGGGGCTTGGAAGAGAGGCTGAACACATACTGAGAGTCCTGAGAGGCTTGGTCACAGCTGGAAGATGGGGCATCAGGAGTGAATACCGACAAAGCTTGCATCTTATGCAAAATTTCCCTGTAAAGTGACTCTTTTTTCCCATTTACAGATACACTGTGTCTGAGCTTGCAAGATGATATGGTAGGCTGACACTTATCTTCTGTGTCCTTCATCATAAATCACTACTATAAACATGTTAATCACAAACCCTTATTTTCTTAACAAGATTTGTCTGGATCATCCTCTGCTCCAGTTTTCAGTACATGGTTGGTGGGTGATCTGCATCACTGTTGTGTGGGGCACCGTTGAAAAATGCAGCTTTAGGGGCTTCTCCCAGATGATCCGAATCAGAATCCAAGTCCTGAGAACAACATTTTAAACAAGCTTCCTGAGTAATTCTAAAGTACCTTAAATCTGAAACAGAGTGCTTAGATTAAGTTCTATAAATTAGGATTTATGTCTGTGTTGTTCCCTACACTATATTTAGCATGTAACACAATACATGGAAAGCAATCGTGTTTCATTTTATTAAGCAAAATATCCAATGAAATCCCAAATATTGACTTCATTTTGTTTTTGAGGATCCTTCTAAATAATGGAAAAATAAATACACTATGTTCTTTAAAGCAACAGATAGATAATCATATTTTATAGATGTATTTTCAACTTTTTCAAAAGGACTGCCTAGAGTAGCTTATCTTGTTGCCAATTTTGGCAAATATTTTTCAGTTTACATCACTGGGCAACTTTATAGCTGTTGGCTTTATTGTTGCAATGTTACAAATGGATAGGGCATTAGTGTGGGGTGTCTTCTTTGTTGCTAGGAAACCAAAGACACAGATCCCCAAAATGAGAGATGCTTGCTGCACATCCTACAGAGATAGGCCCTGGTGACAGTCATGAAGGGATATGTACTGGAGAATTAAAAGCTGAGACTTTCAGATCAGTACTTCAGAGAATTCAACAGCTCATTCAGGTCTGGGTTTTCCCAGAAAAAAAAGCTGAAGGAGAGAAACTTATTCTAAGGAAGAAATATTTTTGTCATGATTTTAACCACAATTGACTGATTTTCTCTAAGAAGAGGAACAAACTTAATTACAGATTTGTGGTCTGCACAACTTATTTATAGTTTGTCTTTCAGGTCTAAAAATGTAAAACACACTTTACAGAAGTCACTGGTGAAATATCAAAGACAAGGCTAAGTAAGCATAGAGGCTGGTGGGCATCACTGACTAGATATTATTTTGGAACTATTTTGAACTAATATTCTCAAAAATTGTTGTGTAATTGAGAACTTACTTCTGCTAGGTTCTGTTCTGTGTAATTTATGACTATTAATTCATTAAACCCTCGCAACATAGCTATGGCGAATGCTCTGTTTTCACAGGAGGAGTATAGGCAGTTGAGAGGTTGAATGTCATGCTCAGCTCCTAGTCCTTCGACACAGCCACGTGACCCTGCAGGGACGCCCCAGGTAGCCGAGTTCAGAGGGCAGTTCTGAGTTCTGCTGCTCCAACAAAGAGCAGAAACGGCAGTTCTACTGCCTAATCCCTGGGAACCAAAACCAAATCCTGCTGCTCTTTGCCTCATCATCTGAAAAGATCTGTTATCCCAGCATGTGTTTTTTTTTTTTTTTCTTTTGGAAAGGAGACAGAAGCCTTCCACCAAATCCCCCAAGGGTCTTTCTGCAGAATTCCTTTCATTCTACCTGCGAGATGCGGAGGCAGCTTCTGGTTAAGTATAGCTTCCTAAAATTGCCTGTGATGCTTCCAGGAGTTTTACAGAGTAGTCCTCTATGCTAAACTAGAAAACTGCCCAGGTCCTCAGTAAAAAAGCACTTAAACCCAATAGCCCTCAGAGTGAAGCCAGACTTGAGACATGTTGGTGCCACACCTTATTTCTAAGCAGTAACAAGAAAGTGAATTGGGAGACTTTCCTGGTGGTGCAGTGGTTAAGGCTCCATGCTCCCAATGCAGGGGACCCCAGTTCTATCTCTGGTCAGGGAACTAGATCCCACATGCCTCAACTGAAAGATCCGTGTGCTGCAACCAAGACCTGGCACAGCTGAATAAATAAGAGTACTTTTTTTTTTTTTTAAAGAAATACTAAATTCAGCTCCTGTCCTCCTTTCTCCTCCTGCCTCTTGAAACAACAGGAGAATTTTGGGTTGATGTGGCTGCAGACCATTAACATGTTAGTATTATTTTTCCTAATTATTATCCTACTCTTTTAAGGATTCACTAACCAAATGAACTAGGATCCCTAAGAGTTGACATCCTTAGAAAATATGGCAAGGAGAATATGGACAAGCAGAGAAGTCTTCCACTGTCCCTCTTGCACACAAATCTGAGGTTTTGAGGTGTAGTGATTTCACAATGTGCAAGTGACAGTGACAAGTGCAAGTGACACTATACTCTCAGTCTGATAGGTTTGAAAGACCTCTATTGGCTCTAGTTTCAAACATGATTTTCAGCATTAATGTACATGTTGCTGACATTTCCCATCCTCCCTGAGATGTATCTGAAAAAAATTCTATTTTACTGAGAAGGATGTTTGGCTTTCTGGGAGAACACAGTTACACACACACTAGAGAGCCTTATTGAAATACCAACTGCACGCTGTAAACGTCAATCTGGTGAGAATTGCTGTTCTTTAGCACCTGCATACAATTTATTTAATACATTTTTAGTTGTATACACTGATTTCATAAAAGTAAGAAGTTACAAAAGGGTAAATGATCATTGTTTAAAACGATTTTGTATCACTAATAATATTTAATAATGTTTGCATTCCATATAATGTGAAAGTCTGAAAAGGAGTGCCTAAAATATAAATGCATTAAGTGATCTATGACATTAAACTATTATAATGTGATATATTATGAATTATTATTTCACAACTGACAACTGTTTTTCTTTCTTTTTTTTTTTGCTATGAGAAATACAACCTGTAAGCTAGAGCTCCTAAATCTTGCCAGCATATGGTTGAGAGTAGCACTCATATGCTTTAATAATGAAGTCATGCAGTTTTATGTGAGCAGACCGAGGCAAGTCTGCTTTCCACATTTGTGTGTATGCGTGTGTACATGTATATGTATGTTAGAAGTTCTTCAAAAGTAATTTTAATGACCAACATATCTTAATATTTTGGTAATCACCAATATGTTACATTATGGTACATGGCATATTTGAACTATGTAAAAATACAAAGTAACCCTTGAACAACATGGGGTCATTAATCCATGTATAACTTATAACTGTCCTCTGTGGTTCACTCCACATCCACAAATTGAATTGAGGGACCCTGTAATACTATAATATTTACTATTGAAAGATATCCTCCTGTAAGTGGACCCTCACAGTTCAACCCTGCATTGTTCAAGGGTCAACTGTATACAAATCATGGAATTTAGCTTAAACATTTCCCCTGAACACATTTGAATACCATAGTCTAGGTTATTCTATTATATAATTATATAACATCTGGAGATATCTCCATGTTATCTCCATGATAACATCTGGAGAATCTTTAATTTCTTTTTCTGTATCAGGTTAAGATGTTACCTAAACCTTTATACTCTAGGAAAGAAATAATTTTCATTCAACTCTTTGTGTTGAATAACTTGAAATATATTTGTATATGCAGTTCCTACTTTATTCTAGCTGGGGAAAAAGGAAAATACTTACCACATTAACTAGGAATCTTACATTTTGTAGAATGAAGATACTTCAAGGATCTATAATGGGAGCTTGGTACTCAATAGACAAACCCCATTCAGGAAAACACCATTGAATATCCACTATGTTTGTGGTCCTCCACTTTGGCTGACCATTGGATTACCCAGGAAAGTTTTAAAAGAATCCTGATGACCTGATGCTTGGATTTTCTTCCCAGAGATTCAGATTTAACTGGTTTAGGGTGAAGTTCAGGGGTTGGTATTTTCAAAAAGGTGCTTGGGGATTCTAACATGAATTCAGTTCTATCTGGCAGGGATTATTTTGGGTAGCAGAGGAACAAAGATTATCGCTGTCTCCAATGGGAAAGGAAAATAAAGAATAATTTAGCATATTGTGCTATGCTAAAAAGATGATAAATATTGAATATAAGTGAATTAAATTTGATGTTGAGATCATTCTGGTAGACTTACAGTAATTATACACTTGGTGACATATGGAAAGGCTTCCAGTGGACGTGATTATTATTGAGCAGGAACTAGGTTTCTCTCAACAGGGAGGAAATGATGTGAATCAAAGTACAGAACCATGAGATGTAGGGAGTTATCCTGTACTTCTGACAGTGGACAAAAAATACACAAGCACTCATCTGACCTCCATTTTCTTGATCTTGAGCACAACTTCGCAGAATGGATTCCTTTTGTGATACCCTGTGTGTACAGGAGGGGCTGGATCTCAGCAGTAAATTCCATATGCTGAGAAAGAGCATTAACTCTTTTAGATAATAATGCCTGGAAGACATAATTTCATGAATGGAATTTATATAGCTTGAAAAGTTAATGCATCTTCCCAAGTGAGGTTCTTAGTCACTTCTCAAGAGCAGGACAAGGACCATTACTGTGTCAGAGTAAAACATAAAGCAAAGAGCTCTTTACCCCCATGAGGTCTAATAAAGCAAATCACCTACATGGAAAGACATTATTTTCGCCTGAAAGATAGGAGCACATGGTGAGTCACATATCAATAAAAACATAACCATAAGCTATCTAGTGATTCATCCATTACTTATTTCTAAAATAAGCTTTGAGCAGAAGAGCATTTTACTTAACTCCTCAGATTCTGCTCTAAGATTCACCCATAAAAATTCTAGGGTCAAATCATACCTTTGACTGCTAGGATAAAATTCCCATTGACGTAAACCCTCAGGAAATCTGTGGTTGGTGGAAGAAAGGTCACAATACCTACCTCTCTGCTTCCACTTTTATCTCTCGAACCTGGGTGGATGATTGGGCTTGATGGTTGAGCTGGAAGTGGGGAAGAAATGATGTGAATAAAAGTACAAAACCAAAAAAAATAAAATAAAATAAAAAATAAAAGTACAAAACCATGAGATGTAAGGAGTCATCCTGTACTTCTGACAGTGAACAAAAAAATGCTTAGGCACTTTGGAGGTCATCTGACCCATTTTCATTATTGAAAATGACTGAAAATGGGTCAGATGACTGCCCTTCATGACTGCCCCAATTAATAAAATGCAAGGGAAGTGATGCTTCTAAGGCTCAGTCACAAAAAGTGATACATCTTCTATCTGGCTCTTTTCCATCTCTCTCTCTTTTGGATGAAAACCCATGTTGTCAGAAGCGCAGGCCACATGGAGAAGGCCGTGTGTAGGTGCTCTGGTTGGCAATCCCAGATGAGGTCCCAATCAACAGCCAGCACTGGCTGATAGACATGGGACTGAACATATATTTAGATGATTCCAGACCCGGGCTTGGAGCCACACAGCTGAGGCTGAGTAGGCCAGAGTCAAGATGCCGTCACTGAGCCCTGCCTAAACTGCACATTTGGAAACAAAATTGATCAAAGTCACTACGTATTGGTATTTTTACATAGCCATAGATAATGGAACACGAAACAACAATAAGGAATAAGTGATTTTTTAAAATTTCAAGATGATTTTCAAGATTTAATCAATTCTACTTTCAATACATTCAAAAGACTTACTAATCTTTTAAGTCTATTATAAAGAGAGTAGAAAGAAGATTCAAGAAGTGCTGGAGAATGAAGAAAGAGGAGTTTGTTTCAGAATTGCATCCCATTTCCAAGCCCCCATCTTCCTCCATCACCTATGTTGTTATTCAGTTTATTTAGGGAAAACCAGAGGTCACAAATTTAAACAAGAATATCCAAACCTCTACCTAACTGTTTTGGCTCAGGCATCCTGGTTATTAATGTATAATAAGTATGTCAGTTTCAAGAAGTGATGCAGATTGTCTACCTAGGATCCTTTTTCTTCTCATTACGGACAGACACACAGCCTGTTCCTGGTGCGCAGATTCAGCGCCCTTTCCCCCAGCATTCAGCAGGCTTTCCATGGTGGTACTTGTCCTCCAGCCTGCTGGAGTGCCTCACCCACACCCCTAGCCTTTCTTGCCACATCCTCTTATGGCCAATATTGAGTTACCACTTTCTTAGTTCTTTTTATATGGTTCCTAGGGCTGATAAGCAATAACAGAGCTACCCTAAATTACTCTGTACTAATTTCTAATTACTCCTTGGAAGAAAAGTTATGATCAACCTAGACAGCATATTAAAAAGCAGAGACATTACTTGGCCAACAGAGGTCTGTCTAGTCAAGGCTATGGTTTTTCCAGTAGTCATGTATGGATGTGAGAGTTGGACTACAAAGAAAGCTGAGCGCCGAAGAATTGATCCTTTTGAACTGTGGTGTTGGAGAAGACTCTTGAGAGTCCCTTGGACCGCAAAGAGATCCAACCAGTCCATCCTAAAGGAGATCGGTCCTGGGTGTTCATTGGAAGGACTGATGTTGAAGCTGAAACTCTACTTTGGCCACCTGATGCAAAGAGTTGACTCATTGGAAAAGACCCTGATGCTGGGAAAGATTGAAGGTGAGAGGAGAAGGGGATGACAAAGTATGAGATGTTTGGATGGCATTACCGACTCAATGGACATGAGTTTCAGGAAACTCCGGGAATTGGTGATGGACAGGGAGGCCTGGTGTGCTGCAGTCCATGGAGTTGCAAAGAGTCAGACATGACTGAACAACTGAACTGAACTGAACTGAGCTGAATTTCAAATAAACATTCACTGTCATTCAACAAGGCTCTTAAAAATTCAGCCTTCTTAAATTACTAACAGTTTAGAAGTTAGTTGTCCCAGAATTTTTCAAGATGCCCAACTAATTATATTCAAGGCTTCTAACATATAACCTAAGTCATTTTACATGAAGTTAGAGGTCACTGGGACTAACTTGCCTTCTTCTATAATTTGATACCTTTATATCTCAATAGCTTTGCCCCATGCCCTCACTCTAGTTTGGAACATGTATCATCAGTGATACCCATTTCCTTCTAAAGAAATGGGAAAAAAGAATATTTCCCTGAGTCTCCTTCTGTTCTCTCATCATATAGCTGTACTTCTCTCCCTGAATATAGCCTCATTGGGCCAGCATCCTTTTTTCACCCAGCACTGACCTCGTGGTTTCTAATACACAACACAGGCACGCACACACACATGCTCACACACCTGGAATAAAGTCACCCCAAATACTGTAGTTATCTTGAGAGTTGTAATCTTATATACATTATTTCATTTAATTATATTCTGTATTTGAAAACACTGGTCATGCCCATTAGTAGTTTGAAGACTGCAGTTTTAAAGACACTGGTCTAGAGAGAGAGACCAAGTGTCCAGTCTGCAGATAGGCATGAGCCAAACTAAGAAGGAAAAGCTAAAGACCAAAGTTGCTATCAGGAACTTCGTAACAGAATAAGGGCAGCAGATAGCAAACAAAGTTCAAATAACAGACACTTGAACAAATCAAGGTGACACGGAGAAAAAAATTCAGTAAGCAAGTACACTTAGATTTTTAAAACGTGTATATTTAAAGACTCAGGTAGACCCAGTGGAAGGACAGGTGGGGTACCTTTCAAATAAATGGGCTTTAATTTTAAACACAGTGGAACTGGTGTTGTGCCTTGTAGGCAGAGAAGGGCCGGCTTCATATTGTCTTATGGGTTGTCAGGGAGTCACGATTCACCTGAGAAGTTTGCAGATGACCTGAGCAGATGCCTGAGGTGAAGAAGAAATCTAGAAAAGTTAGATGGGCAAATGGAGAAAAGATCAGAAGAAAGGCAGACATATAGCCTATCTGTTGAGGAAGTTTTAGCAATTGAAGCATCTAGGGGAAGGTATACACAAGGACCAGGGAAAGAAGTTGCTTGGTTTAATAAAAATGCAAGGCTTATGCAATTCTATGTAGAATGTGGCATTTGAGCCAGCAATCAAAGCCTTACTGCCTAAAGAAAATATACAGAAAAGTGTGCTAAAATTTCCTGTGTCTCTACCATGGGTGGAAGGGACTTAAAGGGACTTAAATAAAAAGATCACCAGCAAAAATGTGGAGGGCTATTTTTTAAATAAATGTTTTATTTTATTTGTGTGTTTATTTTTTGCTACACCATGCATTATGTGGGATCTTAGTTGCTGACCAGGGATTGAAACCATGCCCACTCCCTTCATTGGAAAGTCAAGTCTTAACCACTGGACCACCAGGGAACTCTCTGGAGGACTGTTTTTAGCATCCACATGTCTCAGTCTTCCCAACTGTAAATTGTGGATCGCAATGAATCTTTCTTTTTAGAAGAATTTGAAGGATTAAATGAATGTACATATGTAAAGAGTTTGGAACAGATCCTGGCATATCATAAGTATTAAATAAGTGTTCCTGTTATAGTTAATTTTACTGTAAAATTCAAATAGTGTAAAATCTTGATTCCAGAGTATCCAGTTTCTTTGAGTCTCTTAGAAGTTGTTAAGTGAATTCAGCAAGTGATGCTTCAACTTGAATGGGATGGAGAAAAGTCCATATTTTGGAAGAATCTCCTTTTGGTTTCTTCTCCAGGGTCACTCTTGGCCTCTTCCCAGCCCCTCACTCACTGTCCCCAGGGAAGATGAGTGGTGTGTTGATGAAGTTTGGAAAAACTGCTTAGAACGTTCCACTGTATACCTTCTGCTCTCTTTCACTTTTGGATGCAGCTTATCTGCAGGAAGTATTAATTCCCTACTCCCCTATGTTAACAAACCTGCAAAATCAGGCCTGTGATTGCCCAGAGCTGCATTGTTACTGACTGAGGACATTTGAGGTAGAGGCGGCCTGGTGTGGCCATAAATATATGACAAGTCATGCTTTCCAATCAGAAATTTATTATAGTAAAGCCTGTATTTTAATATCCATCTCTCTGATCTCTGTACCTTTCTCTCAATAGTTTTGAACCCAGGAGTGGAAGGGAACTGTGCTGTTCTGTGACTTCCTAAATCTTGAGAGCTAAAACTCATGCAAGGCGTGAACATGTTTAACTTCAAAGCAATTAAGCACTTTGTAAAAGGTACACTATGACATTTAGTTATTTCTTTCTTTCCTGTCTTGATCCTTTTGGATACTCAAATTTTTATTTTTCCCTTATGCTGTACAGCTGATTAAGCCATTAGCAACTTTAACGAAGTATTCCATTTTTACAAAAGGATGTTTTCCTAACATGGGCTCTATCAATGCTCTATCCTTCATAGCCACCCAAAGTGGAAGCCAATTTCTATAGCAGTAATTAATGACAATAGTTCCATTCCTAGCACATTCAGCTCTGTGTCTCAATGAATATCCCCAACATATGGCGGCCTAATGAATCACTTGTATGTATTAGTAAAGTACACCTGTCCAGATCAGGTTATAGCTGATTCACTTCAGGGCTTTTATAAGCCCTCCGCAGATAGCATCCTTCCCAGCCCAAGCACAAGATTCTAGCCACTGTATGGTCAGAGTCATAACCAATTAGGTCCAAAAACAGATGGACAAGTTATTAGTTTGTTTTCTTTATTTATATTTTATGTGATTGTATGTCTTCTGATTTCTGAGTTTTTCAACCTTGGGTTACTAGATGTATTCTAACATGTTTCCTATGTTCAAATACACATCAGATTGGTCTTTGACTTGTTGGAGTTGATATCACTTCATGGCTAGGAGTATGGAATTTTATGGTATTAGTAAAATCTGGACTAAGGACTCTGACCTGCCTTTGTGTAATTTTTCTTAATCAGTCTTAAGCCCTGATGTCCTTATCTAGAAAATGGAGACCATAGGAGTATCTTTCTCAAAGAGATATACTGTAGGGATTAAAAGAGAAAATAAGCTGATTTATATAAAGTGCTGGGCAAAAATGTGCAATCCAAATATATGAACAATAGTAAGCATCCAATAAAGTGCTATTATCTTGTGGGTTTATTCCAATAAGAGAGACTTTTCATCTTTGTCCAATAATCTTTATTATTTCTTCCTTTCTGTGTTGCTGTCTAACCCTCCAGGAGCCTTAAATGACAAATATCTATTTTCTTCAAGGGAATAAATTTACTCTATCAGCCTCAATTGTAATTAATTAACAGTCATGCCAACCATATGATAATGAACAATTTATCTCACATAATTCTTTCAATAAATATTTTTGAGTTCCTGGTGGTTAACTTCACTCTGGAAGACTCCTTTCCTTAAATTGTATCATTTACTTTAAAATATCTTACCATTTCAGACTGACCTTCCCCTGTTATTCTGAATTAATTATGTGTGTCTATATAAGAAAAAAACAAACTGGTCTCATTTGATCTTTAATGAACCATAGCATGGAACACTTAAGTGCCAATTTATCCATCCAGTAATTAATATTTCCATAAGAAACATCACCCCTTTCCATCTTCCATGCTTTACTAAGAACTAGAGCTGCCAGATAAAATGCAAATGCCCAATTAAATATGAATTTCAGACAAAAATGAATATATGTCCCAGCTATTGCAGAGGGTATATACTTCTACAGCATTATTCATTATTTAACTGAAATTCAAATTTAACTGACATTACTAAACTGGTATTCTTGCTAAGGATGTAAGCAGAAAGGAAATTTAAAAGCTAAAATAATGGTAGTACACTTAAGTATGATTGCTAAACTTGGAGATTGCTAAGCCATGTCATTCTTGTGTGTGTGTGTGTGTGTGTGTGTATATACATATATATATAACTATTTATAGATAATATATTTATATATTATCTCTCTATAGATCTATAAATGGTGCATGCTCAGTCGCTTTAGTCGTGTCCGACTCTTGTGACCCTATGGACTGTGGCCCACCAGGGTCCTTTGTCCATGCGATTTCCTGGGCAAGTATATTGGAATGGCTGGCCATTTTCTTCTCCAGGGATTTTCCTGACTCAAGGATTGCACTTACTTGTGTCTCCTGCATTGGAAGGCGGATTTCTTACCACTGAGGCACCAGGGAAGCCCCATGTACCTATAAATATATCTCTATAAATATGTGGAGATATATAATATATCTCTGTAAATATATAGAGATATATAATACATAAATATACATTTAACTTGATCAACCAGGTATTTGCCATAACTGAAGAAAAGGCTGCCTGTGTTCCTTCACTTTGTGGTTTGAGGAAACTTAGCTGAATCTACAAATTCAGGACAAGAATGTTGTTGCTTGTCATGTTAGTCAGGCCTAATTGATGTATTATCAAAGGCCCAATTCAAGCCTGCTGTCTTTCCAGGGGCCCTAAGCCCCACCTTCCTTCCCTCCTTCCTGGATCCTTTCTGAGTACAATTCTTCTATTGATTTCTCAGACTTCATCTGGAGTTTCACCTGGGTAGAGCTGGCAGGATCAAATGAACATTTCAAACACAGAAATAGCTCCATATCTAGACAGGTGAGTAAAAGCCATGAGATCGGGTCTTAACCGTGACCTTTGCCTGTAATTTAGCTGTCAACTTCATTTCTGCGAGCTCAGACTCAAGGACCATGTAACACAAACCTCAAGTTTAGAAGAAATTAATTTGGCTTTGTGCCTGTTCCTGTAAATGGGAAAGTGGAACTCCCTCTCTCTTTTCCGCAGTACACAGTTTTGACTTTCATTCTATAAATATCCAGTAATCTTTACTGTCTTTAAGGTGCCTTTGCTTGGCTTCTAGTCCTGCCTGTACACCAGTGACAGAGCCAAGGTAACTGAGTCATGGAAACTGCATACTGAGTTGGGCAAAAGGAAAGTGAAGAGATCATCTGCTGGGTTCTGACTGTATTATCAGTTGAGAAATTGACAGGGCCTGAGTGATGGGTCAGCCATTGCCCTTCTTCAGACAGTTAAGAGCATGTTTCCTCTTAAAATCTTCTATTTGGAAAAAGAGGCCTAAAGACATTTTCTATCAAAGTAACTCCCCTGGAAATGTCTGCATTGTCTCCTAGAGAGGGGAGGTCAATTACTACTACAGTGGTATTAATATATTTCTATAGGAAAAAAGATTGTTATTAGCCTACCTATAAGGCATAACTTTTAATGATGAAAAAAATAAATTTGAAGGATTAGATGGCTAGACCTGTTTCTACAGAATGACATTCACAGTTAAAGTTACATGAGCTATAGAAGGGGAAAGTGATTAAGAATATTAATAATACACATACATGCACAAGTATATCAAGCTTGCTATTTGCATTAAGGCAGTATTATTATAAAGAGTAATTATAAAAAACAAAATCAAGGATCATAAAAAGCAAAGCTTAATGGATCAGATATAAATCAGATACTGTCTCATAAAAAGTAAAGGATGAATATTACAGTATACTTAAAATATGCTTCATATTGTATAAATAATTTAATGCAAACTGAACCGTAGAATAATATATACCCTGATCCATACGAAAGACACATTAAATAACTCAAACATGCATGTAGCACTTTGCACAAATGTATGTGTGTATATTAAATAGTATATTTTACTCCAAGGTAGGGGTTGGAAAATTATATCTTATAGGTTGGATATCTGTGTTTGTAAATAAATTTTTATTAGAACAGAGATACATTCATTTGTTTCTGTGTTATCTATGGATTCTTTCACACTACACAACAGACATGAGTAGTTCCAATAGAGATAATACGACCCACAAAAATTTTGGTAGAATAGAAATACATTTATCTGGTCATAAAAAACACTAAGACATGTTTATGGTATCTCTAACTATAAAAAAACATTAAAAAATCATATTTTTTTAACAATGTCATAGCATGAAAATCAGTTTAGCTCTTCAGTGTTGACAGAGAAATAGAAAAGAATGCCAGGTACTGAGTGAAGAGTTTAATGTGTGTGGAGACAAGTAGGAAAAAACACAGTTTTTGGTATGTCCACTCCAATTTTCTTCTTCTCTTTATAATCTTACATGTATATTTCCTCCTCTCATTTTTATTATTCTGTTTCTAGCTTCTTCTTACTTATTTCTGTTCTACCTTTTCCCACACTTTCCACATGTATTTAAATATGAGATTCATGTAACAGATAAGGACTTTTTTATGTAGAAGATGTATTTATCAGTATCCATATAAGCAGTGTTGAAAACTTTTCACCTCTACTCAACTAAGAAGATAAACTGAGTAAGATGAATTGGCCTCTTGACAGTTTTCCTTGACTTTTGTTTGATGTTATATAACAGCAAAGCAGGAAAAGTCTGTTTTGGTTCAATATACTTGTAATAAGCTTTGGCTGTGACTCTGGTAATTTTTCAGATGCTAGAGATTAAATGGCAAATAAAATAGGTTGAGATTTCTTGTACTCCCTCGTATATCTTGTACTTTCCTTGAAGTGGTTAGAATTAATTTGTACTTTGTATGTGCGAGTGTGTGTATTTGGATTTTTCTCTGGACTGTCATCTCCATGAAGACAGGATGATATTCACTCTGCTCACACTTTTATTCTCAGTGCCTATCCTATCTGAGATCCTCCATGAATATTTACCTACTTGGATGAATGACAGAGAGTCATCATATAATAATTGAAATGACAAGCTCATTTAAATCTTAGCTAAGTAATTCTAGCAGTAGTTTAAAGTTTAGATTTAAGAAGGATCATACTGGAGACTGTGAGTTAGAGCTTATCATTTTCCATGACAGAAGATTCAGAAAACTCTTTCATTAAAACATTAATTGAATATGATTTATAGGCCAGATATTGTTTTCAGTATTGGACAATTAAGACAAAATTGATTAAGACATGGTCCTAACAATTTAGAATGCCCATGAAATGTGTAATGAGTTTGGATTAGAAAACTCAAAGAAAAGTATTCAATGGACACGGTGGTTGAAAGAGCATTGAGTGATGAAAAGGAATCTGAGTAGAAGAAAGGGTATTCTAGTTTGTGGGAGTAAATAAAGGCAAGGGTGGAAAGAAAGCTTGCGGTCTCAGAGACTAGCTGGCAAATGGTCTGCTGTGAGGACAGCACTCAGGAGGTAACAGCTTAAACTACCAAGAAAGGTGGCAACTTGCTTACTCTGACAAAAAGCAATGTGCATGAAGTATTACTCAGCCATGAAAAAGAATGAAGCAATGACATTTGCAGCAACATGGATGGACCTAGAAATTGCTACACTGAGTGAATTAAGTCAGAAAGAGAAGGAGAAATATCATATGATATATGTGGAATCTAAAAAGAAATGATACAAATTAACTTATTTACAAAACAGAAACAGACTCACAGGGAAGGGATAATTAGGGAGTTTGAGATCGACATGTACACACTGGTATATTTTAAATGGATAACCAACAAGGTTCGACTGTATAGCACAGGGAACTCTGCTCAATGTTATGTGGCAGCCTGGATGGAAGGGGAGTTTGGGGGAGAATGGAAACATGTATATGTATATGTATATGTATATGTATATAAGGCTGAGTCCCTTTGTTGTCTATCTGAAATTATCTCAACGTTGTTTACTGGCTATATTCCAATATAAAATAGAGTTTTTTTTAAAAAAGCAAGTCATCAGTTCAGTTCAGTTCAGTCACTCAGTCGTGTCAGACTCTTTGCGACCCCATGAATCGCAGCACACCAGGCCTCCCTGTCCATCACCAACCCCTGGAGTATACTCAAACTCATGTCCATCGAGTCGGTGATGCCATCCAGCCATCTCATCCTCTGTTGTTCCCTTCTCCTCCTGCCCCCAATCCCTCCCAGCATCAGGGTCTTTTCCAATGAGTCAACTCTTCGCATCAGGTGGCCAAAGTATTGGAGTTTCAACTTCAGCATCAGTCCTTCCAATGAACACCCAGGACTGATCTCCTTCAGGATGGACTGGTTGGATCTTCTTGCAGTCCAAGGGACTCTCAAGAGTCTTCTCCAACACTACAGTCCAAAAGCATCAATTTTTCAGCGCTCAGCTTTCTTCACAGTCCAACTCTCACATCCATACATGACCACTGGAAAAACCATAGCCTTGACTAGACAGACCTTTATTGGCAAAGTAATGTCTCTGCTTTTAAATATGCTACATAGGTTGGTCATAACTTTCCTTCCAAGGAGTAAGCATCTTTTAATTTCATGGCTGCAAGCAAGTCATAGGCAAGAACTAAAAGTTTTCCAGTGGATATAACATATGTTTGTATTTTAGAAAGATAAGTCTGTGTATCAGGAGTAGACTGCAGATAGGAAATCTGATAAGAAGCTTATGGTAATATCTTCAAATAAAGACAAAAAACACTGAACTAGTGAATCCACTATGGAGGAAGAGAGGAAGACAATCTACTAGGACACAGAAAAGAATCAACAAATTTGCACATGGTTTGAGTATTAGGGGTGAGCTGGAGGTAGCACCGTTGAGATTCCAGTTGCCTGGTACTTTCCAAATATGAAAGAAGATGGAACCTATTCAGCATGAAAGATAGTAGGGCCCCTGTAATGGGTTAAAGTACAGATTAGATTAGTACAGATTACAGATTAGATACAGATAAAGTACAGATTAGATAACATTCTCTCAGAATGCACTTTAGTTTACAAATACTTGAAGATGAACTATTTTGGACTTAGAGTCAGAGTCTGTGTGTTGTATAATATTTGTCTTCATTTAACACTGAGAAGTTGCATTGCTAAGAAGAGGAATTATGACTGTGAGAAAAGGAAAACCAACTCTGTCATTTGGATTGCCAATTACACCATTAAATTAGCTGATGAAGTCTTTCAATACCATCTTTCCTAACAGCAGTGAGTCTGTAAAAGAGAAATCTAAATGAACTATAATCAATTTTTGCTTCCACACTTGTTGAACCAGGGAATCAATTAAGTGCAGTTCTTTTTACAGTAAGTTGATACACTGGTTATAATAGTATGAACTAAGATATCAAAACACTGATAGGATTTTCAATACAAATATCCATCTATTTTCTTCTTTTTTTAAGGGATAATATTTTTTATATTGGAGTATATATGATTTACAATATTATGTTGGTTTCAGGTGTATAGCAAAGGGATTTTGTTCTACATATACATGTATATTTTTCAAATTCTTTTCCCATGTAAGATTACTGAGTAGAGTTCCCTGTACTATACTTTCTAAAGTTATGGGGAAAATGATGTCCTGAATAAAATGCATAGATAATTTAAATCATCATTTAAAGTGGTAATTGGAATGTCTTTCTTTAATAGAACTGGGTAACAAATAGGCTTTAAACCTCATTCCTTCAGCCACCAAACAATCATAATAACACCAGATTGTAGAAGACAAGGGGAGGAAATAAAAGATAAGTGTTTACCTAATGGGATCCTAATATTTAGCTTTTTTAATATAAAAGAAATTTGATCTTTCTTGTGTAGGAGAACAAAGTATTTATGTAACTCATCAATCTGCAAGTATGAAAGGCATGAACCAGAAATAAATGCTTCTCTGGCCCAGTCTGGTTCTTTGCCCCAGAATATTTGCCACCTTCCCCATGCCCTCAGGTGTGTCTTTTAGTTTTCAACTATCTGCCTGATCCTTTTAGACAGTCCAGATTTGCTGGGATCTATTTGAACAACTCCCATGTGCTTTTGTACTTTTCCCTATCATATAATTGGGATTCTGCATTGTTCTAGGAGCTATTCCTATCAATTCACGATACGTGCTTTCAACGTCATGACAGTTTCTAGGGATGAAGTGATGAATGAGACAGATGTCACAGTCTTTGGTGGTGGTGGTTTAGTTGCTAAGTCGTGTCTAACTCTTGTGACCCCATGCACAGTAGCCTGCCAGGCTCCTCTGTCCTTGGGATTCTCCAGGCAAGAATACTGGAGTGGGTTGCCATTTCCTTCTTCAGGGTATCTTCCCAACCCAGGAATCAAACCCAGGTCTCCTGCATTGCAGGCAGATTCTTTACCAACTGAGCTATGAGGGAAGCCACAATTACAGAAAACTAACCAAACTGATCACATGGACCATGGCCTTGTCTAACTCAATGAGCCATGCTGTGTAGGGCCACCCAAGGCAGACGGGTCATGTGGAGAGTTCTGACAAAACGTGGTCCACTGGAGAAGGGAATGACAAACCACTTCAGTGTTCTTGCCTTGAGAATCCCATGAACAGTAAGTATGAAAATGCAAAAAGATATGACACTGAAAGATGAACTCCGCAGGTTGGTAGGTCACAGTCTTTAAAGGGATAAAAATCAAACATTAACAATAATATTGGATGGTCACTGCACCCAGTTATGTGCCCATTGTAGAGGTGGCAGAGAGGGAAGAGAGATTGTGCGTGTATTATGGGTACTGGAAAGGCGTCATAGAGTAGGAAACATCCAGGCTGTGTTTTCAAAGACTAACGCAAATTTTCAGATTCAGCAGAAGGCAATATGGGGAGATTGGAAGTAGGTATTCCAGGTGGAAGGACAAAAAAAGAGGAAAAGGTTAAAATATTTGACACACTTCTTATAACTAGACCTCTGTATTAGTTCCTCTTCCCATGTCCCTATTCTTAAAGCTTGCTGAAGTCCCATTCTTCCTAAAGAACTGACTTCTGCCTCTGAATATCAGTCCTTCCTGATAGTGGCCTTTAGAGTTCCCTGCTGCTGCGTTTCAGTCCCAGATCCTGATCTGAACATCACTTGCCCCAAATCTGCTCTCTATCTTGGATACTGACTTGCCTGAACTGAAATACTTTGTTTGTACGTATTGAATACCAAGCCACGCCTGCCTTGTAGATCAAGCTCTCTCCAAAGTAGAATGTTTAATTAAGGATTCAGGTGCAAGTGATTTATAAAAGAAGGCTCCCTGGAGAATCAAGTGGGGGGAGGTGCAGGGGTGGGTGGGGGAGGAGAAGAAGCCATGCAGCCGTTTGATTTCAGGTGTAGCTCAAGCTGATCCCGCAAGGAGCTCTGGAGTTTGAATTTCAGAGGCTGTCTTATTTGGAGGCAAAGAAGTAGGGATTTTGTACTCTTCAAGGAATCAGTCATTGTCTATGGGTAGACGTGGCACTGTGTGTGTTTGTGGGGACCTAACCTACCAGTTACTTGCAAGCGAGGTAACTCCAGTAAACAAAGGTGAGCCTCTGAAAGTCATAGGTTCAGCAGTCAGAAGATGGTGAATGCTGAGATAAGGTGGCTCAGTGGTAAAGAATCTGCCTGCTAAGGCAGAAGAAGTGGGTTCAATCCTTGAGTCAGGAAGATCCCCTGGAGGAGGAAATGGCAACCCACTCCAGTATTCTTGCCTGGGAAATCCTATGGAAGCAAAGCCTGGTGGGCTACAGTCCATGGGGTCACAGAAGAGTCAGACATGACTTAGTAACTGAACAGCAAGGGAAGTACTACAGCCTCAACTGAATCTTCCCCACGTGCTTGCCTGTGATGCCTAGTGATGCTAGGCAAGGATGCTTCGGGTATGTGAATCTCCTCGGATTTTCCCTTCCTCCTGGAATTAGCTAGGCTCTGCTGTGCCATGAAATACCTGCATTCCTGAAAAGTTCTAGACCCTCCCAAGATGACAAAACTGAAGATGTTTTTACTGCTTCGGAGGCTAGTAAAATTTCAGATGAGCAGAGAGCTTTTGGTTTATATCAAAATACAATTTCATGTTGAATACAGAATTTGAACTTTAATATGCACAAAATAAAGGTAAGATTGATCTTTATATTTGAAAAGCATAGGCTACTTCCTTATAGGTGTCCAAAAGCAGGATAAAGTATTTCCAGGGTATTTTGCATTCAGATTTATTATGCTTCAAATTCAATCTTTTGGGATTAGATGGTTTATTCTTGCTATAGTATAAAAGCAAGTATAGTACAAAGGTATACAGCTTAAATCATTTTTTGCAACTTCAGCCAGAATTTTAAAATATTTTAAAGCATTAGGCGTGTACTATATGGTAATTAGAAATAATGTATAAAATACATGCATATTTTTTTCTATTATATTTGTGTGAGGATTATACTAGTGATTTTCTCTCCTTTCTCTTTCTCTGAAATATTAAAAAAGTTCAAATTATGAAAGTTATAAAAACATATACTTGTACAGCTCTATAAGGAAGACAAATAATAACAATACATTCATATGGCAGAAATTTGTTGAAATCAACAACTTTCAGGCCAAATTAGAAAGCTGCCATTGATTCAACCCAGCATCTGGCAGCCTAAATTGATATTCAAAATTACTAGCATGGTATGGTTACTGCTGTGAACCAAATGGGTTAATTTGCGCTTACCATGGTTTAAATATATTCTATTTTTACTCTATTTCTTGGAAAATTGGTAATTTATGTACAATAATTCTTACCTAATGAGACTATTCAATTATCCAGTTTCCTGTCATTCTGGATAAATGGGCACTGGCTATATCTTTGTTTCCATCATACCATTTGCGATGACGTCGTACTCCAATTTTGAAGATAATTTTATTTATCACACCGGAATTAGCCAATGCCTGGAAAGGTTACATCTGTAAAGTAAACATACAACACTGTGGAGCCAAGTGGAGTCCAAATGATTTGTTTACATTTAACATTGATTTTCTAAAGCCTCATTTCCCTGTTTTGTTACAGATGGCAGTGGAAAAAACAATAGAATCTCTGAATGAAAAAAATTGCCAGACTACTATGTTGTAAAAACGGGTCCTTGACATTTTTCCTGTTCCTCTAGGGAGATGGTGATATCTACTTTGTTACCTTTGCCTCTGGTGGTGGGAGTGCAGGTCATTCATGTCTTGATGCTTGGATGTTTCTTCAAACATGGAACGGTGGCAGATAAAAGGGAGGGACATGTGGCATTGGCGTGGACAGCAGCTGTCAGTGGGGGGAGTGATTACACTATTTACACATGTTGGTGACTATAGACTACTTTCCTTCATGTTCTAATTTTGATAACTTTATGAAAATAGCAAGGAATCATTAGTATTTTCCTTTTGTTCCCAACAAATGTTTGTGATACTGCTGTGAGGATAATGCTGCTTTTTGACTTACATTGTTACATTTGAATGATACTAAAGAAAAATACTGATGATTGGTCAAACATTTTATTACTTACCTTGGCACATTGATAGTTTTACAAGCTTACCTCAGATAGTAGAGTATGAGCAAGTTTATAGTCTTTCAAGAAATGTCTCTGAAGTTTTATTTCATAATCTTGAAATCATTTGTGGGTTGAGTTCATCAAGTCATGCTTGACTTAAATGGCCTGTAAATTTTTAAAAAAATCTTTAATATGTTCTATTTACTGGTTGGATCTTTGTTTGGTCTTTTATGCAAAGCCTATAAAAGATTTTCCCATTACTCCTAAAAAACATAAAGATTTAAATTAGGATTTCACAAAATATCAGATGGATTGTCACCTTTTAATCGACTCTAAATGCGGTACATGGGAGATGTTCTTTTAGCAGTTACTATAGGATATGAGGTTGGACATTGACTTATCAATACATTTTCTTATTAAAGCTCTATGTTTTATGTATTTATATATATGATGTATTCTTATAAACGTTTGCTGATATCAGAGAGCAAGCATTTTAATTTCTCTACCAAGTGAAATGTTGAATGAGTGAGTTCTTCTAGACCAGACTTCGCTTCCCAGTTACACTGGGAGTAACTTGAGCTGCAAAAGCCTCCTTTTAAAGTGTTAAAATATGATGCCTCGAAGCAGGGATCACTGACGGACTTTATGAGACTTATTCAGTATTTCTTAAGAGGCACTTACCCTGGAAAGTAGTTAATAGCACAGGCTGTCACATCCAACTGCCTGTTCATCAGGAATTCCTCTTGGCTCCATCTATAAAATATATCCAGAATCTGACACCTTTTACCGTTTCTGCCGGCACTCTTCTTGGACACCATCACCTCTCACTTGGATTGTTGCCATAATCTGCTGATTTCCCTGTTTTTATACTGCTCCCTGTAGGTTCATTCTCAATACAGCAGCAAGAGAAATCCCTTGAAAACATGTCAGGCAATGTTGTTTCTTTGTTTAAATCCTGCACTGACAGCCCACATCACCCTGAATGAAAGCTCAAATCATTAATACGGACTTCACGGTTCTACAGACTTATTCTTTCTCCCCATCACCTCTTTGACCTCCTGTCCCATGAGCTCTGCCTCTCCTTCCTTGTACTTCTTCTTCTCCAGCCCCACTGACCTCCTCACTCTTCCTGCCTCATAGCTGTTTCCTCTACCCCAGATCTCTCCATCAACTACTCTCTTACTTCTATCCATTCTTTGTGCAATGCTTCAAATGTTATGTTTTCACTGAGACTGCCCTTGACCTCCCTATCTTATCCCACTCTTAATCTCTTCAACCTATTTTCCCCCATAGCACTTATTGTGTTGACCAAAAGTTCATTTGGGTTTTTCTGTAGTTTCTTACAGATGTTTAGATGTTACAGAAAAACCCAAAAGAAAGTTTTGGCCAACCCAATATTATTTTTATATCTTCCTTTATTTCTCTTCCACTAGAATATGAACTTCCTGAAGAAAAGGATTTTGACTGTTCACTGAGCTACCCTCAGGAACTAGCACATTACAGATGTTCGATAGATGTTTGTTGAATGAATGAATGAATGGATTGCTATTTTATGACAGTGGCAGAAATGAGTGCTTGGATCACTATAATATGTGTACCATCTTCTGCTGAAATGTGTTTAGTATCTTTGGCAGGGGGCATCAATAAGTAGCTCCCCCTGCTTGGTTTAGGTCTAAAGCAATTGATAAAGTTTAATTTCAGGAGAAAGAGGGCAAAAATATCACCTTATTATTGAAAGAACAGTGAAAGAATATGCATATGTCTGCAGGCAAGTCAGTTACATAATACTGAATCCCTCAATTAGGCATATATATATATCTACAAAGCAATACTGGGCCATGGAAAATCTGTCCGAACAGGAGCAGAATAAATTCACGGAGAAGCAGAGAAGAATTCCCACTCCTCAGAATAAGGAGAGAGAAGGAGCTGGGCTATTCATCCAGTTTCTTTTTCCAAATTAAAAAATAACATGTTTTCCTTCTTGGAGGTGCATATGAGATGGAGCAGTTGAAATGAATATACAAGAATGTGTGGTGAGAGTATGGATAGAGGCTGAAAGTGTTACTCTCATAAATAGCTCTGAATCCATAAGAAAACATCAGGTATGGAGAAGAATTTTCCCTGAATGATACCTGTATTATTCTTCTCTTGAAATTGTTTTTGTTAAAAGTAATAGATTTAAGATATTTGGAATGTTACTTTTGCTTTCAGCAAACCCATGGAGATAGAAAAAAGTCAGTCAATATCCTTGGAATGGAAAGAACTGTTCAAAATATAAAGTGGGGATCTAACCCATCAACTGTCAAAGAAAAGTTAGAAGAAGGCTGTGCTTTTAAAATAAGGATCCTTCAGTAGCACCACAATTCTAGTAATATTGCCAGTGTTTTCAAATCACAGACCATTCCTTTGGGTTTTCTTTAAGATAATGAGAGGCACATCATAAAGAAAACACAGATATATATGGGTGTTTGTTATGTCCCAAACACTGGAAATATAATAGTGCACCAAATAAATATAGTTCTTACCCTTATATGGGGAAGGTGTATAAGTAGATATCAAGTGAAAATAAAATTATCAATAGTACCAGACAGGTATGCATATTGAAGTTAAAAGTGAGAAATAATCAATGTTTACAGATTGCTCCTCATGTCACAGGCACAGTAGCAAGCACAAGGGGTATAAAAAATAAAGAAGTCTTGCCCTTAACAAATAGAAAATTTGAAATGGAAGAGAGAAATAAGCAGAAAGTTAAAATAAACTTTTTAAATGTACTACCTGTTGGCCTGTACATGCACCTTTAGTGACCCAGAGAAAGAAAACTTAATTCAGGTTTAGGTTTCAAGAAGGCTTCTTAGAGAGGCGAATTTAAGCAGTTGTATAGAAATAGCAGACGAAAAAAGAAAGTGAATTGGAAGATAGATTTGAGATGTCTACTCACAATATAAAGATAAAGAGATGAAAACATGGAGAAAGCTAAGAGAGAGATAGGATAATATGATCAATTTCCACATATGTGTAATTAGAGTAAAAAGAGGAGAGAATAGAAAGGATGGGGAGGGGGGGAAGATAAAAGCTCAGACTTTTCCAGGAAAAAGTGATTGGTGCCCTCAGATTTTAAAAAGTCATAATCAGTAAAACTAAAAAGAGAATGAAATAAAGCCATGTTAAGACACACAAAGACCAAGTGTTTGTCACCCGCAGACTTCTGAAGAACATACTCTCAGCAATGAAGTTCAACACAGAAAAAAAGAGTGGTTGCAAAAATCAATGGTAACAAAAGGAGCAAGGACAGGCCAGAAAGTTTGTGTGTGAAGATCTGGGGGAAGAGAGAAGTGGAGAGAGACCCAGGGGAAAGGTAGGCGGAGGCCTGTGATGGGCTACTCTTATCTTTACTATGGGTCTGGGCTTCATCTGAAGGTTCAGGGAATGATGGAATGGTCTTAGCAAGGTAGTGACATGGTTAGATGTGCCTTAGTAAGATCCCTGGCAGGAGGGTTGAGAATGTTGGAAGGGAAGAAGGCCAATGTCATGAGGCCAGTTAGAGGTTGTGGGTTAATTTAGATGAGAAGAAATAAGGACCTGAGTGAAGATGAGACAAGGAGGAAAGCAAGCAGATTCTGGAACTATTAAAGAGATAGAATCTCAGGACTCAGTAATGATGCTGTTGGGAGAAAGGCAGGAAGCATCAAGGATGTGACTGTCTTGTTACAACCATTTCAGTTGGTGCAAATGTATTGGAGGAGCCATGGGAGGTGACAATGGGAGCACAGATAACGTGAGTGTTCTTACATAATAGTGATAGTAAGGGCTCATCAATGAATGGTTGGTGAGACTTAGGACTTAGTCCTGAGCTTAGAAGAATCACCAGAGGAAGACCAGAGTGAAGAAAGATTTTAGGATGGGAGCCTTATTAGCAAGTTTACAAGGAAATGTGTGGAGACCAAAGAAGAAGGCAAGTGTTGAAGGTAGAGAGAGGATGAGAGATGCCTGGTAGAATAAGGGCCTGGGGAGGCAGGAGGTAGAGTGTTAAATACAAGGAAGGATAGGGAAAGAGGCAGAGGTAAGAAACTCACAATTCTTTCCTCCTCTGAAAGTAGCATCAGAACAATGATGAATGGATTAGTGAATCAGTGCGTGAAAAAATGGGTAAATAGTGGACACACTCAGGCAAGTCCTAAACAGCGTAACTAACAAAAATAAGCATATTTTTCAAGATAGGTGCAGTAGACCTCTAGTGGTCACAAAGAATATCCAGAGATCTAATGGCTGAGAACAAAATTGGAATAAAATGTCTAGGGAAAATTTATTTACAAAAGAACAAACAGATAAAAGCATTGCTCTACAATGCTATAGGTCCTATTGCATGTAATCTTTGTTGTGTTCAGTTTCTTATCAATATGGTTTAATGGCATACACTTTATGAATTCACTTTTATAATTAACTACTAAGAGTGAATGGCTTATGGAAATGAAACTAGTAATCTTTTAATTATGATTAAAACTTTAAAAATAAACCTGCAGGATTTGACTGATTACTTATGTGCAGAATTTCATGTACAAATGAGATAAGATAAAAGTATTTATTCATTTTCAAATAGAAAAAAGGGGAGAGAGACAAATGTAAACAAATGAGCTCTTGATTGCCTAAGTCATAGATATGACAAAAAGAGTGAATTTAAAAACAACAATAGCAACAGGGTTTTTAAAAAATTGAGTAAAAATGTAAAACTATAAAAAGTAGAATAGAAAACTATTTAACTCCTTCATTTTCAAAATGATATCCTATTGTCAGATTACTTTGAGTAAGCTCGGGGAAGAATTGCTTGTTGATGTAAACTGTGATTCTTTTAGGAGGCTGAGTGTTTTCCTTTTCCTTTTGTAAGTATAGTTGATTTACAATATTTTGTTAATTTCTGCTCTACAGCTAAGTGAGTGTTTTCCAAAGGAGATCAAATTGAGTGTATTTTCAAGTTAGGCACAATCAAATCAGATGTTTGGCACCTACTCCAAGTTAATTAAGCTGCAAAAGATTCCAGTTTGTGAATCAGGGAAGTACTTTAGATGCCTTCTTAGGTATACTTCAGCTTTTTGACTACAATACTTTTAATCAACAATATACAGTGTCTTGGGTAGAGAAAACTATTTAAGAGTAGAATTATTTGGGGGAACTGTAAACAACTGGTGAGTGGTAGTGTGAGAGAGTAAGGAAATATTGGATATGAAAGTATAGATAGGTAAACTTGTCTAATCCACCTTAGCAGAACATACAGACCCAAGTTAGCAGAATTGAAAGCCTCTCAGTTCTTTGGAATTTCTTGTTTGATATGTTCAGTTAATACCACTGTACTTGAGAATAACATTAATGATGTCATAATTATCTTCACACTACTTAAAGGTACCATATACAGTTGGCATTCTTTACCGACCGTAAGCTGCGAGAGATTTAGTCATCAGGCATCACCGTCTATTTAAATGTTTTGAATTTGACAGAAATAGAAGCAATAATCTGGAAGCAAGTAAAAATGATTTCCAAGCAATACATAGACACATATAATAAAAGTATCTCTTAAACGTATAGCCATCCACCCAAAAAAGGAATGATTATATCCCAGACTTTTTTTTAGATATGACTCTATTTTAATTCTTGCAGTATTCTGAGGAAATAACAATGTTTTATGTTAGATTCATTTCTTCTGCCTAGCTTTCTGCCACAAATGAAAAGATGATTCTATCCTGTTCTAAAAGAGTTTAAATAACAAAAAAATTAAAATGTGCATTAAGAAAATTTGGCCAATCATCTTTAATTTCTGATAAAGCAAAACCATAATTTTAGGCATGCAGTTCTTTTCCTGATCATTTGTGAGACTCTGTTTTAACAAGAACCTTAACTTTAGTAGAATGAGGGGCTCAGTGCTACTGTCCCCTCATGCAGAAGGGGCTGCATTGCTGCCCCAGCCGAGCAGGAAAGGACGCTGCAAGTCAGACGCTCTGTGTGGCTGTTGGCTTCTGCCTAGCATGTTGGAAGAGTGTAGTGTCAGGAGGCTCAGAGTCCAATCTTAAATCTACCCCAAAGTCTTGACTAAGTCCCCTTGTTCATAGATCCAGGCCCCAAGTAGCCTGCTTTATGTTTAAACCTTGACAAGTAACCTGTTGACACAGATTTCCAGTGTATCTATTCCTAAGTCCACAGGATAGGAATGAATCACCCACAAAGCATGTTTTGCAAGCCTGAGCACCTGACATGCTGGATGATTTCTGTCTCCTGTAGCCCTTTGGACTCTCCTGGGTACAAGTAAGCTTTGCCCTTCCTCAAGGCTCACTTCAGCAGCCTCTGACTTCAGATTCCTCTAGATCAGGGTCTCAAGTTTCTTTCTTTCTTTTTTTAAATTTATTTATTTGTTAATTGAAGGATAATTGCTTTACAGAATTTTGTTGTTCTCTGTCAAACCTCAACATGAATCAGCCATAGGTAAACATATATCCCCTCCCTCTTGAAACTCCCTCCTATCTCCCTCCCCATCCCATCCCCATAGGTTGGTACAGAGCCCCTGTTTGAGTTTCCTGAGACATACAGGAAACTCCCATTGGCTATCTATTTTACATATGGTAATGTAAGTTTCCATGTTACTCTCCCCATACATCTCACCCTTTCCTCCCCTCTGCCCATATCCGTAAGTCTGTTCTCTATGTCTGTTTCTCCATTGCTGCCCTGCAAATAAATCCTTTGGTACCATCATTCTAGATTCCATACATATGCATTAGTATACGATATATATCTTTCTCTTTCTGGCTTACTTCACTCTGTATAATAGGCTCTAGGTTATCCACCTCATTAGAATTGACTCAAATGCATTCCTTTTTATGACTGAGTAATATTCCATTGTGTATATGTACCACAACTTCTTTATCCATTCATCTGTTGCATTCATCTGTTGATGGACATCTAGATTGCTTCCATATTCCAGCTATTGTAAACAGTCCTGCAATGAACATTGGGGTACATGTGTCTTTTTCAATTTTGGTTTCCTCAGCATATACGCCTAGGAGTAGAATTGCTTGGTAATAGTGTGGTTTTATCCCTAGTTTTTAAAGGAATCTCCATTGCATCTTCCATCAAGGCTGTATCAATTTACATTCCCACCAACAGTGCAAGAGTGTTCCCTTTTCTCCACACCCTCTCCAGTATTTATTGTTTTTAGACTTGTTGATGATAGCCATTCTGACCAGTGTGAGGTGATATCTCATTGTAGTTTTGATTTGCATTTCTCTAATGATGAGCAATATTGAGCATCTTTTCATGTGTCCAAAGTTCTTTTATGTCACAGACTCCTCCGAAGCTCAGGAGCCCCTGGGGGGCTGCTGTTCCTCCCTTGCCTGAATCCCTCTACTGCCTATCAACTGTATCAAGTGAATGACACTTAGTTATTTTATTTTTGGCTGCACTGGGTCTGCATTGCTGCATTTGAGCTTCTTCTAGTTGCAGAGAGTAGGGGCTACTCTCTAGTTGAAGTGTGCAGGCTTCTCATGGCAGTGGCATCTCCTGCTGTGGAGCAAGGACTCTGTGGCGTTCAGGCTTCAGTAGTTGCGGCACTTAGCCCCAGTAGTTGTGGCGCACTGGCTTAGCTGCTCCAAGGCGTGTGTTCCCTGACCAAGGATGGAACCAGTGTCCCATATCAGATGGGTCGCCAGTCAAGTCTCTGTGTCCACTTCCTTAACGTCTACATCCAGGCTGACTGGAGGACCAAGAGAGGGGTTGGATCAGGGCTGCTAGCTCAGAGATACACACATGAGGTGCCAGATGCTCATTCAAGGCTGTCTGACTCCGGGCTGCCAGAGCTTGCCAGGTCCCAACAGCAGGTGGCATGGGCAGAGTAGCAGGCTGAGGCAGAGCAGTGGACTCAGGCAGCAGCAGCACATGTGTCCTGGGCACACTGGATTTTTTTTTTTTTTTTTGATAGCTGGTTTTATTCTGTTTTTCTTCTTTTGCATGTGTATTTAAAGTTCTCCATGTTGTGCATGCAATCATATATTACATTTGTCCTTTTCTATCTTTTTTTCTCCCAGCTTTACTGAAGCATAATTGATATATAAAAACTGCATATACTTAATGGGTACAACATGATAATTTGATATATGTGTACATTGTGAAGTGATTAACAAAATCAAGCTAATTAACACTTTTGTCACTTCATGTACTTGCCTTTTCTGTGTGAGAACATTTAAGATCTATTCCCTTAGCAAATTTCAAGTGTAAAATATATTGTTATTAACCATAGTCACCATGCTGTATATTAGAACCCTCCAGATCTTATTCATCTTATTAAGTGAAAGTTTGTACCCTATGACCAACATCTCTCCATTTCCTGACCCCGTTGGCCCCCAAACTTGCAATAGTTCTACTCTCCTGTGAGTTTGACTTTTTCAGATTTCACATATAAGTGAGATGATGCATTATTTATCTTTCTGTGTTTGACTTATCTCACTTATCATAATGTTCATCTATCTTGTTGTAAATGGCAGGATTTTCTTCCTTTTTAAAGCTAATAATATTTATTCATATGTATTATCTCACAAATTTTTCATCTATTCATCTGACAGACACTTAGGTTTCCCCATATCTTGGCCATTGTGAGTAATGCTGTGAAAACATGGAAGTGCTGATATCTCTTTGAGATACTAACTTTCTTTCTTTTGTTTATATACCCAGAAGTGGGATTATTAGACCATACATAGTTTTATTTTTAACTTTTTTGGAGGTTCCCATACTGTGTTCTAGTGGTTGTACCACTTTATATTCCCACCAACAGTGCACAAGGGTTCTCTTTTCTTCATACCTTTGCCAGCACTTTTTATTGCTTACCTTGTTGATAATAGCCATTCTGACTGGTATGAGGTGGTATCTCACTATGACTTTGGTTTGCATTTCCCTACTGATTAGTGATGTTGAATACCTATTCATGTACCTATGGACAATTTGTAGGTCTTCTTTGGAACAATGTCTACTGAGGTCCTTCACCCACTCTTTAATTGGGTTATAAGTGTATGTGTGTGTGTTTTGTTTTGCTGTAGGGTTGTATAAGTTTCTTATATGCTTTGAAGATTAACCCCTTATCAGATATGATTTGCAAATATTTTCTCTCATTCCATAGATTGCCTTCTCATTTTGTTATTTCCTTTCCTGTGCAGAGGGCTTCCCTTGTGGCTCGGCTGATAAATAATCCGCCTGCAATGTGGGAGACCTGGGTTCAGTCCCTGGTTTGGGAAGATCCCCTGGCGAAGGGAAGGGCTACCCACTCCTGTATTCTGGCCTGGAGAATTCCATGGACTGTATAGTCTATGGGGTTGCAAAGAGTTGGACACAACTGAGAGACTTTCACTTCCTTTGCAGAAGCTTTTTTAGTTTGCCATAGCCCCATTTGTTTATTTTTGCTTTGATTGCTTTGTTTTTGGAATATTTCCAAAAAGACATTGCCAAGGGTCATGTCATGGATATTTTATTCCTATGTTTTCTTATAGGATTTTTATGGTTAGTATATAATATTTAAGTCTTTAACCTATTTTGAGTTATTTATTGTGTATATTGTAACAAAAGGGTCCAGTTTCATTTTCTTGCATGTGGATACACAGTTTTTGAACACTGTTTATTAAAGAAACTACTATCCTGCATTTCAGGCAGATTCTTGGCAGCCTTGTAAAAGACTAGTTGACTGTGTATGAATGGACTTATTTCTGGGCTCTTGATTCTATTCCATTGGTGTATGTATCTGCTTTTACACCAATACTATACTGTTTTGATTATAATAGCCTTGTAATATAGTTTGAAAACATGAAATGTGATGCTTCCACATCTATCATTTTCTGAATGTGATTTTAAAGGATTCAATCTCCCTTGTTGACTAGAAGCATAGCAGGGCCATAGAAGCTATTATGTCTTTGGGCAAGTCTGCAGTATCTCTTAACATTCTGAGGATTGTGTAGAACTGACCTGCATGAAGCTCCAGACAGCAATAAATATTCTCTGGAACAATGTGATGATGTCAGCCTTTCGTTAATCATTTTTTCAATTAGGAAAAACTTAGGGGAAAGTAAGAAATTCCAAGGATAGCTGTTGAGGAGCTGCAGGAGATATGGATCCAATCCCTGGGTGGGGAAGATCCCATGGAGGAGGGAATGGCAACCCACTCCAGTATTCTTGTCTGGAGAATCCCCATGGATGGCGGAGCCTGGTGGGCTGCAGTCCATAGTGCTGCAAAGAGTCAGACAGGATTGAAGCGACTTAACACATACAGACACAGTGTGAAATTTCACAATGAGTAGCTGTGCATACCAGGAAAGGGAACACAGGAAGGGCCCTGGAGAAAGTTTCACATTTGACTCAGCAGATTTCTGACCTTAGAAAAGTCAGACACTTGCAAGCAAATATCTGTTTTAGTATACAACCATATTCATACTTGGAAATAGGATGCTGTGGTCCTGTTTCTCAGTAACACCCTTTATTCTGGCAACACCTGGTTTCCTGGACCTGTGACCTTCACTTGTGTTTTTTGTTTTGTCCTTCTCTTACTTCCTCTTCTCTCTCTTTTTCTTTTCCTTCTCTTTGTCCCTAAATGCTGCTGCTGCTAAGTCACTTCAGTCGTGTCCAACTCTGTGCGACCCCATAGATGGCAGCCCACCAGGCTCCCCCGGGCCTGGGATTCTCCAGGCAAGAAAACTGGAGTGGGTTGCCATTTCCTTCTCCAATGTGTGAAAGTGAAAAATGAAAGTGAAGTCTCTCAGCCATGTCTGACTTGTAGCGACCCCATGGACTGCAGCCTGCCAGGCTCCTCGGTCCATGGGATTTCCCAGGCAAGAGTACTGGAGTGGGTTGCCATTGCCTTGTCTGTAGTCCCTAAATAATTATGTGCTATTCCCAAAATAAGAGCAGATGTTGAGTTCAGATTTGTACCAGACATGGGATGTTTTTGTGTTGTTTCTTTAGTCAGCTCTTAATCTATTCACTTAACAAGCATTTGTTTGCTAATAAATGTTAATACATAGCTATTGTTCTAGAGAGGGAATGCTTAGTAAATAGTAATTAAAAAAAAAAGAAGAAAAAGCTCAGATATAGTCTCTACCTTCAGGAACTTTACATCAAACTTTACATCCCTTCAGGAAGGGACCGTTAATAATCACAAATAATCATCCCCAAATAGTTTTTTATTACAAATTAATATGGGTGCTATGACAGAAGAGCTCAAGTAAATGAGTGAGGGTGAGGGTGCCAAGAAAGGATTCCTTGAGAATGTGACACAACCTGAGTCCTAAAGTAGGAATTCTCAACCACAATTTGGACAATGTCTGGAGGCATTTTTGGCTGTCCCAATTGGGTCAGGGAGATGTTTGGTCATGTTGTGTGAGTTTGGTTTATGTCTCTAACAGGGACATTTTCAAAATTTTAAAAAAAAAAATCTATTCTAAAAAAAGAAATAGGTAAGGGAGTTTAAGAGGTACAAACTTCCGGTTGCAAAGTCAATGGGTCATGGGTATGAGATGTGCAGTGTGGGGAATGTAGTCCATAACCATGTGATGTCTTTATGTCTGTGGAGTTTGTAATTTCCTCTGTTCTGTCTTACTGCAGCAAAAATTTGAAGTGACGGACGGACAAGTGTAACAGTTCCATGTTACAGCTCAGTTTAATTTGGCAAGCAAAGGAAAATACATCCTCGAGGCATGAGGGTGGGCTGACCCAAAAGGTGTGAAGAGAAGAGAAGACAGAGGCCCAATTTTGGCTCCTCTTTTTATATATCCCACCCCCACCCCCCACCCCCAAGCCTTCTCTATGTAAATTGATCTAGCCAGGAGGGTTGTTTGTTTTGCCTGAGGTTCTCACCCTCCAAGGACACCTTCGTTTGTTCTATTTTCACAGGCTTTTCCCTTCTTTGTTTTTTAGCCACCACCATTCTGGACTCCTTTTTTCCTATTCTAACTACCTAACATTCCCCACTCAAGAGATGGGAGGCCCAATTCTTTGGGAATAGGGGTGTTGAGGTCTCTTTGGTGACTTCCTGCTGAGCTGGGATGGCATTGGGCATTGGGCCTCCCCCTCTTGCTAATCTCAAGCCTCAGCAGTACTTATAGCAGTGTCCATCTAAGGGTGAGTGATATTTTCAGTGGTCGGCTTTAGTTTTATATATCCTTGTTGAACTGGCACTGCATGTTGTAGCTCATTGACCTGGGCAGAGACAAAATGGGTTAGACAATTGATAATACATGGAGCAATCTTAAGTAGCATCAATATGGTGATAATAAGGGTTCGTAGGGGCATTAACCAACTCCAAATTCCACATTGCCAGGAGAAGGATCCCCAAAGAGAGACTGTAGTCACCCCAAAAACTCTCTAGCTCCTTCTTTGAGATCTTGTAGGATCTAAATGTTTCTCTAGAGGACGGTGAGACTTTCTTTAACTTAACTGGAAGTATTTACCCAGAAACAACACGTTTCATTCAAGATGGCTCAAGTCCCTCCTTGTTCAGGGATCAGGAGAGCTGTCTCCTGTCTATTTTGGAGTACAACCCCTGCCAAGCTGTGTTGGCTTTTTACAGCTATCCTGAGAAATCTTATCCCCAGAAACTTAATTTTGGGGGTATTCATTAGAACGGCACTCATTTGTAGTCCTGAATAGGTATCTGAGATCTCCCAGGGGCTCACAGGTGTATTGAGTGTCCTCTTCTGTTTTTTTTTTTTTTCCCCATGGCTTGACTCATGAGTAGTGAATCCAGGAGTTGTGTCCTGGTACCTTGACTGCTATGGGGGTAGAAAGTGTAGGGTAGAGGCCCTTCCATTTGGGCTGGAGTCAAACGTTTGGGGACCCATCTTTCCAGACTTCAATTAGGACTTGAGTCCCTGGAGCATAAAGTGGTGGCTCTTTAGAATCTTTTGGGTTCTGGTTGACACCCCACAAGTGTATTCCATTGGGGAATTCCCCAATGGCCATGGTATAAGACCAGAGGGTCTGAGCCTCTGGTCACTGACATAAACAAAAGGTCCCCATATAGCATCTCATAAGGACTAAGACCAACCTGTTCCTTAGGGACAATACAACCGTGTAGGAGAGCTATTGGTAAAGCATCTTTCTATCCCAGGGAGGTCTTTTTATTGGGTTATCTTTTTATTGCTGATTTTAAGAATTTTAAGAATTGGTTGGCTCTTTTTACTTTTCCTGAAGACTGAGGCCTGCCGGCACAATGGAGATAAGTAATGCCCAATGCTTTAGGGACCCCTTGGGTGACCTTAGAAGTAAATGATATCCCATTTTCACTTTGTAATGACCTGGGCAGACCAAATCTTGGAATGATTTCATGGAGCAGCTGTTTTTTGTTTTTTCTTTTTTTCTTTTTACCACCTCCTCAGCCTTCTCTGTAATGCGGGAGACCTAGGTTCAATCCCTGGGTTGGGAAGACCCCCTGGAGAAGGGAAAGGCTACCCACTCCAATATTCTGGCCTGGAGAATTCCATGGACTGTATAGTCTATGGGGTTGCAAAGAGTCGGACATGACTGAGTGACTTTCACTTTCACTTTCAGCCTTCTCAGTTCAGGTGGGAAAGCCTTCAGTCCATCCTGTGAATGTGTCTATCATGACTAATAGGTATTTATACCCTTGAGAATCAGACATCTGGGTGAAGTCCATCTGCCAGTCCTCTCCTAGATAGGTCCCATATCATTGGACAGGCTGGGCCAGCTTGGGTCTTCAAGATCCTTGGGGGTTGTTTAATTGGCAAGTGGGACAAGAGGAGACCACTTGCCTTATAGTCGTTTGGAGGCCTATTCCTCTGAATTACCTTTCTAGTAATCTTTGGAGGGCGTTTTCCCTTAAGTGAGTGGTGGCATATAAGGAGTTAACTAACTTCCATTGGAGGTTCCCAGGCAGAAAAAGGAGTCTCTCCTTTTGGAACCACCCCATATGATCTTCTTGAAAGCCCTCACTCTTAGCTTTAAATGTCTCACCTTCAGGATATGAAGGAGTTTCTGGCAAATTAGTCTGTGGAACTAAGGTGGCAGCCCCTATTAGTTCACTGTTCTGTAATTCTGCTCTCTTAGCTGCCTGATTGGCTGCTTTGTTCCCTCATGCCACTTCCATGCTCCCTTTTTGGTGTCCTTTACAATGGGAGACTGAAACCTCAGTGGGCAAATGGACTGCCTCCAAGACCCTAAGGATTTGATCAGCATATTTGATTGGGGACCATCAGGTGGTCAAGTGACCTCTTTCTTTCCAAGTAGCAGCATGTGCATGTAGCACCAGAAAGGCATAATTGGAGTCAGTGTAAATAGCTACTCTTTTTCCTTCTTGCAGCTCTAAAGCTTGAGTCAGGGCTATGAGCTCAGCTAATTGGGCTGAAGTAACTGGTGGCAAAGGTTTAGCCTCTATGGTCTCAAAATTGGAGACTGCTGCATATCTGGCTCTTCTTTTTCCATCCAAGACAAAGCTTCCGTCAGTGTACCAGATTTCCTCAGGATTGGTCAGAGGATCTTTTGACAATCCATCTTGGGGTTTTGTCCAGTGGTCCAAGGTTTCTAGGCAAGAGTGAAAAGGGAGAGAGCCCTCGGGGGTAAGCAGTAGGGTAAAGAAGCTCACAAGGCGATATAGTGAGACCTGGATTTTCCATCAGCTCTACTAGATATCTGAGGATCCTTTGATCAGACATCTGTAAATGTCCTCTCCCATTCAGAAGTTGTTTCACTTCAGTTCAGTTCAGTTCAGTTCAGTTGCTCAGTCATGTTCGACTCTTTGTGACCCCATGAACTGCAGCATGCCAGGACTCCCTGTCCATCACCAACTCCCGGAGTTTACCAAAACTCAAGTCCCTTGAGTCGGTGAGGCCATCCAACCATCTCATCTTCTGTCGCCCCCTTCACCTCCCTCCCTCAATCCTTCCCAACATCAGGGCCTTTTCAAATGAGTCAGCTCTTCACATCAGGTGGCCAAAGTATTGGAGTTTCAGCTTCAACATCAGTCCTTCCAATGAAGACCCAGGACTGATCTTCTTTAGAATGGACTGGTTGGATCTCCTTGCAGTCCAAGGAACTCTCAAGAGTCTTCTCAAACACCACAGTTCAAAAGCATCAATTCTTTGGTGCTCAGCTTTCTTTATAGTCCAACTCTCACATCCCTGCATGACCACTGGAAAAACGACAGCCTTGACTAGACGGACCTTTGTTGACAAAGCAATGTCTCTGATTTTTAATATGCTGTCTAGGTTGGTCATAACTTTCCTTCCAAGTTATAAGCATCTTTTAATTTCATGGCTGAAATCACCATCTGCAGTGATTTTGGAACCCAGAAAAATAAAGTCTGACACTGTTTCCACTGTTCCTCCATCTATTTCCCATGAAGTGCTGGGACCAGATGCCATGATCTTAGTTTTCTGAATGTTGAGCTTGAAGACAACTTTTTCACTCTCCTCTTTCACTTTCATCAAGAGGCTCTTTAGTTCTTCTTCACTTTCTGCCATAAGGTTGGTGTCATCTGCATATCTGAGGTTATTAATTATCAATGTTTAACAATCTTAATTCCAGCTTGTGCTTCCTCCAGCTTAGTGTTTCTCATGATGCACTCTGCATATAAGTTAAATAAGCAGGGTGACTATATACAGCCTTAACGTACTCCTTTTCCTATTTGGAACCAGTCTGCTGTTCCATGTCCAGTTCTCACTGTTGCTTCCTGACCTGCATACAGGTTTCTCAAGAGGCAGGTCAGGTGGTCTGGTATTCCCATCTCTTTCAGAATTTTCCACAGTTTATTGTGATTCACACAGTCAAAGGCTTTGGCATAGTCAATAAAGCAGAAATAGTTGTTTTTCTGGAGCTCTCTTGCTTTTTTGATGATCCAGGAGATGTTGGCAATTTGATCTCTGGTTCCTCTGCCTTTTCTAAAACCAGCTTGAACATTTGGAAGTTCATGATTCATGTATTGCTGCAGCCTGGCTTGGAGAATTTTGAGTATTACTTTACTAGTGTGCGAAATGAGTGCAATTGTGCGGTAGTTTGAGCATTCTTTGGCATTGCCTTTCTTTGGGATTGGAATGAAAACTGACCTTTCCCAGTCCTGAGGCCACTGCTGAGTTTTCCAAATTTGCTGGCATATTGAGTGCAGCACTTTCACAGCATCATCTTTTAGAATTTGAAATAGCTCAACTGGAATTCCATCACCTCCACTAGCTTTGTTCGTAGTGATGCTTCCTAAGGCCTTTAGTGGCTGGTAAAAATAGTTAGTTTGCCCCCAAAAGAGAGTTTTAAAACATCTTCTATCAGGATTGCAATAGCTGCAAGATTTTGAAGGTGGGGAGGCCAGCCTCAGGTGACTGGGTTGAGCCTCTTGGATAAGTAAGCTTCAGCTGGGGCTCAGGTCCTAACCTTTGAGTTAACACTCCCAAGGCTATTCCTTCCTTTTTTTGCACATGAAGTTGGAATGCTTTTTCTGGGTCCGGAAACTTCAAGGCAGATGCTTGAGTTAAGGCTTGTTTTAGTGTAGCCTATGCTTTCTTTTGAGGAGTTTCCCACATCAGTGTGATTGAATCATCCCATCCCTTCAAGCTTTCATATAAGGGCTGAGCAATTAGACCATAGTTGGGTATCCAGATTCTACAATACCCAGTTAGCTCCAGGAAAGCTCGCAATTGTTTTTGAATTGTGGAGGAGGGCAACTGTAGGATTCCTTGTACTCAGTCAGAGGACAGCCTCCTGGAGCAGAGTGTAATCTGAACTCCCAGGTAAGTGACCTTTGTCTTGACCATCTGTGCCTTAGCACAGGAGACTTTATATCCCCTCTCTGCCAAAAAGTTTAGGACCTGAATTGCATGTTGTTGGGCATTTCCTCATCTGGAGAACAGATTAGTAGGTCATTTATGTATTGTAATATTTTCCCATTAGGTCCCAGGTCCATATCTAGGAGATCCTGGCTAAGAGCCTGCCCTAACAGGTGGGGGCTATCTCTGAACCCTTGAGGTAATACTGTCCAAGTCATCTGTTGGTGTTTTTCTCCTGGAGCCTCCCACTCGAAGGCAAAAAGATGTTAAGATTCTTTAGCCAGTGGTGTGCAAAAGAATGCATTTTTGAGATCCAGGGCTGTAAACCACTTGGCACTGGGCAAGATTTCTCCCAAGATTACATAGGGATTGGGTACTGTGGGGTGGAGGGGAAGTACAACTTCATTTATGATCCAGAGATCTTGAACCATTCACCAGGTTCCATCCTTTTTCTTCACAGGGAGGATCGGGGTGTTACATGGCAAACTGGTAGAGACCAATAGCCCACAGACAAGGAATTTATTTATTAGAGGCTGTAGTCCTTCCTGAGTCTCTCTTCTGAGAGGGTATTGTTTCCAGTTTGGAAACCAAGTGACATCTTGGAAGACAATGATGACTGGTTCAGCTTGGTGGGCTCGTCCAGGAGTCCCCTGGTCCCACATCTGGGGGTTAATTTTGTCTTCCCATAGTTTTTGGTCCCTCCCTATTGGAGGTCTCCAGCATGACCAGTGCTGGGTAGGGTTAAGGGGTTGTAATCTTAACTCATTGTTGGTTTTCCCACCATGAATGAGAATAGATATCATGATGTAAAGTGATCCAAGTCAGTGCCCTGAAACTGGGAACCTCTTGAAACAGCCATAAGACTTATCCTCTTATTGCTCTAAGGGAATGTAAGTCACTGATTTCCTTCCCTAGTCTTTCATAAGAATAGCTTAGGGTGTCTCCAGTGGTAAACATTTCATTGTCATAGACTTACTTTAGGTGATAAGAGAAGTAATGACAAAGGAGTGGGTTATCTGGTCCTGTCAGGGGCACTAGGAGTATTTTACTAATAAGCGGAGTTGAGCAATGTTGCCTACAAGGGGTCAGGGTCCTGGTTGTAGGAGTTAGTAAGTGGCTTAAGAACAAACTGATAAGAGGCAACAGACCAGGTGTTCCATAAAAGTGGAGTAGAGATTTGACCTGGGGTATGTTTATAACTTTAAGAGAAGGATGGCAAGGGTTTGGGCCCAAATGGCCTGCAGGGCTAACTCCCAAAGTGGCAACATTATTCCTGGAAGCCCAATTGCCCTTGGAGGGATGCCACCAACAGATGGACTTCTAGCAGGCATTATGTGCCTGTCACCTACCTTAGCAGGTTCTCTGAGAGATGCTGTTGTTGCTCATGTTGTAGGAAATGTAGAAGATGAAGGCCTGAATACCTACAGGGATTGGATACTATACAGTATTTCCCTCCCAAGGGCCAGATATTTTCTGATTGTCCCTCCAGAAGATTGTAAAGGCAACATTGTGGGCCCGGATGAGGCTCAGGAGACCAGTATGAAACAGGAGGGAAGGGGGCAGGGCACAACTTTAGAAAGAATGACATAGCCCAAGGGCATAACATAAACCAATTAAAATCAAATGGGTCCAAGATAACAGTCAAATTCAACTAAACCTTGATCCTCAATCTGCAAGCTAAATGACACATCCACAGGTGCCAGGACAGTTCCAAAGCACTGTCAAAAGGAATGGGTGGTTCCCAAATTGTTGGACTGACCCTCCTACTCATTAGCATATGAAATCACCCAGCCTTCAAAAATTGACCACACCACATTCCACGGCCAATGCACTCTCCCTCTGTGACAGCCCACACTCTTGGAGTGTGTGTCTCTCTGAGTCCGAACAAAGCCACCTCTTACCTATCACTGTGTCTCTCACTGAATTTTTTGCAATGAGACATCAAGAGCCTGAGCTTTATCGTGTCCTGAAACTAGGCACTTTGGATTTTGGCTAGGCTCAAGTCCTGGGAGAGAGGAGCTAAAGGATGGGAGGAAAAAGCAGTGGGAAGAAAGTACCAAGGAATCCCCTTCATAACCTGCCAGAAAATCTGCTAAATACCTGACCTGCTCTCATAGTTTTCATTGGCCAGATCCTTGGCACAGAGAAGATTAAAGAAGATTAAGGACAGAAAATCCCCCATGCACTTGGGCAACAGCTACTAAGTAGCCCCTGCCAGAGTCCCTCAATTGTACCCACTACCACTCGCCTATTCACGGTGGGGTGGAGTGTTTGTGTGGCGTTTGAGGAAACAAGAAACCAGAGATTGTAAAGAAATTAAGATTTTGTTAGCCATATGTCCTTCCAGCCATAGGAGCAAGGACCTCCTACCTTAACCAGAGGTCTTCTGAAATCTGAGACCGAGCCACATGAGCTTTCTGCTGAGTTTATTGTTGCTGCCCCAGTTTCTAGCACACTGGGCTTCTTGTTACTTCCCCTGTGCTGGGTTTTCTTCGCGTTCAGTTTCCACCACAGAAGCTTTCACTGAGTTGGGCTTCTCCTGTACTTGGCTTCTACCTCATGGGGGCTGAGCTGAGGTTGTTTCAACCAGGTTAAATCCAAGTCATGGCACCATATACGTCAGGGGAGTTTGTAATTTCCTCAGTTCTGTCTCGCTGCAGCAAAAATTTGAAGTGGTGGACAGACCACTGTCACAGCTCCATGTTACAGCTCAGTTTTATTTGACAAGCAAAGGAAAATACATCCTTGAGTCATAAGGGTTGGCCGACCCAAAAGATGCAAAGAGAAGACAGAGGCCCAATTTTGGCGCCTCTTTTTATATGTTTTTTCTCCCCCTACTGAGCCTGCCCTATGTAAATTGGTCTAGCCAGGAGGGCTGTTTGTTTTACCTGAGGTTCTCACTCTGGTCCTCAGACCTTTGTTCTATTTTCACAGGCTTTTCCCTTCTTTGTTTTTTAGCCACTGCCATTCTGGACTTCTTTTTCCTATTCTAACTACCTAATATTTACATGTTGACAGATGGTAACTAGACTAATCGTGTTGATCATGTTGAAATGTGCAGAATCATTGAATTGCTATATTGTGTAAAAGGAGTGAACACAGCACCGTAGGTAAAATATGCCTCAATAACAGGCAAACGGACTCAGAAAAAGATCAAATTTGTGGTTACCAGAGGTGGGGGTAGTGGGGTAAAGGGGAAATGGATGAAGGCATAATAAAAATAGAATCAATAAAAATAAAAAATAAAAAAAATAAAATAAAAATAGAATCATTTTTGATTCCCATAATGTATATTGCCCTGGATATTCCCATGCATTGACTAAGCTTCAATTGTTTCAGGGTGATAGCAGACAGCACCTGACAGAGAATTTATTGCTCACCTTTTTTGCATTAGACATTTATAATTTTCTTGAATACCAGAGTTTTAAAAGAAAGAAAAAAGTTTCTTGGAATTCAGACACGTTTCACATATTGAGATGCTTACCTATGACTTGGGTCATAGTGGCAGGGGAAACATGCTCACTGAAACCACCCACCTTGGCCAGGCACCATAGTAAACCATTTGCATGAGTTATTTTATGGCAGGAGGACCTAGTAAGGAACACAGAACAAGCCACCACCAACTGGAAGAGTTCAGGAATGGTCAGAAGGAGATGCCATGTGTTCTACCACCTCCCGGAAGCCTTCTCTCTGGCATCCATTCCTCCATCAATGTGTGTAGCACCAGGAAGTCCCCTGAGTGAGAATGATTGGCCAGAGACAACCTGGAAGCTAATCTCAAATGGAAGTCAGGCACTACTAAAAAGGGACATGGATTCTGGAGACAAATCGAAATGCCCACTCTAGCCTACTCCTCAGGCTTCTCAAGAGCTGGACACACATCTTTCAACACGTGGCTTAAAACATGCTCAAGTTTACATAGAACAAGCAGACACCTCACAAATAGCCCTTATAAGTACACACGTCATCTTGGAAAATGCAATCCAAAGATTGATTAAGTTACTGAATTCAGATTCTAAGAGCTCTAATAAAAATCAAAATCATATATAATCACACAGCTTAAGGTCTACATTAATATGCTTTGTATTTGATTGACTGCAATCACAGCAATTTGGAATCTGGGAGATGAAGTAGCAAATAACCTTTCTGAACTTGCCCTTGCAGGGTATCTCAGTAGATCACTCAATTATGATCATTAAACTGTTTATTCTTCAAGGCTTGCTTTAAAACTTTTCCTTCGCTGTGTCCACTAACCCTAAACTGTTATATAATAAACTTGGCCCAGTCTTCATCTGCCTGTCACATGGAAATATCCCCAGATATAGTAAATCAGAACAAACCCCTAATCTTTGACCTTGTTATTCTGAAATACTACTAATGTCCCATCAGTGGTTTCCTTTACGGTGGTAAGCAATAAACTTTGTTTTAGCAGCAAGTTATTTTGAGGAGCTCTTTGGAGAGTGAGTGGTTGACCCTGGGTGAGGTACATTCCTTTTCTTGGGTCCAAATATAGTTTCTCATGATTCAGTAATTTATGGCTAAATAGACACTTATCTCTATGGTGCACATGTAAGAATAGAGTGGTGCAGAAGGAAAAGAGTGACTAAAGTGAAAACTTCCATTTGGAAAAGAGGAAACATCACAAAGGGATGACTGGTCCTAACATCTGTGGTACGACAAGACTCTCTGACCTGCGAGTTCCTCAATTTGCCAGTCTGCTTACCTCTGGCTTGCTTATGATGTTTCTGGATGTTTCTTTTCTATAGTCCTCCACCACCGTCTCTGAGAAGGGCACTGGGTTTGTTACCCTTTTCCCTTTGCTGCTTAGAGACTTCCTATTAATTAAGGAGCTTAGAGATTATATTCAGGACCTAAGAAATCCCAGGTGTGGAGCTTATTTGGCAGTAAAGTTCATTAAATGTATAGAGGCTTCCAGGAAGTTTCATAGGCCAGCAGACAAAGACAGAGATCCTGATGAGGTGAAGTCTTGATGTTCAGTTCTAGCTACCAGTGTTAATGAGCCTACATTTTTCTGCTTTGCTCATTTATCTAGCTCTGTGGTTCTCAAAGTGGTTCCTAGGTCAGCAGCAACATCACCTGAGGAGTGGTTAGAGATACAATTTCTTGGGTCCAGACTTACTCAGAAACTCTGAGGGTAGGGTCCAGCAATCTGGTGGAAAAGGCACTGGAGGTAAGATAAAGTTTGAGGCAATAGCTTTAGTGATGCTGTTTGGGGGCAATTTGAAACAATAAGCTGGGAGATAAAAATGCCATTAAAATCCTCTCTTCCTGCAGGCTTCATGTGAGGGCTTCTTCTCAAAGGGAGGAAAGAGCCTTTTTCTTTCTTATTAGTAGGAGCTAATTATTAATACCAGAGGCCTGGATGGGGAACAGGAAGCAACAGCATTTTCCTGAGTCACAAAGATAACTGCTCTTCCAGTCTTTCCGGATTCCAGGTATTAGACTCTCTGGCAACTGAACAGGCATCAATTATAATGTTCTGTTAGTCAAGGTCCTATTTTCACCCTTCTGTTTTCCAATGGCAGTATCAAAACTATCGTACCTCTTTTATGTAGGAATTTATTGAAGGCCATTAAAAATAGTCAGTACACTCTAACATCCTAATTTTTTCTCCATAGTTCCTTCATGCAAAAGCTTCAATACACACGATCTGATTCTCCAGTGTACAAATGGACAAAAACGATTATTTCCATTACCATGTATTAATAACTAGAATCTTCCAGCCACTGAATAGATGTGTCCCACTGACCTCTACCCAATCTCCTTGGCTCTGCTAAGACCGCATTTTACAGTCTCTTAATGTTAACCTGACTTCTGGTCCTAATTTCTGTTTCAAGGATCTGAGTTACAAGCAACAGAAGCCAAGTATGGCTATCTTACATGAAAGAAAAAGTTGTAGAGAGAGAGAAAAGATTCATTGAAATTAAATGGGACCACCCCCCCACTCCCCTAGTTTCACCTGGAAGCTAGGGGAGGAGAGAAGGGAATGGGCAGGAGACAAGGATGATGAAGATGAATCAGTGGGAAGAACAACCACTGCAGGATGGGTCAGGGCAAGGTGTCACCACCAGCAATGTGACACTCAGTCATGGCTGCTGAGATGTCCTGACATCCGCCTATAGGAACATATTCTAATGTCAGACACCTAACATCTAAGTGCCAGGGTGAGCTTGGAGTTGAGCTAAGGGCTCAATTTAGCTTATGTGATGATCGATCCCTGACCAATAGGAGAAGATAAAAGTGGATCTGGGCCCTTTCATCTTTCATAATGAGTGGTGAACACACCAGAGATCATAAGATGATAAGAATAATAGTAAGGAGGAGAAGGAAAGCTGGGGGATAAGGGTGATAATAATCAGTTGCCTCTGGGAGCTAAAGTGGGGCTTATAGCTCTACCCCAGAGTTTGTGTGGGAGTTAAATGACTTTATAAAATACTTAGAACAGGAACTGGCACATAATAAACACTAGATAAAAGTCCCTGCTTTCTGATTTGTGCTTTTTTCCCCAAGGCACCATTAGTGCCTTGACCATATGTAAAAGTTTTAAAAAATGATTCCATCCCACCTCACCCCCCCCAAAAAAGTAGAGAAAGTAAAGAAAAAAAGGTAAAAATATTTATATCCTGCCTTTCCACTGAGTGATGTAACATTAGTGTATACCTAGTTAATAAATATTTTTTACAATTAAAAATGTTTTTCAGTATCAGGATTGCATATTAATAGTTCTATTGTGATAGCTTGACATGGAGGCCTGATATAGTCATCACTGGTTAATATAAAGTATCAGGAAGATAAAATGATCAGAAAACTTTTCTGGCTTTTGTTTCTGCAGAATAAAATCTGTAAATGCTATCATATTAAAGAATTATTTCTTAAAATGATTTTTGGGGGAGGTTTTTTTCAGTATAAAATATTTCTATTTTGTTTACATATAACAGTATTATTTGAGACATGGTAAAATACATGAGTGAAGGCTGGAAGAAGGGGGAAGAGGAGTGTGGAATGAGAAAGATAAAGGGAGAAATAAAGAGAGTTAACATTTGCTGACTATTGTACAACTTTCCTTTACATGAATTATCTCATTTTATCTTCCAAACAACTGGACCATTTAAATATGAAGCACATTCTTTAAATGAAATTTTACCTGGAAGCCATTATAACAGTAAGGTAACTGTTGAGTGAATAAACAGCTTGGGATGAGCAGTTGAGGCAGTAGGTACCTTCTTCATCTTCCTTCCTACCACTCAACATTATTTAAAAATATATTATCAATTGTATATGTTAAAAAATGCTAAGCCCTGGTCTGTGTAGTTTTGGTAGAATACAACATAACTGACTTAACTAACTCCTCACAGATTTGTAACACATACACTAAGTTTAAGTTCATAAGTAACTCTTTCATAACTGTATGGATTTTAAGTTTTATCTTTGAGCTTCCCTGGTGGTTCAGATGTAAACAATACACCTGCAATGTGGGAGACCTGGGCTTGATCCCTGGATCAACAAGATTCCCCTGGAGAAGGGCATGGCAACCCACTCTGGTATTCTTGCCTGGAGAATTCCATGGAGAGAGGAGCCTGGAGGGGTACAGTGCATGGGATCGCAAAGAGTCAGACACTTTCACATAGAATCAAAGACTGTCTGCACCTAGTAAAGAAATTTCAAATGTGCGTGCACATGTGCGCATGCACACACACATAGACACACATGCACCCAGATTCAGAAACCAAAATATTGTATTTAATTGAAATTTTTAGCCTTAGCTATTATTTATGTAGCTTGGCATGCTACAGTCCATGGGGTTGCAAAGAGTTGGACATGACTTAGCAACTGAATAACAACATTATACATAAGAGGAATTTTATGTGTAGTTATACATTTAACATGTGAAAATAGACTAGGGATAAGGTAAAAATCCAACTAATTACTAAGTCCAAACACCCTTGATTTAAGATCACATGATAAATTCCTAACCATTTGAAACCGCTTACTAGTTGAGATGGTTACTGATTCAGCTATTATGAACCAGCCCCTGGCAGATGTTCTCTGGTCATTTTATGGTTTTAAAAATGACAGACTAAGGTCGAACTCAGTGGCTAAAAGAGGCACCTATGAGGTTGAAAACAGCAAAGAGAATCTATACATACTGCAGAAGGAGCTGCCAGTTCAAAGCACTAGAGTTGACATCATCAAGGACATAAGATTATTTTGTCACTTTCATTTGTAAAAGTAAATGAATGGAAACATGCACAAATGTTTGTTTGACTATAGAAATATCCCATTGGAACTCCATCTCATGTATATCATTATCTTGTAAAAGAAAATTGTTCCATTTGTGAATTGCAGACATGAATATATTCACAGCAAAATGTGTACAATTTGAAATCTATGCTCTATTTTCCTGGTTGTGTGAATGTTGAGTTTTAAGCCATATTTTTCACTCTCGTCTTTCACTCTCAGCAAGAGGCTCTTTAGTTCCTATTTGCTTTTTGCCATTAGAGTAGGATCATCTGCATATCTGAGGTTATTGATATTTCTTCTGGAAATCTTGATTCCAGCTTGTGCTTCATCCAGCCTGACATTTCATGTGATGCACTCTGCATATAAATTAAATAAGCAGGGTGACCACATACAGCCTTGACATGCTCCTTTCCCAATTTTGAGCCAGTCAGTTGTTCCTTGTTTCTTGAATCTGCATACAGGTTTTTCAGGAGGCAGGTAAGGTGGTCTTGTATTTCCATCTTTTGAAGAATTTCCCAGTTTGTTGTGATCCACTCAGTGAAAGGCTTTATTAGCATAGTCAATGCAGCAGCAGTAGATGTTTTTCTGGAATTCCCTTGCTTTTCCCCTATGATCCAGGGGACTTTGGCAGTTTGGTCTCTGGTTCCGCTGCGTTTTCTAAACCCAGCTTGTGCATCTGGAAGCTCTTGGTTCATGTATTATTGAAACCTAGCTTGAAGGATTTTGAACATTACCTTGCTAGTATGTAAAATGAGCACAATTGTATGGTAGTTTGAACATTCTTCTCACTGCCCTTCCTTGAGATTAGAATCAAAACTGACCTTTTCCAGTCCTGTGGCCACTGCTGAGTTTTCCAAATTTGCTGGCTTATTGAGTGTAGCACTTTAACAGCATCATCTTCTAGGATTTTAAATAGCTTAGCTGGAATTTCATCACCTCCACTAACTCTGTTAATAGTAATGCTTCCACTTGACTTCACACTCCAGGATGCATGGCTCTAGGTGAGTGACTATACCATTGTGGTTATATGGGTTATTAAGACTTTTTTTTTTTACAGTTCTGTGTATTCTTGCCACTTCTTCTTAATCTCTTCTGCTTCTGTTAGGTCCTTACCGTTTCTTTCCTTCATTGTGCCCATCTTTGCATGAAATATTCCCTTGGTATCTCTAATTTTCTTGACGAGATCTCTAGTCTTTTCCATTCTATTGTTTTCCTATATTTCTTTTCATTGATCACTGAGGAAGGCTTTCTTATCTCTCCTTGCTATTCTTTGGAACTCTGTATTCATTTGGGTATATCTTTCCTTCTCCTTTGCTTTTCACTTCTCTTCTTTTCTCGGCTATTCACAAGGCCTCCTCAGACAACCATTTTGCCTTCTTCCATTTCTGTCTCTCAGGGGTGATTTTTACACCACCTCCTGTACAATGTTATGAACCTTTGTCCAGAGTTCTTCAGGCACTCTGTCTATCAGATCTAATACCTTGAATCTATTTGTCACTTCCACTGTATAATCAAGGGATTTGATTTAGGTCATACCTGAATGGCCTAGTGATTTTTCCCTACTTTCTTCAATTTAAGTCCAAAATTTGCAATAATGAGCTCATGATCTGAGCCACAGTCAGCTTCAGGTCTTCAAACCAAGGGACAATATAACTATCTCAAAATAAATTGAAGGAGAGATTTGGACCAAGAGGCTGCAAGAGATTCATGGTTAATACTGTAGAAGATGAATCTCAGAAGCCCTCATATGAAACACCTACATCTGCCATTGAAAGAGCCTCTCACTGACTTTCCTAAACTTCCTTGTTCTTCACTGAATCCATCTTTTCTTGAAACAGCTAAAAGCATCATCTCAAAATGAAATTCTAATCATAAAATCCTACTCCTTAAATCTTTCATTGTGCTTGAGATAAAAGGCAAACTCCTTAATATGATTTACATTGTCCTTTTACAATAGTTACTTCTGTGCCTGCCTTTCCTAGATCCAGGGCCTTATTATTTCTAACGCTTTTACCTGAATGTGCTTCTTCCCATTTCTTGGTGGTTTATTCCTACTTATGACTCAGCTGAATCACCGCTTCATCAGGAGATCTTTTCTTGAGTCCTCAGACCTATGAGGGAAGGATGGGAAATAAATAAGTGCATATTTTTGTGATACTGTTTTATTAGAGAAATCTGCAGAGTGATAGTGGGCTGTTATTTTACATAGAGTAATTAAAAAGTCCTTCCTTATCAAGTAGTATTTGAGCAGAGACCTGACGGGATTGGGAATAAGACTTGTGCTTGCAGCCATCTGGGGAAGAGCAGTCTAGGCTGAGGGGAAGTTGGTGCAACGGCCATAAGATAGGATGGACTATTTGAGAAAGAACATGAAGACACCAAGTGAGGGCATCAGGTGGGTCGAGCACTAGAAGACAAACTCAGAGAACGTGTATATCATGGTGAGCAATTTAGGTATTGATCTAAAAAAGGATGAAAAGTTAGATTTGAGTGAGCGAAGGGGTGAACACTGGGAAGTGAGTTCACAGAGGGAATGGGTCAGGAGTTTGGACACAGCGTGGGGCATGCAGAGCATTGTAAAGGTCTTGGCTGTTCCTCTGAGTACAGCGATGGCTTTGGATGGTTTAAGCAGAATAACATGATCTGGTGTGTATTCTGGATGATCACTCTAGCTGCTATGTTAGAATAGAGTGGGGAAGAGTAGTGGCAAGGAACCTCATCAAGTGCCTCTTGTAGTCTTCCTGAGGAGTGCTAATTGTGACCGCACAAGTGTAGTAGAGGTGCTGACAAGTGCCTGGGAGCTGGTGTCCCATTTTCATTAGGAGGTGGTCAAGAAAGATTGCTGTGACTTATGTCAGAGTGTTCTGCCTGTATTTTTATCTAAGAGTTTTATAGTGTTCAGCCTTACATTTAGCTCTTTGATCCATTTTGAGTTTATTTTGCCTGTGATATTAGAGAATAAAGACAATGATTAAACAATTGAATTGAACCATGTCAGCAGCTGGTTTCTTACAGAAGTGTATGAGTCAGTATGTTCCCTTATTTTCTTAAACTGAGCAGATGTAGTATTTTCTTACTTGAAACTGGAAGAGCCATTACTCACAGGCACAAGATTTGTCATCTTTTCCCTTCATACATGAGGATCTTTTGATACTGTTTCTGGTGTTACTGCTTTAGCCCCTGAGCAGCTATCGAAGGGTGACTGACTCCGATGGGATGATTGTAAGGCTTACATTTACTTAAATTGTTTACAGGATATCCTCTTAGGACAGCAGGTGCTCTAAATATGAGTGTGGATCTCAAGAGAAATGTCAGGTTTGAGATATAAATTTGGGTAGCACATTCATATTGGTAAGAGAAAGTTTTGGCATTGTATGATTAAGAAGATATAACTGAGCATGAGATATAAGGGAGCTAAAATTTAATAGGGAGCTGGAAGAGAGGAATCAATGAAAAAGAGAGGCTAGTTTCAGAAGCAGGAGAAAATGCAGGAGTGAACAATAAAGAAAAAGAAACAAGAACAGAGTTCTAAGACTTCGGTACATATGATAAAAGCAGAAGATGAATGACATGGGGCTTTTCAATTAGTATTTAAATACTGGGTTTGGCAACTTGGGTTAACTAATGATCTTTAAGAGAGGAGATTTGTTAGAGCAAAGAGATAAGAAAAAAATTCAGAGGTTGAGGATAGCACAAGTGTTATCAGCTGAAGTTAAATTTGGCTCAAAAATAATGTTTTACATATGGGTAAAAGTTTAAAATATCAAATTTCTCTGATGAACTTTAAATGTCAACAGTGATTATATTCTGCTTTAAGATCAAATTGAGATTAATTGCTATTTGGTTTTGAGACCTTAAAAATAAATAGTGAATAATTTCTGTTAATCTAAAAAATTCCTTAGCTGATTCATATAAATCAGAAAACCATACTTTCAAACAATCATTTTACTTATATTCTTGCCTCCCTGTGCACACATATAAAATATCAACTAATTAAAGTCAATGTATGACAAAAAGCACTAAAATAAAAAAAAGTCAATGTAGTTTATGGACTGAACTACATTATGTTAAAATATCACTTATATATTAAAACTAAAGTTTACAGCCTAAATAATACCATCTAAGGTTATATAATTTACTGTATGTGTTATTGTTTAAATATATGCATCCAACACTACATCAATAAATAAAAGGAGATAAAGAGTAGTTTAATGGAGAGGACCGATAATTTAGAAAGTCATAATGAAACACAGGAAAGTTAAAGATTCATTTCCTTCATGAGGAAGTCAGAAAGAAGACCTGCCAGATCTGGTATGAAACTCCTTATCTTCCTACTCTACTGTGGTTGGCCATGACTTCCATCCCAGGGGTTTCTTCTCATTGTCCAGATGATTGCTGGGACTTCAGACACCAGCTGTGTATTGTAGACAAGAGGAAGGAGAAAGGACTAATAGCAAGAAAAAAAAGAACATATTTAAAACCCCCCATTAAACACTTTTTTATTTTTTGGAAGTCCATGTAACTTATGCTTAGAACCCATTGAATTCCCCTAGCTGCCAGAAAAGACTGGGAAATGAAATGTTTTAGCTGGGTGCATTGATCAGGGTCCAGTTAGAGACAAAGAACAGAAGTGTGGATACTGGATAGACAGCTGACAGTCTCTGTCTCAATGGATTATGAGAGAAAAAGGTAAATGCACTGTATTTTCCAAAATATTCAGTAAAGATATAGAGAAGTATGTTAATAGAATTTGAAAGAATGGGAATTTTTAGGATGGGAGAGACTTGAGTGTTTTGCGAGTGAAAGGGCAGAATGCAAAACAGTAGAAAAAATCCAAACGACTCTGAAGTGATGAATGGATAGATAAAATGTGGCATATCCATAAAATGGAAAATTATTTAGCGAAAAAAAAAAAAAGAGACAGGAATGAAGTACTGTTAAATGCTGCAACATAGATAAACCTTGAAAAAATTATGCTAAGTGAAATAATCCAGCCACAAAAACCCCATATTGTCCTATTAAAGGTATATGATATTAGGAATAGGCGAATCTATGGAAACAAACTAGGTTAGGATGCTAGCAGCTGGGCGAAGGTGGAATGGAGCATGACTCAAAATAGGTGATGGGTTCCTTTTGGGGTGATGAAAGTGCTCTAAAATTGATATCGGTGATGGTTGCACAGATCTGTTAATTAACTAAAACCTACTGAATTTTATACTTTAAAGCAGTTAATTTTATGTAAAGTCAATTATATCCCAATAAAGTTGTTGTTAAAAACAGTAATTGAAATCAAGACATTTAAGATACTTCCCTGGTTATTACTTAAGAGTCCAGTTTCTAGTTTAATAAGGTTTATATGTAAAACAAAGAAATAGATGATTTCTAAGGTTGCCTCCAGCAATATAATTTGAATTTTACGATTGTATAATTTTATCCTGAAATCTGAAGGAAATCCATTCTAATTGTGATCAGTATGTGCCCTGAACTGAAGTTCTCCCTCCCTCCCTCTCTTTGCTCCTCTCTTACTATTTTGGGATAGATATTTTTGATTCATTGAAAATAAGAAGATTCAAATGGTGAAAAAAGATGTCAAATTAGCCTTTTAATAACATTTAAAGCTCAGTACTTATTACATGAATACAATTACATTTTAATAAAGTAGGTAGAGGAATTCAAATGAAAAACACAAAAGACTTGCTCAGAGAATCTAACCTAAAGTATCAGTAGATTATATCATTATTAAACTTGCATAAGTTTAAATCAAGAAAAGCAAAAAAAAGTCAATTTACTTCTATGTTTATCCATGGTCATTATTTGATTTGATCCTTTGGCAGGTAATTTCATAAATAAACCTCATTACACAGGGCTACTGTAGTGATCAATATAGTTTACAAAAAGCATTCTAACGAACATCACAGGTGGAAATATGTTTTAGGCAATGGCAATTTCTTTTGACTAATGGATTGCAAACTGAAACAAATCAAATTAGTGCATTTACTGAGTGTCTGTTACTGTGCTGGGGCTCAGAGAAAATAAAAGGATAAAGTCAATGCTTTTAACTTCAGGAAAATTTCTGAGTTTCTGTCTAGTTCAGAAGATCCTTGTTAAGCCCTTTTTAATCCTTCAAGATTTATATCCCTCCTCTCTGAAGTCTTTTTTGCCCCTCACAGACAGAGATTAGTGAGTTGTATCATATCTTTATTAGTGTTTGCTTTAATTATTCATTTACATGTCTGCCTGCTTTTCCAAGTCTTCAGTTCCAGAGCAGTACCTTATTATTCATTCATTCATTCATATGACAAATATTTATCAAATACCTATTACCATACTAGACATACAATGGTAAGAAAAAAAGATGTATTTCCTGTTTCTACAGAACTTTCAATCTAATGGTACATCAAAGTAAACAAGTATTGTAAATTCACTAATTTAGTAATTGCTTGCTGCTGCTGCTGCTGCTGCTAAGTCGCTTCAGTCGTGTCCGACTCTGTGCGACCCCATAGACAGCAGCCCACCAGGCTCCCCCATCCCTGGGATTCTCCAGGCAAGAACACTGGAGTGCAAATAAAATGCAAATTTTTATTTTCTACAAAATATCCCACTTTTGAAATTCCTTGGCTGTCTAGTGGTTAGGACTCTAGGCTTTCACTGCTTTCAGTCCTTGCTGAAAATTCCACCAGCTGCATGGAGAGGCCAACAATTCAGTTTCAAAAAAGAATCATTACACATCTGTATGTATTCAATAAGTTAACATTGAAATTTCTAACTCTATAAAGAAAAATAAACTCAAAATGGATTAAAGATCTAAACATAAGACCAGAAACTATAAAACTCCTAGAGGAAAACATGGGCAAAACACTCTCTGACAGAAATCACAGCAGGATCCTCTATGACCCACCTCCCAGAATATTGGAAATAAAAGCAAAAATAAACAAATGGGACCTAATTAAACTTAAAAGCTTTTGCACAACAAAGGAAACTATAAGCAAGGTGAAAAGACAGCCTTCAGAATGGGAGAAAATAATAGCAAAGGAAGAAACAGACAAAGGATTAACCTCAAAAATATATAAGCAACTCCTGAAGCTCAATTCCAGAAAAATAAACAACCCAATCAAAAAACGGGCCAAAGATCTAAACAGACATTTCTCCAAAGAAGACATACAGATGTCTAACAAACAATGAAAGATGCTCAACATCACTCATTATCAGAGAAATGCAAATCAAAATCACAAGGAGGTACCATTACACGCCAGTCAGAATGGCTGCTATCCAAAAGTCTACAAGCAATAAATGCTGGAGAGGGTGTGGAGAAAAGGGAACCCTCTTACACTGTTGGTGGGAATGCAAACTAGTACAGCTGCTACGGAGAACAGTGTGGAGATTCCTTAAAAAACTGGAAATAGAACTGCCATATGACCCAGCAATCCCACTCCTGGGCATACACACCTAGGAAACCAGACTGAAAGAGACACGTGCACCCCAATGTTCATCGCAGCACTGTTTATAATAGCCAGGACATGGAAGCAACCTAGATGCCCATCAGCAGACGAATGGATAAGGAAGCTGTGGTACATATACACCATGGAATATTACTCAGCCATTAAAAAGAATGCATTTGAATCAGTTCTAATGAGGTGGATGAAACTGGAGCCTATTATACAGAGTGAAGTAAGCCAGAAAAAAAAAAACCAATACAGTATACTAATGCATATATATAGAATTTAGAAAGATGGTAACAATAACCCTATAGGTGAGACAGCAAAAGAGACACAGATGTATAGAACTGTCTTTTGGACTCTGTGGGAGAAGGCGAGGGTGGGATGGTTTGAGAGAATAGCATTGAAACATGTGTATTATCATATGTAAAACAGATCGCCAGTCTAGTTTCGATGCATGAGACAGGGTGCATGAGGGATGGGGTGGGGAGGGAGGTGGGAAGGGGGTTCAGGATGGGGAGCACATGTACACCCATGGCTGATTCATGTCAATGTGTGGCAAAACCACTACAATATTGTAAAGTAATTAGCCTCCAATTAAAATAAATAAATTTTAAAAATCAATGCAATTTCATATTTTCCATGATTTCATACAGTTAGTCCCTTTAAAGGTGTATTTATTTTTAAAAAAAAAGCTCACTTTAGAATATAATGATCCTCCCTCCCTCTCTTCCGGCGTAAATAACCTCTTTGACTTGTTTCATGCTTTTTCGTAAAAGTTTTTAGTCTTTCATTTTTTATCTTCTCGCCCCTGCTCTAATTCCAGATAATTTCTGGGTTTTTAAGAGGATGAAGTGACCTTGTGGGAACCTTATGGAGGCATATTGCATTGTGTGAATCCTTGCTGATTTTCTCTGAAGTGTGGAATCTTATCTAGCCCCTGACTGGTATCCACTGGCATGTGACCACTTCAGTGTGGTGTGTTTGAGACATTGTGCTGGCACCTGCTCTGAAGTCAATGGTTCCAGTCATTTGCCTGCAGTGTGGAAATCCTGAAATATTTCCACATGACCCCCAGGCCTTCGTCAGCCTATTGGTCCTCTCATACTCTTTATCTTGGGTTATGTGGACACTCTGGATCCATGGATGTAGCACATGGAGATCTGGGTTTTATTTAGGTTTACCTAGTTGAGAGCCTCCCTGAGGTAATGTTGTTCCCGCTTCTGTGCTGAGGTGGATGTCAAGTCAAACAGTGGGCTCCTCACAGAGGCTAGGTACTCCACTAATCTATACCAGGGGGAACAGGCTGTTACCTAAGTTCCTGTATCTGTATAATTTCTTCAGAACCAGACCCTAAAGACAGTTGTCATATATTCTTTTACCCTAAACCCAAAATAGCAAATGGATTGCACTTAGAAAAAATATCTTACCTATAAGGTAGTATCTTAACTATAATTTCAATTGCATAAGTATTATGAACCAGTGTGGTAGGTTTTAACCTGTTGTGTCTGAGACAGTTATTGGTGTGGTACTATAATGGTGATTCTCCTCATTCCTTCTACATCTTTGATTATAAATTTTTTGTAAAGAAGACTAGTTTCTTTCCCCCATTTATTTATCTATTCGTTTTGGGGGTGTTTATATCCATGTGGATATTTATTTCTTTCTTGGGTTATAATACAGTATCTTTGTTACTTATTTTATTTTTGAAAATGTTCTCATATTGACTTTGGGAGCTTTTCATTTATGCCCCTTCATTATGTCTTGATCTTTTATTATTTAATTTTAATCAATTCCTTACTTTCTGGCATCAGAAACTGTTCCAAGATAATCCAATATTTTCCCTGCCCCAGCTCTGGTGTCAACCAATTTTATAAGGAGCCCTGGTTCCTTTTATTAAAGAATGATAAGTAGAAATCCACACTCATTGCTTCTGGGGTGACACTTCTAGCACATCTTAATGAATAGAATTGGGTAATACATGTATATTCCCTAACTCATGCCTGTAAACATATCTCAATTTCTATCTATATTTGTAGATATTAAAAAATCATGAATCTATTGACTACTCCCATGTCCAATCCAGTTCCACATGATTCATTCTAGCATTTCCTCTTTCCTTATTTGTAACTTCTTCTTTTGATGGTGAGAAACCCAAATCTCAGTTTCTACAATATATTTATTTATTAGTTCAACATTAATATAAAAATAAAGTACTTTCAGAGTCGCTAAGTTGCACCCTTGTGAAGACCCAATTTACCAGCTTTAGCAGAGACTGGCCAAGTACAGCTCACAGGCCAAGTCCAACTGAGCACCTGTTTAATAAATAAAGCTTTATTGAAACACAGCTGTGGTCATTTGTTTATGTATTGTCTGTGGCTGCTTCTGTGTTCCAACTGCATGGTTAAGTTATGACAGAGACTATTGCTTGTAAAGCCTAACATATTTACTAGCAAGTCTTTATTGAAAAACTTTGCTAAAGTCCTAAGTTAAAGCATAGTGTTAATGTACATTTTTGTGTGTGTTTAATGTTGAAGTATACAATATAATAACTGCTTACCAAAATTACTTGGTCAGCAACTTTTTGTAATTATGTAATTCCTTTGAAATACAACTAGATTTGTCACAGCCTGCATCCCTTCCCACATCTTGTTTGGTCTGACTTTTAAAAGTTAACATGCAGTAAAATTGACTGTGATGCTCAGGTCTGAGTTTTGACAAATGCAATGGCTTATGTATTTACCACCACATTTTGTCTGGAGGTTTTTCTCCCCCCTGCCCCCAGTTTCCTCGTGTTGCTTGTTTATGATCAGCTCTTCTGTTTATGCCTTTATCCCTGGCAACCACAAATCTGCTTTCTGTCACTTCAGTTTTGCCTTTTCCAGACTGGTATATAAATTGAATTGTGCAAAACGAGCCTTTTTATGTCTGGCTTCTTTCACTTAGCAAAGTGTATTTAAGATCTAAACATGTTGTGCTAAGATGTTTACTACCTGGTCTTTTATAGAAACAGCTTGCTGACTCCTGTTGTAAAGAATAGAAATGAAAGGGAGAATATGGGTAGTTTTGTTAGAGATTTGATGTAATAAGCAAAGAAGAAATTAAAGATGACTCTCTAATTTTGAATTTGGGTGACAGAAAGAATGTTTTACCTTAATAAAAATAGTAAAGCCTTATTTGATGGTTTTTCTCAAATGGCAAGATACCTTTGTATAATTGGACATTATTCGAAGCTAGAAAAATGAACCTTAAGTGGTCATGAGTTGAAATGGCTAGTGTATCTGTTCTCATTCTAGTTGCTGGGGGATGGGAGGCATTCAGTAGTGGTAATCAAGATACAACCATAGAAGAAGGAGTTTTTATATCATATGGCCTTATATGATTTTCTCTGTCTAAAGAAGTGTTGTCTAGAAAGCACCTCGTAAGACAACAGTGAGAGTCCTTTCATGATATATTTTATTTTTCAAATAACATATTGTCATTCTACAACTTCAGATGGTAGAGAGGAAGTGAAAGAAATATATAATGCCATATCCTTTAGTATTACTACTATCAACCTGTTGGGTAATTTATTTCTGAATTCCTTACGCATATAGATAGGAATACATGTCATAATACTCTCCTATTAGATGATTTTCAATGTAATAATATATGGTCTAAGTATTTTTTAATAATACTTTGTTTTACTTTATAATTTTTTAATGATGGCATAATATTCTATTGCATACTTATGCTATTATTATATAACCAAACTATTTTTGACATAAATGTTGGTGATGACTATGTTTCCACTGTTAAAACTCAAAGAGAACCCAATGTTATGTAGCAGCCTGGATTGGAGGGGAGTTTGGGGGAGAATGGATCCATATATATGTTTGGCTGATTCCCTTTGCTATTCACCCAAAAATATCACAGAGTTGTAAATTGGCTATTGTTGTTCATTCACCAAGTTCTGTCCAACTTTTCATGACCTTGTGGACTGCAGCAGGGCAGGCCTCCCTATCTCCCACCATCTCCTGGGGTTTGCCCAAATTCATGTGATGCATCAGTGATGCCTTCCAACCGTCTCATCCTCTGTCACCTTCTTCTCCTTCTGCCTTCAATCTTTCCCAGCATCAGAGTCTATTCCAGTGAGTTGGCTCTTTATTTCAGGTGGCCAAACTATTGGACCTTCAGCTTCAGCATCAGTCCTTTCAATGAATATTCAGGGTTGATTTCTTTAAGATTGACTGGTTTGATCTCCTTGTAGTCCAAAGGACTCTCCTTGTAGTCCAAAGGACTCTCAAGAGTCTTCTCCAGCACAATAGTTTGAAGGCATCAATTCTTTGGCAGTCTTAGCCCAATACAAATAAAAAGTTCAAAAGAAAAACAAAAAACTCAAAGAGCAGCATTCTAGGCATGCATAATCATAATTTCTTCACTTTGTTACTAACATAAATTTCTAGAAGCAGAACTTCTAAGTAAAAAGATGACTTTTTTTTTATCATTTGTGTTTTTAAGATTCTATCCAAAGTAAACATATATTTTGAACATTTTAAACTTAGGAAGTCTGTTGCTGATAATTAAAGGGATATAAAAAGGTTGTTGAAAAGTGGGAGAAGTAGACTAAAAGTGAGTTTGTTAACTGAAAAAATCAGTATTGAAGAAAAACAGCGAGGAAGGCATAGGCAATTAAAGATATCTTTGTCAGCCTGTTTTCATTCTTTTCTGTATTTTGCATAGATTTCAGCCCTACAGGATGAAGTAAAAAGAAAGAGGAAGCATTGATGGAAACATCACAACTAATTGGGTCTTTTGTTTAATCGTCAGAGGGGTGCTCTTTTGATCTCAAGCATGTTCAAAAAGAAGATTGTGCATTGTACCTATAAGCAAAACCTTTAGAGAAAGCATTAACTTCACTGTTTATTACTTCTTTTGTCTCACATTTTTTATTTAAATGTCTTTACCATTTTCCTGGCATATAGTTCTACTTAGCAAATAGCAAATACCACAATGTGCTACCAGTTTTGTTTTGCTTTTTAATAAATTTGGTCTCAAGATGCTCAACTAGTAAAAATTCTTTGGGAGTACTGTCTTTAGTACTATCTTTACTATCTAGTGGATATGTTGAAAGTTTATTGATTGATTCATATTACCTAGATATTGAGTCTACTGTGTTATATTTTAACAATCAATAAACACAGGAAGTGGGAAAAATCTACCATTTAAATATATACACATGACTCTAATCTTCCTACTGTATGATTAATTTATCATAATTTTGTGAATAGAACGTTTCCATTTCTAAATTGTGCCTATTTTTTAAAAATATAGTTAAAGACATATCATTTATCTAATTTCTAAATCCAGAAAGCTTAATTCTTCCTTCTGCTTAAGTATCTGAGATCCATCCATATATGTCTTTCTATTCCTAAAATTATTTTTGGTACTTCTGGCACATTTTACTCTATTAGGTACTCCAACAGCCTTCTAATTTGTCTGCCGACTTCTGGCCATGCCCTTCTCCCAAACGTTGACTTAATTATAGCTAGAGAGACTCCTAAACAAAAATCAAATCTCATGATGTTACTCTTTTTAAGAATCTTTAATGCTTACCCTTTGCTCTTAGAGGAAAAAGCTTTGTAGCAGGGCATTTGAGACTCATGATTCTGGTCCCTGCTTATTTTTCCACTCTCTTCAGACCTTTCTCTTTCTGTGCTCCGCATTCCAGACATTCTAAAATACTGGTTAGACCCTAAATATACAATGTCATTTCTCTGTGGTTTATGGCTGAAATTAAGATTCAATATCAATGTTACCTTGACAACTATAAAATTGGGAGAAACTGAAATGACCTAACCACACGGCCCCCTTCCCCCTGCCCCTCCCTGAGTATATTGAAACTCATGTCCATTGAGTTGGTGATGCCATCCAACCATCTCGTCCTATATCACCCCTTTCTCCTCTTGCCCCTCCTCTGACTTTTTGCTCTATGATTCAGGCCTTTAACAGATGGTTGATGCCCCCTGCATTGGTAAAGGTGACCTTCACTCAATCTGATTCAAATGCCAATAATCTCTTTTCGAAACAGCCTCACAGATGCAGCCTGAAGCAATGTGTACCAGCTACCTGGGCATCCCTTGGTCCAGCCAAACTGACACATAAAATTAAGTGTCAGAGGAGAGGAAGAGAGTGTGGCCACTTCCCCACTTGTTCCAGTCCTTCTCAATATCACTTCCCCAGTAGGCTGCCAGCTCTAACATCCTGAGTTGGTTCTGGAGAAAGCAAAGGAGGCATGAAAAAAAAAAAATCCTAGTTGGCAGAGGCAGATGTAACTTGATGTTTGCTGCCCTCTGAGTATGGCAGATTCCCAAAGTCCATTCTTTTTCTCCTAAAATATTTTTGTGGGTTTCTTAGGTAGTCTCCATTTGAAGGAGAATGAACACACCAAATTCAGCTCTTACACTGTGAGCAATATTCCTCCTGCAGCTGCTCCCTATGTTCCCCTGGTCTCCCAGCTACTTCTTCTTTGAACAGTGTCTTTGCTCTCTTCCTGCTAAAGGCTCCTTGTTCCCAACAGTAAACCTTCTTGAAGATGATGTTCCCCTTAAATGATCCCCGTGTGGCTCCTTTCTCCAAAAGCTGCATCTGACTTACCAGTTATGGAAGGCATAGACTTCTTTCTTTACTCTGTGGACTCAGGTTCAGACTTTTCCTTTGGAATTTCTCAGGTGGGAGTCAAATATCAGATGTTTATATTCTCCAAACTTTAGTAGACAAACATTCAGTTCTCCCAGCATTCATTCAGTAGCTTTGAAGTGAGGAAGAGGCACTTTTCCTCCCTACCTCAAGAGTGGGGGATAGGTAAACTGCCACTGTATTTGGATAACTTGTGCTAAAGAAATTATCACATTTATTAGGTTTTCCAACTACTTACATATCTCTAAATTAGATAATAAACCAACAAATGCAAAAATATTTTGGACTGCCTCCTTTGCATACCTGGTATAAATCATTTAACAAGATGGTTTGAAATGGAGGGCAGGTGGCGTCAGTGACTCTGTTTTCCCTTTGGGCCTGATGTAAAACTAAAGCAGATGAAGTGCCATTTTAACATCCTTTTAGATTTTGTATCTAATTTTTATTTTCCATGACATTACTGTACAGTCTGTATATTCTGGCTAAGCTTTTATCTATAAAGAAATTTAATTGCAATTGACTTGCTACATTAACCAAAGATTTTAAAGGTAAGTCAATCATCTGTTTAAAACTGTGTTGAGTGTGTACTTGCTGAGCTCATTCATATTCCTGTTTGGAAATAGAAATATTTTAGGTTGAATCATATATACCATGATGATTTAAAAATAAATAACCATTTATATAATATTTGTGATGAATTATTAAAATAGTTCCTATCTTGTTTGGTATTTTAATTTGCACGCTTTGGTGGTAACATCAAAGGCAAGTTTTTCTTCTTTATCCTAAATGATTTTGTACTGTGAATATAAGACTCTCACATTCAGCTTCCTTCTTAATCTCAAAATAGGTCATGCAAGCATTAGGAGTCCTGATGAGTTCTCTGAACTTTTTGAAATTGATGCAAAAGCTTGTGCCTAAATCTACATTGTTGTAGTGCAACTTAATTTTAAAAGGACAAAGCCTTAAAACAGATAATTAAAAAAAAATCAACCTGTATTTTGATCAAAGGAACTGAGTGCTGTTTTTTAAAAAAAACTTTGTAACTGTATATCAAAATAATTGTGTTTATACATTTATATTGTCAGTCTACAAAGGATTTGACTTGATTTATAGAAATACATTGAGTTGAATAAAATGTTTTTTAAAAAGGACTTTCAGTTTAAAATTGGAAGCATATAGTCATTATTTCTCCTTCTCTAAGAACTCATAAAAGTACATAAGAAAGATAAAATTAAACACAAATTTTTTCCTCAATAAAACTAGATGACAGGTGAAACTCCACACTCAAAAATTGCTGCAAAGAGTTCTGAAACAGTTCTAACTGGTTCTATATTATATTTTCTAGTCTCTTGTTAAAAATCTCAGTGTGTTCATCTATCCTTTCCCCTAATTCAGTTAGCATTCTCATTACTAATGCTTTGAACTCTATCTGGTGAATTGTTTCTTTTTTATTAGTTTTTTTCCCAAGGGGTTCTCTTATGCTTTCCATTGAGACAAATTCCTCTGTCTCCTCATTTTACTTTTCTTTTTGTCTCTATGAAATGAGGTGAAGCAGTCACCTATGTTGATGTTGATAAGGTGTCCTTCTGTCGGAGCATTCCTCTAGAGTCTGCATGTGCCCAGTGACTTTGGTGAGAGAGCTGGATTTGCAGTGAACACAAGTCACGCCCTTCCTCAGGTATGCTGGCAGCTGTCACCGTGGTAGGATGAGGGGCTGAGGCAGAGCCAGGCATGAGACAGGGCTTCCCCTCTGTTCAGTGGCCATCACTACCCCACTGGGGCCAGAATCAGGTCCTAAGTTGCTGGAGAAGAAGCCCTTGGTTCAGGACCGAGCTGATTCAGCTTCATTTATATGAGGCTTTGCCCCAGAGCAGTGCTGGAGCAAGAGGGGCTGGTGTGGGTATTCAGTGGGGGCTGGTGCACGGGCTGTGGTGGTCTGGCCACTGTTGGAGATCCATTCTGCCTCTGATGCTCCCCAGAGTAATGGCTGCCCCCTCCCTGCTCAGACCTCACATCGGGTATGAGCCTCTTTAGTGTTTCAGAGGCGAGACTTTTCCTCTCTTGTGGCAGCCCTTGCTGTCATGTGGAGCTGCAACATGAGACAAGAAGTGCTGGAGCATTTGCTTGGTTGGGGCATATGCTGTGGTGGTCCTGGAAAATCAGTCAGCCGCCTTCATGGTTTCAGTCTGCCCTCTCTGCCCTGCTTTAGGAGAAAGAGAGCATTCCTGTGCATCTCATGAGCTGAGTCCAGGCTTGCCTCAGCTCTCCTATTAGTCCCACCAGCCCCCCACCCGGCCGAGAGGGCTTGTGTTCCCTTTGTCAGAACCCAGGACTGGGGCACCCAGTATGCGGCTTGAACTTCCCACTCCCCAGGGCAGATCTCCATCTGTGTGATCTCTTCCTCTGAGTTTGTCCCTTCCCAGGGGGCCAGATTCCGACCTGATCGTTTCTCTTCCCTTCCTACCTGATCTGTGTGGGTCTTTCTTACAGCCTTGACTGTACAGGATTCTTTTTGCTTGTCTCCTGTTAGTTTTCAGTGAAAATTGTTCAATATGTAGGTATATTTTTAATGTGTTTGTAGGAGGTAGTGAGTTCTTCTATTCCGCCATCTTGGTTCCAGTCTGGTCACAGATTATGTGTTTAAATCTATACTATGTGATCATATCTTTTAATGTGTAGATAATGAATATGAAGTTTTAAATTTTTTATCTTAGATTATACAGATACGTAGTTTTTATTTTTAGAAAAAAACGTTTGTAGAGTTTTGAGAACAATATGAAAAAGATATATAGTTTTTACTCTCAACGGTGGCCTAATCTGGATGAAGTACATGGTCATCCTTAAATTATCACATTAAGGTGCAGCTGCTCTGTCAGTAGATGGCAGTCCTGACAGCCTTATCTAAGGAACAATCATGCCTGTGGGGAAAACCATCTTAGAGCGTGTATGCTTATGGAGAATACAATTTGACTGTAGAGAGGACTGTGGCTTCCTTATAGCCATTTCATCTACTTACCACAGATTTGTACAGAGCTGAAGTTAAGCTGCTTGATTCATGCAGACATTTAAAAATTAGTATAGAAGTGTAAATTATCTTTATAATTCTTTCTGTCATTTGAATTTGTCCCATTTTTCTTCTATAGGTTGTGTGAAGTTAGACTGAAATTACAAATGAAAAATAAAGGATGATGTTTTAATTTTACCAATATGCTGAGGTTAGTGAGTGAAAGTTGCTCAGTCTTGTCTGACTCTTTGCGACCCCATGGACTGTAGCCCACCAGGTTCCTCTGTCCATGGAATTCTCCAGGCCAGGATATTGAAGTGGGTAGCCATTCTCTTCTCAGGGGATATCCCCAACCCAGGGATTGAACTGAGGTCTACCACATTGCAAGTGGATTCTTTACCATTTGAGCCACTAGATAAAAGAAAGGATGTTGTTTTAATTTTACCAATATGCTGAGGTTAGTAGAAAGTGATAATTGATTAAAAAGAAACTATGACTCATGGAATGGAAACTCAAAATCTCACTTGTCTAGGGTAGAATTGAGAACCTCAAACTTGATGTAGTAGAAAAATGTTTTGTTACTTCTAGAATTAGGATGAAAATTAAATTCTAGGCAGAATCTCAATGTGTATGTATTTATGATTTTCAGTTGAGTTGTCAACTGAATTTAATTATCTCTGAATATATTTGTACTTATATATTAGGCATTTCAAACATGCTGTTTATATATTTAATTGACAGGTCAGAAAATTTCAGACTTTAAGATAAAGTAAAGCAAGGTTTTTTTTTTTTGGAAGGTGGATGAAGGTAAATAAGTTGGGTGAGGTTTCCTCCTGTATCTCTGCCTTTTTCTAGGCTATTACTTTCCTACCTTCTGTGGTCAGAGGAGATGATGGCATGTTCCTGGACTATGCTTTTACTTACCAGATGTGGTAAGGGACATTCTAGGGCTGACTATGATAAAATGTATTTAGAGAGGAAAATGTAAAGTATTTAAAAATTTACAGCATAAAAGTAATTTCCCAGGGAAAGATGGTGATTGTAATTTGTAATTTTAACAGGAAGTGGGAGAAACAAAGATTTTTTCAGAATGGAAAGTATAGACTCATCTGTGTGGAAGATCTATGGCAACTTGCCAAAAAACCATAGTCTTAGATCAGGAAGAATTTAAAAGTATAAGAAGAATGAAGCTGGGAAAACCCAGCCTGGCATAATAGCATTGAGATGCAACTAAAAGGAAATTGACTTGAAACTCAGGAGTTGAAGATATTTCTCTTCCATGATCTAGGGCACTAGGGTAAGGCACTCAGCATTCCTGGTAAGTATCTCATACCTTTCAGTTTGCAAGTCAGGGTCTTTTGTGAGTTGTCTCAGCCTCTGTTTCTTGTTATTCCTTTATCAGCCAATGTAGACATCCAGGGCTGCTCAATGTCAGACCTTTGTCTAGCCCTTCCTGTCTCAGTGATGATGCTCCAGGCTCTTGAATTCCTTCTTACTTATACCATCCACACCAGCACTTGGAAAACACACATACTCCTCTTATTTGGTCACATGGATCACTTTGTCTATACATCTCCCCCTGATTCCTTCAGCTGGAAGTACTCCTGAAGTGAAGTGAAAGTGAAAGTGTGAGTCGCTCAACCGTGTCCAGCTCTTTGCAACCCAATGGACAGTATCCCGCCAGGTTTCTCTGTCCATAGAATTCTCCAGGCGAGAATGGAGTGGGTTGCCATTCCCTTCTCCAGGGGATCAAACCTGGGTCTCCTGCATTGCAGGCAGATTTTTTGTTGTCTGAGCCAATCCTAATCTCATTTCTATAGATCTCGTTTGGTCACTTAGGGCCTTCTGATTGAATGTTGATGCATCCCTTTTCCAGGCTGTAAACTCTTGAGAAATAGTCTGTATTTTATTTTTCACAGGGTGAGCCAGCCTTGCCAATAAATATCTGCAGGATAATTAACTCATAATTTAATATGTAATTATTAAATTAGTATATTATAAAGATAATAGCATAATTAAAATGATTAATCAACATGGGTTATTTTTTCATGCAGATTATTGGGCCTTGAGGTCATTAATTTAAAAAAAGATACTGAGAACTGGAGAGGAAATCACAATGGGGAAGGAATTGCTCAATAATTTAAATCTGTTCATATAACATTATGTGAAACTCTAGGCTTGTTTACTTCTATCATATCTAGTTTTTATACTATAATCAACTTTAAATAGGTATCTGTCTACTGGAATACAATAAGCAGGTTGAAAAAAACAGTATTTTCTTTTTTTTGTGACCTAGAGAACCATAGCCAACGAGAGATATATCTTCTCATTGCTTACCAGAGTGGGTGAGAATAGCTCCTTCTATGGAACACGGGGCTCCTGTATTTTGAGGTTTTCTTTGGGAGCTGTACCATTTCATCGGCTTCCCTGGTGGCTCAGTGGTAAAGAATCCACCTGCAATGCGAAGATGTGGGTTTGATCCCTGGGTCAGGAAGATCCCCTGGAAGAGGGCATGGTAACCCATTCCAGTATTCTTTCCTGGAGAATCCCATGGACAGAGGAGCCTGATGGGCTACAGCCATGGAGTAGCAAAGAGTCAGACAGGACTGAAGTGACTGAGCACGGGACTGCATACCATTTCCTCACGTGTTCCATTGGTGAAAGCATCTAGCATATTACTGTGATATATACTCAATACAAAATTATTTACTTTGTTGTTGAATTACCAAATATCTCTGAAAGAATATCCTGGTTATAATCATGAGCTGTGATATAGTTTGAGTCTTGCAAACCACCTGTTGTGAACAGGTTGTGCATAATTTAGGAGTGTAAATGATGCTGTACATACCAGATAATTCTTCTATTTTTATAGCTAGAGAAATGACAAGTCAAGTTGACAGATTTGGAGTTTTTATTTCCTTTAAAAGTCAAATTCTACTGTAAATATTGGGTGGTGGTTTTAGTTGCTAAGTCATGTCTGACTCTTTTGTGACCCCATGGCCTGTAGCCTGCCGGGCTCTGGTGTCCATGGGATTTCCCAGGAAAGAATACTGGAGTGGGCTGCCATTTTCTTCTCCAAGACAGAGAAGAAAATCTTCCAGACCCAGAGATTGAACCCACCTTTCCTGCATCGCAGGCAGATTCTTTAATTGCTGAGCCACCAGGAGTTATAATATTAATTTTAATAATACTTTATTTAATTAAATACATGACATTTAAATAATAATATTTAATTGAGCCCTTAGAAATAAGAGAATGCTTTTAAATATTTACTTTAATATTTTTCCTAATATTTAAACAGAAGTTTAGCAAAGTCTTTAAATTGATATTTTAAAACTATCTACCAGAGAATTAAGTTGGGATTTGTCAGCACAGAGAGATATTTCTATGTTTCTATGCAGTAATACAGGATTCCCAGGTGGTTCAGTGGTAAAGAATCTGCCTGCCAGTGCAGGAGACACAAGTTCGATCCCTGGGTTGGGAAGATCCCCTGGAGGAGGAAATGGCAACCCACTTCAGTATTCTTGCTGAAAAAAGTCCCATGGACAGAGGAGCCTGGTGGGCTACAGTCCATGGGGGTCACAAAGAGTTGAACATGACTGAGCACGCACATGCATGCATGCAATAATAGATAGAGAAATTACTTAAATATTATTAAATTTTTAAAAGGAGGCCTGCTTATATTGAAGGAAAGAATAAAAAAGGCTGTAGTGTTTAAATTAAAAATATAATAATTTCTAGACTATCTCTGGGTTCAGAATGATTCCGCAGCATTTTCTCATTTGAACAGCAGATGGCGCCAAAAAGTTAAAGATGCCTGAGTAGCAAATGCTCTTTATTATACAGAAGCAGTCATCGTATATTACTTGAATCTAGCTGTGAAAAAATTGCTAGCAGAAGAAAACGTGCTTTTTCATAGACTATGCCCAACTGATGTCTTTATCAATTAAATGCAATGTTTCTTCCTATTTGACGGATTTAAAGCCCCTGAAAGAACAATGTATTTTATTTCTATTTTTCTTTTTTTTTTCACATCTTAAAAAATTCCAGCTATGCTTTTTATATGTGGTTTGCAGGCTCTAAGAATAAAAATATCTCATTTGGTAAAGGTTAACCATCTAATAGCTATCAACCTCTGAGATTCTTAGGTGAAAGTTATTAAATGAAATTCATGGCTAATTGCAATATGTTCCAATCATTGTACTTTTTTTTAAATGCAGTAAAAGATTCTCCCTGTACTATCAATAATGCCACATCATCATGTTAGAATATTTTTGCCGTACAGTCAATTAAGGGTGGCTGAGAGCTGCTTCTCTCGGTTGGAGGCAGAGTAAGAGGATAAGGGTCTTCCAGCTGCTTTCTCAGAGGCATTTAAGTTTACACAGTTGAAACCTGTGTTAGATACAGATGTTTGGGTCCAGAACTAGTGGGAAAATGAATGTGGACTAAAAAGTCTTATGAATAGGCCCCAGCTCAATTTTACCATCAAGGCGTGGGGCTGTAGCTACTGATGTTAATTTCCTGAAAGCATTGAGGTTGCTGAAGTTTGGGAAGTAGGATGGCCTCAATCCTGCTCTTTCTTCCCTCAGCCCAAGGGCCTGAGATATTTTGGAGCTGTTGTCTTGGGGTCAAACAATCAGTGCAAGGTTGGAATCAGTCAGCCTCTGGTAAGCTGAGAAAGCAGCTGGGAGGCCCTCTTTTTCTACCTCCTACCCAGCGAGAGAAGCAGCTCTCAGTCACCCTCAATTGTAAGGCAAAAATATTCTAACTTGATGATGTTGGCATTGTTGATAGGTGTCAACTGTGTAAGCTCAAATGCCTCTGGGATCCAGGCAAATGACAAAAAATGTTTGAATTGGCCCAGACTATTCGTTCTACCATACTACACTCCAACTCAAACCTTTGTCAACATTGTGTCCACCTGGACATAAATCTGTAAGTCAGTTTTAGCCTGCAGGTCCTTAGCTTTGGACTCTCTGATCTAATGCTTGGTTTATGTATATTTATGTATATCTAGAGAGACAAATCATTAACTTAGGTCTTTATGAAAGCAAGCAAAGGATTTGTGCAGACAGACTGAGCATTCTCATGAAATTCATGAAGCAATTTTTAACATAATCATACAGGTAAAATTGTAAAGGATGTTATATATACAGGATAAAATTATAAAGGATATTGAGGGGAGTCCTTGCGTCTCTTTCACTTTCTCCTCACTAAGCACCTTGAAATGATTTCTAGTTAGAACATTTCTGGTTCTGTCTATATTGCCTTTTCTGTTGTCATCAGCCTACGCTGAATTTCAGTCTCTTGTTTTAGAATCCAAAACATTGTCAATTAATTCAGTGAAATATCTCATCAAACCTTCCATACCTGAATTGATAGCACTGACCAGATATTGTATTGAATGTAATCCCATAGCACATATGTAATTTAAGAACATGGTTTTTGAAATAAATGGCAAAATAGGTTTAACTTGAAGAGCTATATTTAAACTATCTTGAGATTATTGAATCCCAACAGAACCCTGAGAAATCTTTTACTCTATTTCTCTCCCCAAATAAGTTATAACAAAATGTGGATAAAAATTAGGTTCAAAATTAGCAATATTTTCTCTCAAAGTTTTTTTCCTTTTCCACATTTCTATTCTCTACATCTATGCAGTTTTTTTCAATAGCTATTTGCACTTAATATTTACGATATGTAGCTAGAGTTGGACTATAAAGAAAGCTGCAGAGAAGGCAATGGCAACCCACTCCAGCACTCTTTCCTGGAGAATCCCATGGATGGAGGAGCCTGGTGGGCTACAGTCCATGGGGTCACGAAGAGTCAGACATGACTGACGTGGCTTAGCAGCAGCAGCAACATAAAGAAAGCTGAGCACCAAAGAATTGATGTTTTTGAATTGTGGTATTGCAGAAGACTCTTGAGAGTCCCTTGGACTACAGGGAGATCAAACCAGTCAGTCCTAAAGGAAATCAGTCCTGAATATTCATTGGGAGGACTGATGGTGAAGCTGAAACTCCAATATTTTGGCCACCCGATGCAAAGACCGATTCATTGGAAAAGACCCTGATGCTGGGAAAGATTGAAGGCAGGAGGAGGAGGGGATGACAGAGGATGAGATGGTTGGATGGCATCACTAACTCTATGGACATGAGTTTGAGTAAGCTCTGGGAGTTGGTGATAGGGAATCCTGGTGTGTTGCAGTCCATGGGGTCACAAGGAGTCGGACACGGCTGAGCAACTGAACAGAATCCTCATAAATGGCATATCAATTATTGCCCAATACTATTCCATCAAGTTGATAGGCCAAAATGTAGTTAATTATTTCCTATTGATAAATATATAGTTTTTTTTTTTTGCTACCATAAATAAATTTGCAATGAATATAGATAATCTTTCCTTTAGATTATCCTTAGGAAAATGAGATTACTGCAGATGAGATTACTGTATCAAAGGATACTACCATTGATATAATTTTTGGAACACATAGTAAAAATGACTTCTAAAAATTTATTAGTTTCTATATACACATTACCAGCATAGATAATTACCTTATTTTTATTTTGCACTCATTAAGTATAACAGGTTTTCAAATTTTTCATTTTCTATCTCTTTTTTTCATTTATTTGTCTCCCAGTTTTCCCTTATGTTTCTTTTCAAGTTCATCTTTTCCTGAAAATATTTTATTAGTTTTTCCTCTTTATTTATGATATATTTTATAGTAAAGAAATAATAGTTCATAGAATAATCTGTTAATCTTTTCCTCTGTGGTATCTTTTCTCCTCTTCTTTTTATCAAGATTGTAAATGAGACCACTTTCCTCCAAGGTCTTTTGTTAATTAGCACATATAATTCTTCCTGGCAGCTAAACTGTGGGTAATGTCCCTATTTAGTCATCAGTCTCCTGGTTTTGTAGAGAAGGCATGTGATAAAAATTATCTTTAATAATTGTCATTAACTTTGAAACACTTGCTACAAATATGCTATTATTTACTGTCTTAACTAATTTCATTGGGAATAACTAAAAATAAAAACTTGCTAGTAATTGGAACAATTAAAAATTGTTAATTTTTATATGTGCAGTTAATTTTGATGTGTGCTGTGTGTATTAGTCACTCAGTCATGTCCGACACTTTACGACTCCATGTACTGTAGCTTGCCAGGTTCCTCTGTCCATGAAGTTCTCCAGGCAAGAATACTAGAGTGGGTAGCTTTTCCCTTCTCCAGGGCATCTTCCTGAACCAGGGATGGAACCCGAATCTCCTGCATTGCAAGCAGATTCTTTACTGTCTGATGCCACCAGGGAAGCCCAAATTTTGATCTAATGCTGCACAGTTCTGTGAATTTTAGGCTATTTTTTCCCCTTCAACTTACTTACTTAATATTCAACTCTAAGCACCAAGGAACCAATTTGGAAGTTTTTTTTTTTTTTCTCAAAGATATAATGAAATCAATTATTGTTTTATAGAACATATAACTTGTTTTAACCAAACAGCTAATTTTCAACCAAACAGCTAACCAGTTTCTAACTGGTTATTTAAAGTGTTAACATTTGCTTTCAAGTTAATATTCTCTTTTTTCAAAAAAGAGGCCACATGATTTAAGAATTTTTTGTTTTGTTTTGTTTTTCTGGACATGGCTGTCTTTAAAATATTCTAATTTATTGATGAAAGAGTGACCTATCCTTTTTTATGTAAGAATTTGGGAAGATGAGATGATATCATCAACTTCTTAAATATGAAATGTATCTACTCTACTATTCATAATTAGGTTCAGGAAATGCTTTATGCTGATAGGGATTTACTATAACTTGCTGAGTGTCCCCATACAACCCTTCCAACAACAATTATTAATCTCTTAGGCTTAGTGTACTCATTCAAATAGACTAAATAGACTGAATATTTGTTTAGGTGTTCTTTACACATTTCAGATGCAGTAGGGTTTCCCTGATAGCTCAGTTGGTAAAGAATCCGCCTGCAATGCAGGAGACCCCAGTTTGATTCGGGGAGATCTGCTGGAGAAGGCATAGGCTACCCACTCCAGTATTCTTGGGCTTCCCTTGTGGCTCAGCTGGTAAAGAATCTGCCTGTGATGTGGGAGACCCAGGCTTGATCCCTGGGTTGGGAAGAGCCCCTGGAGAAGGGAAAGGTTACCCACTCCAGTATTTTGGCCTGGAGAATTCCATGGACTGTATAGTCCATGGGGTGGTAAAGAGTTGGACACGACTGAGCGACTTAGACTGCACTGCACTTTATTCTTCCTGGTCTTTGTAACATCTAACTGATCTCCAAATCAAGAGATAAGAGAACAGGAGCATGTATCTGGAAGAGATTTCTTAAACCTCATGATCAATTAATATCACAGAGAGCAAACCACAAATTAATGGAAAGGCAAGACAGAAATCATTGTATTTCTCATTAGATCCTCTGCCTCCCACCTATTAGGATTGCTGACCCCTGTTTCACAAACCTTGATGTATTCTGAGCCCTAGATCCCATAAGCTTATTATCATGTCATTATAAGCTATTATTATTCATTCCTAGAGTGCAAATGAGTCCTCTCATTTGGACTCCAAGGGAATGATAATTTGCAAAAAATGAACACATGATTTATTTTTGCCTCATGAGTTTAACTTTAATTTTAGGTTTTAAAAATGAAAAGCTAAAGGGACTGGAGACTTGCTATGGTTAATTCTAATTGAACATTTCATAATCATAGATGACAGAACTTCAGGGTCAGAAGGCATCTGAGAGTCTTATACTCAAGTCACTCTCATCTCAGACTGTTGTGTGAGAGAGCGGTCTTGTAAGGAAAACAAGGGACAGTCTGTGGGAAAGGCTGCGAACCGGAAAGGAGGGTGGCAGAAAGGAATGGAGACGTTCCAGGCGTACTGGGATCAATTTCAGTATCTTTTACTCAGGAAATCTTTGCAAAAATGTATTCCTTTGTGAGGCTCTTGTGAGACTTCTTTCTTTGGTACTGTAGTGAAATTCTTAGTGCAGTGAAAGTATTGAGAAGAACAGGTGAACCAGCGCTTACTGGAAATACTGCGCTCCTTAGATTGTCACAGAGAAGAGGAGTGCAGGGTTAAGGGGGAAGTGACAGCTGTTTCATGCTGGCAGCTTCGTTTTATTATGAAATTGCTTCTTTTTGTTTCCTGAGTGAGACCTTCATTTGCCAAACAGCTGATTCTTACAAAATGGCATTACTCCAATATTTTTCTTCAAAAATTGAAATCACTTATATCCTTTTTCCATGAGGAAGTCTTCTTAAAATGTGAAATTCATATTAAAGTAGTTGTCAGTAATGTCTGCAGAGTTCTTGGTAGTTCTTTGATGAAATATTCTAGGTCCATAGGAATTATGCATCATTGCCTTTTAGGTTTTATTATACAGGAAATTCAGGGAAAAGTAGGAATGCTTTGTTTCTTTAGCAGGTACATGCTTGGCCTCTCATGACTGTGACTAATAATGTATTTTCAATATAGAGCATTTTTTTCCCCCAGGAAAGTGGTTTAAGGAATATACAGCCAGAAAATTTAACTCTTTGTTGGCTGTTCTTCCCATTGCAGTGTTTTAGGATAATCACTTGTCTTTGCCTGTGACCTAATACTCTGTTCCTTCAAGCAACTGAACAAAATAAAATCTGGACACAATCCCCATACTTAAAAAGAATCTTGTCTTGCTTTGTTTAATTGCTTGTATATGAAAAATCTCTTTATTTCTCTTTGGTTTTATTTACCTTCTAGATTATTCAATTCAGTCATTCAGTCATGTCTGACTCTTTGCAACACCATGGACTTCAGCAGGCCAGGCCCCTCTGTCCATCACCAACTCTTGGAGCTTGCTCAAACTCATGTCCATTGAGTTGGTGATGCCATCCAACCATCTCATCCTCTATTGTTCCCTGTTGTCTAGATTATTAGCCAGTCCCTAAATAGAGCAGGGCTAGGTGTCTATACTTCCAATGACTATAATCTGAATTTCTTCTATACTCTTTCCCATGGATCATTAAATTGCAGTCCCAAATTTACCTTCAAGTAAACTTTTATATCTTCTTTTTGGATCTCTGTCTTTCTTGCTTATTGAAAGAAAATCTTTATCTACCTTTGAACTGCTTACTTCTGCTGACCTTGAAAGATCCAGCTCATGTACAATGTCTGTGAACTTATCTTTAACTGTTCCAGTCTTAAGTGATTGAACTCTTGTCACTAGATGTACTTTGAGCACAAACTGTATATAAGGTATTACTCTAGACTCTGATAGAACATTTCATGAATGAGATGTCATTTAGGAAATGCCTTCAAGGATGAGTAGATTTTGACAGTTAGATTCTTGTTTTTTGGAAAGCTTCTTGGGTGGAGGTAAGGCAAAATTCACATTAGTGGGGAAGTCTGCAGGCTGTTATGCTAGGATATAGCTGATAAGCTAGTTTAACTGGAGTGCAGGATTTATGAAGGGAAATAATGGGTAAAAATGCTAGAATGGTAGTTTTAGGCAAGGTCATGGAGAGTACTGTGGGCTTCCCAGTGGTTCAGTGGTAAAGAATCTGCCTGCCAGTGCAGTAGACACGGGTTTCATTCTTCGGTCAGGAAGATCCCCTGGAGAAAGAAACGGCAACCCACTCCAGTATTCTTGCCTGGGAAATCCCATGGACAGAGGAGCCTGGTGGGACACAGTCCATGGGCTTGCAAAAGAATCAGACATGACTTAGCAACTAAACAATAAGAACATATATAATTAATATTTATGCTATATATAAGTAATATATATATAAAATTATATATACATAATTTTTAAAGCAATTTTAAACTTACAAACTCACAAAAAGTTGCAAGTTTGGTGCCAAGAGCTTATTTTCCTCAACCATTTGAGAGTAACTTGTTGACTTGAAGTCTTATCACATCAACTACTTTAGTATGCATTTCATATAAATGGAGACATTTTCCTATACAAACATCCAAATGTAGAGGAACCATCCAAATGTGGAAATAATATCTTATCCTTAGACATCATTGCATTTTCTACGATTTTTCCAGTAATATCCTATATAGTACAAAGACTTTGGTAAAAGTCATATTTGAAGGGTATTTCTGAGTATTTCAAACACCCATGTGGTCCTCTTAAGGGGCTATATGCAGTGCTCCAGGAAAGACATATTTATCAGGGCCCTGAGAACCTTAGTTGGTCTCAAACCACTCAGCATTGTGTTCCCAGTGTATCACAATATTTTCTCTGTAAAATCTATTTTATTTTTCTGGTAGGAGTTCTATCCTGATGACGTTTAGAGAACACCATGTGGTTTTGACTAGACAGTGAAGCCAGGACAAATCCGAGTGTTCTCTCTTCTCCACAGTCAGGTGGTGAAACCTTCCCCAAGAGGCTGTGCAGGTGAGGTGGCCTCTTGGTCAGCTCCAGCAGTCCTCCAGTGAGTGCCCATGTCTGAACCCTCATGAAGACAACCCTGAAAATCCCTGCCCCCAATTTACACTGTCTGAACTCAAGGTTTGAAGTTTAAAGCTATCTGGTTTAGAATTTCTATTTAATTGAAAGTATGGAATAGATATATAATAACAAAATTTAAAAACGGTAAAGGGATGCTCTATATTACCTTCATCACCACCCCCCACCCCAGGCTGGCCGCAGACCTATGATTCAGTATTAGTCCTCACTGATCTGTGTTCTACCCACAGGTGGGTGCTTACCTCGCAGCATTCCAAACCAATGTGTGCCTCTTCCCACCACAGTATCTATACTCACAATAGGCTCTCCTCAGGGCGTTCATCAGCATGAAGTCATTCTGTCATTCTGTGTGTTCTGGTGGGACTTCAGATCATCCAGTTTTCTGTTTCAGTTAGAATATTTTCATCTTGGTAGTAATGCATCTTTAGGGCAGAAAGTGATTTGCATTTGGTTTTTAAGGCAACTTTTTGGAAAATTCAAGTAATGGCCAGCATAGTTTAAAATGTTAACTCTGTCACAACATTGGAGTACTAACTATCAAGCTCAATCAGTTCCAAATCTGTGTCTCCACATTGTGATTACACTTGGCTATGATAGTCCTATTGTATTATTCTTCATGATCTTATGTGTTTCCTTACTTTCATCTGATTCTAGCAGAAAATGTACCTGGAAGCATCAAAAGATTCCTAGCAGAATTTCATCCGACTCTGCGGCTGTCTCCTCTCAGGGCCTCATTAGTGAAGATGTGGCCTCTTCAAAGTGGCTGCCAGGCGTCCTGCTGATTTCATTCCCTGCTGGTGTAGCTGGATCTTGATGAGGACTGGAGGGAAAACAAAGGAAAACAATCTGTGACCCAAAGCCCTTGTGTCATTTGGGAGAAAAATGTTCCCAATGGGACCTTCAGGACTGAACTCCAAGGTTTGTACACATATGTTTAAATAATACTGGATTCACGTTTCAAATAATACCATTATTTTTGAAATACAAATGTGAAACATAAACTTCTGCATGTGTTTATGTAATGTGTCATAGTTGATGCAGAGAGGAATAATAGGAATATTCTCATTTTATCTAGGGAATGAGATGTAAGGGAATGATGTGCTGAACTGGGATTTATAAAGGGAAATTGAAGAAGGAAAATTTCCAGTGTAGTTGACCATTTCTTTTTCAGGATGATGGCCTTCTTATCATCCCAAACAAGGATTCTCCACCCCTTGACACTTACTAGTAGAATATTTGTCATAGCAATGAAAAACATTGTTTGTTGTTAAAACGAAATTTATTACCTATTGTATAAGTTCTGGATGTAGCTTAGAGGATAACAGGCAATTTCTGATAAGAGTGTTAACAGTGTATTTCTGTGGTCACTTAATAATGTGTACTTAGGTGCTCAGTTATGTCCGATTCTTTGTGACCCCCGTGGACTGTATCCCTCCAGGCTCCTCTGTCCAGGAGATTCTCCAGGCAAGAATACTGGAGTGGGTTGCCATGCCCTCCTCCAGGGGATCTTCTCAATCCAGGGTTCGAACCCAGGTCTCCTGCATTGCAGGCTGATTCTTTACCATCTGAACCACCAGGGAAGTCCTCACTTAATAATAGTTGATCTTAAGTTGAATATCAAATGTTCATACTAAATTCTTTTGACTTATTCACTTTTGTAGTTACACCAAAAATTAAGTTGTACCTTAAGTAGATTAAAACTTTTACAGTAGACATTGCTATTATTGGATTTCTGGTTAGATTATTGAATTCTTTTTCTTCACATCACTGAATATAGCAAAAGTAGGAGATAACATATGGCTTAAAATGTGGGTTCTCATCCATCAAAGGATCACCTTGAATTTTACAGAAGGAATCTCTAAGAGATGAATGATTCGTTCTTCTAAGCATTATTGAATGCACTTGCAGTTAAAACATTTACTTATAACGAGTTGTGTGTGTGCATGCTCAGTCGCTGAGTCATGTCCAGCTCTTTGCAACAAGTTAAGCCTTCTCTAAGTCAGAGTTCCATTTCTGTCCAGTGAAGATAATAACTGGAAGGTCTTCTTTAGTGATTTATACACAATCACATGAGAAAGAAAGAAAGAAAGAGAAGTCGCTCAGTCATGTCCCACTGTTTGTGACCCCATGGACTGTAGCCTATTAGGCTCCTCCTTCCACAGGATTTTCCAGGCAAGGGTACTAAAGTGGGTTGCCATGTTCTTCTCCAGGGGATCTTCCCGATCCAGGGATCGAACCCAGGTCTCCTGCATTGCAGGCAGACGCTTTACCATCTGAGCTACCAGGGAAGCCCGATCATATGAGAAAATACCTGTAAAATTAATTTATAAATGAAACACTATACATATTTGCATGACTGTTTAGGTTTAAAATCACTAAATGTCTACTTTTTTTTTTTTATTAAAAAATGAAAACTAAGTACTAAATAGTAATGATTTAGTATGTGCACAGGAACTCAGTCATGAGTTTGAGACAGTGCTGTCTTGTCTGCTCACAGCCCCGCAGGGATGTCCGTCAACAGGAAGGAGATTCAGATAGCACTGAGACCCAGAGCACCGTGGATTGAGGGGCAAGGCAGCTGAGGGGTAGCTCATCATCTTTGTCTTCCACATAGCAATTGAAACTAGTAGCTAAAAATTATGTGGGACATTGAACCTACTTTTGGAAGAAACATTTTTATCCCAGGAAAAAAACCTCAGGACATTACCTTGTTCTATTTCCCTTTCCTATCTTCATTTTAAAGAAAATTTGTCAGAGGATTTTGAACTTTCCTTTTAAATCCTTAACCTTCTTGATAGCTCTGTTAAGAACTACCTTTAAGGCTTTTCTAGTTGTAAAACTATTCAGTAAGAAGGATACTTGAAAAAAATCAATTTTGGGAGGTATGAACATATATCTCTTGCAGAGGAGAAAAAAGTTTTCCTCTGCTCCCCTAATACCAATGGCTGGGTCTGAAAGTTAAACTGACAAAGACAGAGGAAGAGGAGAAAAGCATACAAGTTAATTAAAATAATTTTTACTTGACACAGGAGCCCTCATGAGGAAACAAAGACCCAAAGAAAACCTGAGTATCATTTTGTTAGCTTTGATGAAGGGTGGGCAGCGTGGAGGAATAGACTAAGGAGTAAGAGGTATGTGAAGTATACTGGGCGGAACTTGGCAAGGGATGTTCAGATTCTTCTTGGTTGTCCCCTTGTCTTCCCAGATATGAATGCTCCTTTCCTTGAGTACGGGGAGGATACCTCTCACAGGAGCGTTTTACAACATGTCAGAGGAGAAGGGTTGGAGAAATGTCAGGGTGACCTTCCTGCTTTTGCTATTTTCTCAAATTCTTTCAGCTTAAAATGTTCAACATGCCAAGGTGCCAGACTTTGGGGTGGCATGTGCTGAATACCATCACTCTTTTAGTAGAAGCAAGGAATTCAAGAAGAAAAGATACCTTTTTATTCAATCTTTAAGAAATTCAGTCTCATTCCTGTCTGTCTTTACTTCTTGTCTTTGGAACATTCATTAGTTTCCTGCTGGTTACCTGTGGAGGGAGGGCTGGGAAGATGGGAAAAAATACACAGAAATATATATGCTTTGGTCCTCAGGGACCTCAGTTTTAGTAGAGATGGATATCAGCAGTATGAAACATTAGACCATTAGAAAGTAGTATGTATAGTGTATTTAATTGAATTCAAGGTAGTCCTATTTTATATTTTATGGGCATTTAGTGTTAAAACACTATCAATGCAGAATTTGTTTTGACCTAAATCATAAAATAATTGAAACTTGATTTTGATATCTCTTCCTTCTATCAATAGTTTTCATACTTAGTTTTTGCTATTTCATTGCTACTCCTTTTACTTGGATCTTTCAGTGATAAGAATGAGCTAGGCTAAAATTCCAATGTAAGCAAATTTTGTTTTTCCCTTCTCGTCTTCCTCTCCTCCTCCTTTTGTGTCAGCGATTTTTATTCCATTTTATAACCTCAAAATTGGAAAATAGGAGATTAAAACTTTTATCTAAATTATCTAAGTTAATTTAATAATTTTAAATGGAGTGATAGTTCTGGATTTTTCCAACACTCTTCAGTGAACTATGGAAAGGCTACTATTGAGATTTGTTTTCATTAAACCTTTGTGAACTTTGCTTATATAGTACTATGAAATAAAATTGTCCCACATTGTATAAAAAGGCAAGGTAATATGGGCAGAATTTCAGGCTTGTGTTTCCAATTTTTAAATTAGAAAGAAAAAAAATTCCTCTTGCATTTGTAATGAATGTATATCCTATTCTTCAAGTTCCATTTCTTTCCTCATTTATCCCAGGACCTCCAGAGAATCCTTCAGATTCTCACTTTTCCTTTTTAGCTATTGTAAAACAGCATGCCCTGCTTTTGAAGAGCCTCTTTGTGGGATAATTTCAAACCTGTTTTCTCCAGTGGGACAGTGACTGCATTTGTGCTTTTTCTATTCAGTTTTTCTCTTGTTCACAGCTTAATGGGAAGTGAGATTATCACCATTTTCAATCCTCTCTATATTATAGTTTCCTTGATGACCAGCAGAAATCCTTAACTGACTTAGTAATGGTGAATAGCAAGAGTGGGCTGAACTAAAAATTGGGAGAAAACAAGCAGTTTCTAGCTCATTCTTGAATTCACTATTCAGGTGGAAAAATTCTTTTCCACGTATTTAATATGTCAGTATAAAATATTAATCTCACAACGAAAAACTGATTTTTGGAGTTTTCATGAATTACTCAAAATTCCCTTTTCAATTAATTTGAAGAATATAATTTTCTATAGAAATAATCATAGGAAGTTAGGAACTTCACACTGTTGTAGTAGAGTATAAGAGGTAGTTTTTCTTGCTCCACTTACTTATATCACTATTTGCCAGGAAAAGAAGGTATCTTGAAACTTCTGGGATCAGGATTAATCTCTTTTCCCAAAATAGAAATTAATTTGGCGGTGCGGGGTGGGGGGGGTGGTGTTTGTAGCATAGAATTAGCATCCTCTCAGGTACTTTTCTGTTTTCTAATTTACAATATATTTGACTGAATTATATCATAATTGCAATGATTGCAAATTCTGTAAAATCCATAATACCTTGATCACATAATTATTTTATGTGTAATGTGTGACTTACTTTTCTACAATGTTTAAAATTTCCTGTTTGTTTTATTGTGTTGCTGAAACAGTAACAATTAGGTACTACAAAATCTAATTGATTAATATGAGGTGAGTCCAACTAGCATGCAGTTGACAAAAAGTCATTATATTTTTAGGAATAAAACAGTAGCACTAATCTTCAAGCTCCATAAGAGCAGGGAACATGTCTACCTTATTCACATTTGTTCTCAGTGGATTTGGTATAGTGCCTGGCATACAAAAGTGTTGAGATAATTTTTTTGAATAATTAATAGAAGAATTTTTACTTAAAAATCATAACTAGATTTCTGTATGCTCTATAACTGGAAGGCTTTCTAACTATATATAGTCAAATAGAGTCAATATTATGCACACACATTTATCTTCCAGCAGGAGTAAAAATGTTGGAAGTGTTTTTGAATATGAAGAGTTTTTGTCTGCTGCTGCCGCTGTCTCTTCAGTTGTGCCCGACTCTGTGCGACCCTATGGACACAGCCCACCAGGCTCCTCCGTCCACAGGACTCTCTAGGCAAGAATACTGGAGTGGGTTGCCATTTCCTTCTGCAGTTCTTGTCTAGAGGAGTTTATTAATCATTTTAACCTAGTTGAGATTGTTACTTCTGAATCAAAATATTAAATGAATGAATTACTTGCTTTAAAAATCACTTGTATGTATGAGATCATTAAATTTGATATTTCAGTAGCCATCATCAGCTTTTTGCATGTCATTTCCTTAGGAAATATAGGATCCATGCACAAAAATATATGTACAGTTCTCACAGCATTTGGTTAGAAACATCAATACTGATGCTTTAGGTCTGTTTTGTCAGAAGATCTAATCAGCATTAATTTCTTTTCTTAAGATATTCCTGAGTAAAGAATTTAGAAACTGATTAAAATGGATGTGTGTTTAAACTACAAGAGCAACATTAGGAAAATTTTATGGTGAAAGATATCATTAAGTTTAGCTAAAGAACCTTGGTTTTCAGGACATTTTACACTACTTTTTAAATGAGTGACCCATTAAGATTTAATTTATACCAGCTCCACTGTGCTGTAACAAGCAGCCATTATGTCTCCAAAGCATGAAGCTAATGAAATAATGGCTATTTGGAGTTGGGTATTACACGCACAGAGATATTTTTTCGTGTTTAAAGCTAATTAACATGAAAGACAACTTGATCATTTTAAATGAAATGAGAGAAAAATGCAAATAATGTGTCACAATGAGGCAGTCAATGGAGATTTCAAGCCATGAAGGAAAAGTAGAACAAGTATAAACCATATACACTTTTCACATTATTCTAACTTTGAGAAAAGGAACAGCTTTTCAGGAAATATTTTAACCAAGTGTTGGTAGCTGAAATTATCTATTCATCTGATGGATTCAGCATAATTCACTGTCTATTATGTTATGTACGTGACTCTTGGTATTGCGTTCTTAGTCTAGAAATGTTGCAAGAAATCCATCAAGAAAAGTGAAGGAAGTGAATTGAAATAACATTTAAGAACATTTCTCGATATAGCCTTTTGTAGCTGGATCTTGGAAGGGGCCTTATTTGAAAAGAGCCCCTGGAAATACTGAAATTGAGAAAAAATCACAAGAAGTTTTATTTTGGACTTCTTTGCTATAGAACTGATAGACTCATCCAAATAAAGAGTCAAGAACAAAGGTTGGAGCACCCCAGTATTCACTTAAGGAAGAAAGTGACGAGGAACTAAAGAGTCTTTTAATAAAGGGGAAAGAGGAGAGTGAAAAGCTGGCTTTAAATTCAACATTTAAAAAACTAAGATCATGGATGGCATCTGGTCCCATCACTTCATGGCAAATAGATGGGGAAACAGTGGAAACAGTGAGAGATTTTATTTCCTTGGGCTCCAGAATCACTGCAGATGATGACTGCACCATGAAATTAAAAGAAAAGCTATGACAAGCCTAGATAGCATATTAAAAAGCAGAAACATTACTTTGCCGACAAAGGTCCGCCTAGTCAAAAGTATGTTTTTTTTCAGTAGTCATGTATGGATGTGAGGGTTGGACCATGTGGAAGGCTGAATGGTGAAAAATGGATGCTTTTGAACTGTGGTGTTGGAGAAGACTCTTGAGAGAGTCCAAGGGTGGACAGCAAGAAGATCAAACCACTCGGTCCTACAGGAAATCAATCCTGAATATTCATTGGAAGGACTGATGCTGAAGCTGAAGCTCCAATACTTTGGTTACCTGAAGCGAAGAGTCAACTCATTAGAAAAGACCCTGATGCTGGGAAAGATCAAAGGCAGGAGGAGAAGGGGATGACAGAGGATGAGATGGTTGGATGGCATCACTGACACTATGGATATGAGTTTGAGCAAGCTCCAGGAGATGGTGAAGGACAGGGAAACCTGGCATGCTGCAGTCAATGGGGTCACAAAGAGTCAGACACAACTGAGCAACTGAACAACAACCAGTATTTACTTGGAATTTTGACACTGCTAAAAAAGTTTCAAGTTCTTCCATAAACGGAAGAGAAAACTAAGGATGTCCAAAAACTTGTAACTTCCTGTGCTGTCCTCTGCTTAGTCTCTCAGCCATGTCCAAGTCTTTGTGACCCCCCACCAGGCTCCTCTGTCCATGGGATTCTCCAGGCAAGAATACTGGAGTGGGTTGCCATATCCCCCTCCAGGGGATTTTCCCAACCCAGGGACTGAACCCAGGTCTACCACACTGCAGGCAGATTCTTTACTGTCTGAGCCACTAGGGAATAGCAGTGGACAAGTTACCCTGGAGCCACTGTTAAAATCAGGTTTCTGGGCTCCACCCCAGAGATTCTAAGTCTGTAGGTGTAGGCCAAGAATCAATCCCAGGTATTTCTGATGTAGCTAGTCTTCACACCACTGTTTAAGAAACACTGACCTAGAAACAGGACTAAGGTGATCAAAATAACTTTGAAGACTACCAAAGCTGATCAAAATGTATAAAATGAATGAGGGAAATAAAGCCCTGTTCCAAATACTGTTGGTGTGTCCAAGCAACAGAGGAAAGAAAAGGCAGCTATCGTGGGGAAACAGAAGCAGTTAATGAGTCTGCAAGACCTTACCTGGAACTGAAGCATACACCAGTGAAGAAAGTGTGCACAGAACACTACGGGTTAACTGGAAACGTAAGGATACCATGGGTGGATTAGAGATGTAATAATGAATATCAAGTGAGTGTTTGCTAAGTCACTTCAGTTATATCCAACTCTTGGCCAAACTATGAACTGTAGCCCGTTAGGCTCCTTTTTCCCTGGGATTCTCCAGGCAAGAATACCGGATTGTGTTGCCATGTTTTCCTCCAGGGGATCTTCCCAACCCAGGGATCGAGCCCGTGTCTCTGCATCTCCTGCATTGCAGGCAGAGTCTTTACCACTGAGCACCAGTGGTATCTCAGGTTTGATATAACTTATAGAAAATTTACTCTTAAAAACACTTAACTGACACTAATTTTTGTTTTAAGAAAAGGAAGTAAGTTGATATAAGGAAAGCCTTCCTGAGTTGTCACAAAAAAATGTGGAAACATTTAAATTTTATGCCTAAAAATTTCATCATGTATCTTTGGCTTATTTCTTCTAAAACACACCTAATTCACACATTTAAAAAAACTTACCTGCATAACGTGCACAAAATAAATGCTTTTTTGACAGTTTCATTCTACATGCTTTTATAATGTTTACTTATGTTTTTCAATACAGTATTTATTTTGAGATACAATTTTTATTTTGGGACATACGTCTCACCTAGTTTCTCTTATCATTCACATCTTACATTACCAGGGCACATTTGTCAAAACTAAAAAACCAACCTGGGTGTATTAGTATTAACTGGAATGGCAGGATTTTACTGGTTTTTCCATCATTATCATATTCTGATCCAGGATCCAATCCAGAATGCCATATAGTATTTAGTTGTCTTGCTTCTTCACTCCGTTCTAGTCTGTGATAGTTTCTCAGTCTTTCTTTGTTGTTCACAACTTTGATGGTTTTGAGGTGCATTGGTTAGGTATTTTGTAGAATGTCCTTGAATTTGAGTTTGTATAATGTTTTTCTCCTGTGTAGACTGGGGTGATTGGTTTTGGCAAGGAAGATCCTGTAATGAAATGCTCTTATCATCACATCATATTGGGGACATGCTTGCTATCAACATGATTTAGCACTGATGATGTTAACCTCGATCCTCATCCAAGGTAGCATGTGCCACATTGCTCCACTGTAAAGTTATTATTTCTTCATTTCCCTATTTTATCTTTGGAAGCAAGTCACCAAGTCCATACTACATTCAAACAGTAAGGGAGCTTAAGCTCCATCTCTTGGAGGGGAGCATATTTCCATAAGTATTTGGAATTCTTCTTGAAGAAAGATTTGTCTCTTCTCTATTTGTTTATTCAGTCATTTATTTATATCTGTATGGACTCAGGGATGTTTCTTTTATACTTTGGATTATAACCCAGTATTCCATTAATTATTTTTTTGTCTGAGTTATTCTAACTTTCATCAGTGAAATCTCTTGCAGGTGGGCTCCCTCATCCCTTTGACATGCCGCATATTTTAAAAATCCTTCCTTACTTTTTGACACAAGATGTTACAGGCTAACTGTGTATTTGCCTGGCTCCACCATAGAATGAGTTGGCTTTGATTTTTAACTCCATGAAAACAAGAAGTAAATGTATTTGGTTTCCTATATATAGTACATTGTGCAAAAGCATAATTGCTTTTGGTGATAGTGATGGTAAAGGGCCAAGAACAAAATAGGATCATTTTAGGTTCATTTCCTGCCAGGACAAAATGTAATGAATACTCATTTCTGGCCTCTAGACATTGTTTGGAAAGTGACAAAAGAGAGACTTTAGGATGGAGTGCACATTTTCCTTTCCCCTTCCTGTCATTAAGTAGAAATAGTTTGGAGAGAGCAAAGTGGAGAAGGGCTGTGGCTTCACCACTTAACCATCCACAGAATTAGGGGTGATCTTGGTCTTTGTTCAGGAACCTTCATTTCCACGATAAATAACATTGGCTCTAGACTCCAAAGAGCTGAGAACTATTTTCAGCAAAAGATAAAGCAGAATAACTTAATGCTTTCTTTTCCCCTCATCTCTCATTATTTCTTGATTAACATGTGCTAAAATTTCTGGGACTTTCATTATTTCAACCAGCAAATGAGTGGAATTGTCCTCTAACATCCATCTTTCTGATGTTCTTATCTTTCTCACCATTGTTGTACCCCAAACAGGTAGAGAATAATGAACAGATTCTTACTACCTTCTGGGAAGCTGGAAATTAAATTAGTGACTGAATTTGCCTCCTTCTCTCTTTTCAAAAGTTGGGGCATGTACTGCCTAATAGGTAGTGAGTATACACTACAGGCATTAGAGGTAGGGGTACATTTAAAAAGAACTGTCCTTCAATGGCTTCACTATAAATGAGGACTATAGGGAGGTATTGCTCCCAACAGGAATTAGGAAAAAGAAGCAAGTAAATAAATGAGATAAAATAGCTCTGTATGGCAAAGGAAACCATCAATAAAATGAAAGGGAAACTTACAGAATAGGAGCCAATATTAGCAAATCATACAGTTGATAAAGGGTCAATATCTAAAATATATAAAGAACTAACCCAACTCAATAGCAAACAAATTAACAGTATGATTAAAAATTAGGCAGAGGAATGAAATAGACATTTTTCCCAAGATGTACAAATTACCAACAGATACATGAAAAGTGATCAACATCACTAATCATCAGGGAGATATAAATCAAAACCCAAATTAGCTATTACCTCACACCTGTAAGAGTGGTTATCATCAAAAATGACAATAAATAAGTGTTGGTGAGGATATGGAAAAAAGGGAACACTTGTGCACAGTTAGTGAGAATGAAAATGATGCAACTACTATCGAAAACAGCATGGAGTTTCCTCAAAAATTGAAAAAAAAATAGAATAACATTATTGTTGTTCAGTTGCTTATTCCTTTCTGACTCTTTGAAACCCCATGGACTGTAGCACGCCACACTTCCCTGTCCTTATTATTTCCCAGAGCGTGCTCAAACTCATGTCCATTGAGTCGGTGATGTCATTCAACCATCTCATTCTCTGTCACTCCCTTATCCTCCTGCTCTCAATCTTTCCCAGCATCAGAGCCTTTTCCAATGAGTCAGCTCTTCACATCAGGTGGCCAAAGTATTGGAGCTACAGCTTCAGCATCCGTCCCTTCCAATGAACAATCCAAGAAGTCTTCTCCAGCATCACAGCTTTCAAGCATCAATTCTTTGGCGCTCAGCCTTCTTTGTGGTCCAACTCTCACATCCATAAATGACTACTGGAAAAACCATAGTTTTGACTATACAGACCTTTGTTGGCAAAGTAATGTCTCTGCTTTTTAATATGCTGTCTATGTTTGTCATAGTTTTCTTTCCAAGGAGCAAGTGCCTTTTAATGTTGTGGCTGCAGTCACCATTTACAGTGATTTTGGAGTCCAAGAAAATAAAGCCTCTCTCTGCTTCCATTTCCCCCTCAGTCTGTTTGCCATGAAGTGATGGGACTAGATGCCATGATCTTCTGTTTTTGGATGTTGAGTTTTAAGCCAGCATTTTCACTTTCCTCTTTCACCCTCATCAAGAGGCTTTTTAGTTCCTCTTCAACTTCTGCCATTAGAGTGGTATCATCTGCATATATGACATTGTTGCTATTTCTCCCAGCAATTTTGATTCTAGCTTGTGATTCATCCATCCTGGTATTTCATGTAATGTACTCTGCACATAAATTAAATAAGCAGGGTGACAGTATACAGCCTTGTCATACTCCTTTCCCAGTTTTGAACCCATTCATTGTTCCATATCTGGTTTTAAACTGTTGCTTCTTGACCTGCATACAGGTTTCTCAGGAGACAGGTAAGGTGGTCTGATATTTCCATCTCTTTAGGAATTTTCCATAGATTGTTGTGATCCACACAGTCAAAGGCTTTCACGTAGTCAATGAAGCAAAGTAGATGTTTTTCTGGATTTCTCTTGCTTTCTCCATGATCCAGCGGATGTTGGCAATTTGATCTCTGGTTCCTCTGTCTTTTCTAAAGCCACTTTGTACATCTGGAAGTTCTTGGTTCACATACTGCTGAAGTCTAGCTTGAAATATTTTGAGCATAACCTTACTAGCATGTGAAATGAGTGCAATTGTATGGTAGTTTGAACATTCTTTGGCATTGCCCTTCTTTGGAATTGGAATGGAAAAGTGACCTTTTCTAGTCCTGTGGCCACTGCTAAGTTTTCCAAATTTGCTGACATATTGAGTGCAACACTTTAACAGCATCATTTTTTAGGATTTTTAAATAGTTCAGCTGGAATTTCATCACCTCCACTACTATATGAACTATTATATTATCCAGTAATTTTACTTCTGGGTATATGTCCAAAGGAAGGAAAATCGCTATCTGGAATAGATATCTGCACCCCCATGTTCATTACAGCATTATTTGTAATAACCAAGACATGGAAACAATATAGTATGTGTATACATAAATGAATAAGTTAAAATTGTTCACCCATAGCAAAGAAGGGAATCCTGCCATTTGTGATTGGGAGGACCTCGGCATGGTGTTAAAATAAATCAGAGAGAAAGATTTTAACTAAACTTGTTGTGGTCATTATTTCACAACATATACATATATCTAATCATTTTGTTGTAGAACTTAATCTAATGCAATGTTATAGGTCAATTATATCTTGATAAAACAGGAAAACAATTTAAGAAATGCTCTGTGTCCCTTAATTTATCTTACAAGAAATTTCTGTCCATGAAAGAAGCCATTTATAGTGGAAACCTCACAATGATTAGTTGGTATATTCACATGTGTAGAAAAATACATTTCAATGTCAAAATACATCTCTGAAGGTAAGGTTCTGGAGCTGCCTGAAATAGAGCTCCTGGAACATTTAATCTCAATATACAGTACTTGAGACTACCAGATACTTTACCTCTAAAGATTTTGTGTCCTCTAATACTCTTTCAGTTATCCTGCTTGTGTATTGGATAAAGGCATAGTTAGGTGTTTATACTATTCTACAAGGTCTGTTTCAAATTGTGACAAACACAAACATAGAAACCAGATGGTCATTACTATGGTGCTAGTAAAAGTGACCTTTAGTACCTAGAGAAATGGGCTTTTCAGTCTAAAATGTCCCTGGGGAGATATGTCAGCAAAAAAGGAATAACAATGCACTGATAATTCCTTTAGACAAGTGATTTCCACACTTGATTCTACATTAGAGTCACCAGGGAAACTAAAAAAATGATGATGCCCAGATTATAATATCTGAGATGGGTCTAGACATTGGCATCTTGTAAAGCTTCCTAGGTGATTATAATGTGTATCTAATGTCATGAAACAATAATTATTACATTTTAGCTAACATTTAAAAATATCTGGATAATTTGTTAACAATGCAGATTCTTGCGGCCAACTGTAGTACTCACATCTATTGATCAGGTATAGTGTCCAAAATCTGCCCCTCTAAAAAATAAGTTCTCAAGTGCTTGGGTTCATTGCATTATACTTAGATCTTGATTGCCATAGCTGCTTGTGATGCCAGTCAAGTTGTGATAGCAGCCAAGCCCAGGTGTCCACTGCTGCCTGGAGCTGGCCAAAGCTCCATGGAACTGCTTGGTTTTCTTTGCAAGCTCTGAGCTCTTCTTATTTCACTTACACTCTTTCACAACTGTCTAGATAACTCATCCTTTGACATTCAGTTGCTAACTTACCCATGGAATTTATCAACTCCCCCAAGCTGCCTCTGTCCCTGTGTCTCCATATGATTTTCTTACTGTTTTGTAAATCTTAGTATTCTTATCTATGTTTTCCATGAAACACTAAATTCCTTGAGATGACCAGCTGTGAGTTGCTCATCTTTATAGTTCTCATGCTGCCTCAATTTCTTATCATTGGGTGCCCTCAAAACTTCAAGTGTAATAGACAAAACCTTGTAAATAATTATAATATGTTGTGAAATATTCTCTCTCAATGATAAATGCAATATGCCATAGCAATCCAGATTTTTTCATCTGTAAATTAATTTATTCATGACATTTCTTCTTCCCCACAATTAGCATGAATAATTCAGAGGAGGCTATATTCTGACTAGTTGTGAATAAGAAGTTCACATGCAGTTGACTCAATTTTCCAAGCTATTGGAGAGGAACAAAAGCAGATAATCCAAAAATCACTTATGTTTGTGTTTGGAATACGTTTGGCATTTCCTCTGGAATAATAAGTGTGGCTGATGATCTAGGAATTTCTAATATTTCATGCAAAAATTTGAAATCATATCTGTAAGGCCTGATTCTCCAGAAGCCAGAAATTGCCCTCCTGTTTAGTTCCTCCACACACTACCCATGCAGCCTGCTTTCCTGAGAATTTCTCTAGGCATCAGGGAAGCTATTTATTGAAATAAAAAGGAACAAAAATAGTATTAGTATTTGTGGTGTGCTTTGTATTTTAATGTAGGACTCCTACCCCTCAAAGGCAGCACTCTTCTATTTCTTTCCACATGTAAAAGAATATCCTGTTTATGTCAACAAAAGAGTTAATGAAGCAAAGTAGTTTGTGATACACTTAAGACCTTGAATGCAAGCTAAAAGAATCAGGGGTAATTTCTTGAAGTGATATAGTGGATTTATATTTTTACCCATAAATATTTAGCCATTTATAAAAAATTATTTTTCTTCAGAAAGAATTTTAGGAACTCTTACAAATTGGGCAGTTTAACTTTCTTCAACATAAGTACTCAGTAGAAACACACTGTAACTTTACAACATCCAGATTAGAATTAGTTACCATAGTTTCTATTAGAAGTGTAAAAATATGTGCATGGATATATAAATGTGGTATGTTCTTTATTGTATTCTCTCATCTCTTTATATAATTGTGATATATTTTTAAAAATTTATAAAGTATACAAAGAAGTAACTAAAATATCCTCTTTAAATCTCTGACTTTCATTGTGGACACGATCAGTTGTCGCTCTAGCAGTTACTTTCTCTCCCTTATTGGACATATATAGGGTTCTGGGTAGGCAGAAACCAAGTAGCAAAATCATATCTTGGTAATTGGTTTGGAGAACTTAAAAAAAGTTGATCTACTCAGAGGAAAACCGGGAATTTTTAGTCAATAGCTAGGATGGCAAACACTCTCCCTTTGGAGTAACAGGAAAAACACACATGTATCCAGTTGCTGCTGGCCACCATCTAGTTACCTCAAACTGACAGATTCTTGGTGAAATCTTTTAGTCATCAAATCAAGCTATCCTTGAAGGCAGTCCTCCTCTAGGATTTTTAGTTGTGTTAACTACTATTTTGTACAACAGTTCAGTCAGTTCAGTTGCTCAGTTGTGTCTGACTCTTTGCGACACCATGGACTGCAGCACCCCAGACTTCCCTATCGATCACCATCTGCTGGAACTTGCTCAAATTCATGTCCATCAAGTCGGTGATGCCATCCAACCATCTCCTTCCTCTGTCGCCCCCTTCTCCTCCTGCTTTTAATCTTTCCCAGCATCAGGGTCTTTTCCGATAAGTCAGTTCTTTGCATCAGGTGGCCAAAGTATTGGAGTTTCAGCTTCAGCATCAGTCCTTCATATGAATATTCAGGACTGATTTCCTTTAGGATTGACTTTGTACAACATTCGACTTTCAGTGCTTCCCTGCACTTCCTACTTCATCCACTAGCCTGACCACATGACTCGCTGAGTTAAAATGAGTGATGTGGCAGAATCATCGAGTGCACTCATGTAGGGCAGCTTGTGCTTGTACCATTACAGCCAGTCCCAGAGGGTACCGTTATTCCATCCCTGTCCTAGAATCAGAAGACCCATGGAAAAGTTCCTCTGCCTAGAGTAGGAATGCAGATACAGTTAACATTAATGAGGAAAAAACACTTGTTATAGTAAGTCATTGAAATTTGGGGTGGTTTGTTATTTTAGCAAAGCTGACTAATACTCTGAGGCTCAGGAGCAAGTATGCCATGTGTTGTAGAATAAAGAAAAGAGAAAAGTCCTGTGCATTTAGAAAATGTTTTCTGCATCTCTCTGCCTGTATAAAGGACATAATACTGGTTGGTTTTTTCCCTTATGTGACTAACATCTTACAGAACCTGGGTTACCTTGTATCTTCATTTTTGCTAACTGTGGAGAAGAAGAAATCACATGAACAAATCAAATTACAGGTAAGTAATAAAATCTATATTAATATGGCACTTTTAAGTCCATCTTGTGGTAGGAGAAACTCTACTGTATATTATTTAATGTATCTCAAACTGGATGGTTGATCTCTTAGGAACAGGTTCTATTCTAGGGACTAAACCTGTAGAGATTAAGATGACATACTTGTTGACATCAAAGAGGTCAGAGTAGGTTGTCTCGTTGTTGTTTAGACATTGGGACCTGCAGTAAGACTACTCTGGTGTACAAGATTGAAACACCTGTGAAAGAATATGGCATACTGTATCTGTTCAGAAAAGCCAGGTAATTCCAAGAGAATCAAAATGCTAAACAATAAAAGTTATCAAATTAGGGGCAGGGACCAGCCTATGCAAAGTTAGGCAGTCATTAAATAATCCCACAGGCAAATGTGGGATGACAGGGAGGAACAGACATGAGCCCAGCCATGGCAGACTTTATAATACTGAGGATCTGGCCTTTGTTCTTCACATAATAACATATCACTGAAGGAGTACTATCAAAAGGCTGACATGGACAGAATTTAGTTTTGAAAATATCTCTTTTTGGGGGGAGAATGAAGAAAAAAATCTGGTATCAGTAGTAAGAGGACTTTGAAAGTTATCTGTATTAGTGTGGGTAAGAAAGGCTAAGACATTTCATTAAAAGCGACAGCTGTGGGACAGAAGAGTAAACTTTTTTTAAAGGTGTACTGCTAAAAAAAAAAGAAAAAATAAAGGTGTACTGCTGAGTTTTGTGAGGGTTGAGGTAGAAGTCACTTTCCTTAGGCAAGTAGGTATGCAGGAAAGTTATGTCAAATATTTTGATTAAAAAAATGTGAAACAGCCCAAGGCAATAATTTTTTATGACTGTAGTGACAGTGAAATAATATGGAGGATAAAAATATTTTAACCTTTTGATCCATATAAGGGATTTATAATATTTTAGTCATATCTTTCCCCCACTAATTCTTATTAATTCTAGAACATCAGCTAAAAGAGGAAATATGGGAGATTTGGGATGAAAGATGGGGAGAGAGACAATTTCAATTTGAAAATCTAGACTCTGATTTTCTGTAAGATACCCACATGGAAGTATCTAGTAGGTAGCTGGCAATTCAAGGATCTATCTAGCAGCTGATTGGTAATGTAAAAGAGACATAAAAGAAGGACTGATGGGAAGTAGGGCATATTAAAATTGATGTCATAGCTGTAAATGACATTGCCAGAGACAATGTATAGAAATAAGAAGGGAAGAGGGACCCCAGTAAAGAAGGGACCCTCAAAAAGGATACTGAGAAGGAGCAACCTGGCAGTGAGTGAGTGGATAATAAGCATTAAATAGTGTTTTATAAAGCAAGGAAGGCGTTTTTAAAAGAAAGGATTTAATTATAAATACTCCAGGTAGAAGGGTATAATATGTTGCAAGGATCAAATGTAGACAATTACAGAGACGTTAGATTGAAAGATGCTCCATGAATTAAGCAGTGAATTAAAGGTGATTAGGGAATAGTAATTTAAGATTGTTCTTTTCAGACCATCACGGGTAAAGGGAAGGAGACCGTAAAGACTCGGGCTTGCCTGCTCAGTCGCCTCAGTCGTGTCCAGCTCTTTGCGACCCCACGGCCTGTTGCCGTCAGGCTCCTCTGTTGCCTGTCCACGGGGATTCTCCAGGCAAGAATACTGGAGTAGGTTGCCAAGACCTCCTCCAGGGGATCTTCCCCACCCCGGGACCCAACGGGTGTCTCATATCTCCTGCATTGGCAGACGGGTTCTTTATCACTAGTGCCTCGGAAGAAGCCCATGAAGATTCCAAGTTGCATCCTTTATATCAGCTTTGTCCTTTTCTTTTCTTTTTTTTTTTTATTTTTATTTTTATTTTTATTTTTTTCAGCTTTGTCCTTTTCATTGAGGTACAGAACTCTTATACGATTGATCACAGTATTATGCCCAGTTTAACACCGGACTTAAAAAAATTCAAGCTTCTCCCCTCCCCCTCACCCACTGGGTGGCTAGTGAGTACTATCGCACGCCATTGGGCGGGGCTTCCAGGGAGCCGCTTAAAAAGGCTGCCTCAGCTGGGAGTCCTGTCCTTTCCCCTTTCCCGCTCTACCCTCCTGAAATGGAGACGAGATGGCACAAGTCAGAGCAACCAGTGTGGGACCTTGAAAAAAAGTCAAGAGAATCTCAGGTACGTAAGCACTAGTATTCTTGAACTCCTGAATCAATGTCACCAGTGGTTTACTACTGTTACGTGAGAAGAATAATGATTAAGTCCTGTGGTTGTAACTCTGTTTTTAGTAGCTAAATGCAATTGTAATTATAAACTGACCAAGTATAATATCTAGGTGACATAAGGTGAAAAGAATATGTGTATATTCAAAGCAGTGACTTAAAACCCTCTTGAGATTATTTTCTTTATATTTTACTATTTTTCTTCAGTAGGGAACACTGAAAAATCATGATCTGTACTTAACAGATTACACCTGGTAACCTCATGAACACCTGGACCTGATTTAAATGATTTTAACCTGCTGCTCTAATGGGAGCCCCTTTGGAAGGGGCGGTTAAACATAGGAGCAGATGCTCCTCATCACTGGGAAAGGCAAACTAAAACCAAAATGAAATATCATTAGGTATTCACTAGAAGGGCTGAAATTAAAAATACTGATAGTACCGTATGTTGGAGAGGATGGGGGCAACTGGACATCTTGTAAAATATGCAGTGACTCTAACACTTGGGAATAAAGTTTGGCAGATTTTTACAAAGTTAAACTATACTTACCATAAGTAAGTAAGTAAGTGAAGTCGCTCAGTCGTGTCCGACTCTTGGTGACCCAAGAGTCCCTTGCAGCCTACCAGGCTCCTCTGTCCATGGGATTTTCCAGGCAAGAGTCCTGGAGTGGGTTGCCATTTCCTTCTCCAGGGGATCTTCCCGACCCAGGGGTCGAACCTGGGTCTCCAGCATTGCAGACAGACGCTTTACCGTCTGAGCCACCAGGGGAGATTTTTACCATAGGACCCAACAATTATACTCTTACATATTTACCCAAGATACATGAGCACTTTGTTTACACAAAGAGTTGTACATAAATGTACAGCTTTATTTATAATAGCCCCAAACTGGAAATAGTGCAAATGTCCAGCACTAGGAAATGCATACATAATTTTGGTCCATCCTACAATGGGATACCCCTACACAATGCCTGAACACAGAGGAGGTGCTGATTCCAGCCCACTCCTAAGAGACACAGGACTCTTCTATGGGAGACTGACTGGAGGCTGCCCCTTTGACCTGGCCAAGGCTTTCTTGGGGTTGCACTGTGCTGTCTGAGTATTTCTCTACCTCTCCTTCTGCCTTCTCATTTTATTCGCTTGTATCAGAGCTGCATTGGTCTGCAGGTTCTCCACACCTTGGTTCTCTTTCCTTTATCCTTTGCATTATTTCCCCTAGATGTATTTAATAAGCAATTATCTCTTGGCATCTACTTCCTCGAGGATGCAAATTAACATAATGAGTGCCTGAATCAGAGAGCAGAGGCATGAAGGAACTTTTGGGTATGTTGGAAAAATGTTTTAGGCTTTATCATTGTGGTGGTTAAATGGGTATATTCATTTGTCGGAAGTGAGTATATTTTATTCCTAAATAAAATTGACTTAGAAAAAATAATCCCAATGATATCATAGCTTACTGGTCAGGTCAGGTAATGGTTAGATAACATGTTTTATACAGACTACAAGGCAAAGGGGATAAACAAAGACCCCGGTGTTGACAAAAACCATCACATTCCTCACTTATTTAGGAGTTGCCTTTGTAAATGTTTAGGAATCATAAATCTTCTTTTAAGGACAAGCCTATACCATTAGGTCACATGGGTGACTTGCTCATAAGTGGGTGTAAAAAATATTAAAAGCCCAAATGGCTATAGCAGGGGCAATATTTGAATGTGATAGAGAAATTACCGTGAAGTAATGGCTTCATTAAAAAAAAAAGGATAATGGTTCTAGAGGTAGCTTTTATCTGATAGTTATTTTTTCCTTGTAAATCTGGAATGGCTCCTGCATTTGTAACCACTGATGGTACAGGGTGAGAGGATGTTCTGAGACAGCATCCAACATATATTACAAAACAGACACTGCAGAAAAAAGGCAGCTCTAGCAGTCTTCAGGGTATTTAAATCCCCTTTTCCTGTCCATCTTTATCCCTCAGATTGTGATTTCAAGGAGCGTGATGACCAGGGCTTTATCCATTCTGTTTCTGGAATCACTAGGTCACTATAGGCAAGCAATACTTTTTCATTGAATAAATTATTAAAGAATAAATAACTTTCCATCACAACCGTGCTTCTCATGGGACAGTCTTTCAAAACATAAATTGCTCATTTTCTTCCAGACAAACTCAGCACCTATAATGATAGGGTTGTCTTATTGATTGTGTTTTTCTTCATTTTGCCATCTATTTATTTTACCATCTGTTTCGCCATCTATCTATCTATTTTATTTGCCATCTATTCTAGCAAAGGTTTAGCCTTGGCTAGAAACTAAGGAGCCAGAACAAAAGAGGATACCCTATTGTATTTGAGGTCAGAAAGCTTTGTCTTGCAAAATTCTGAGTGGGGATGGTTTGACATTTCACATAATTGAATCGCTGTGTTGCTCAATCTGAATGCAATCTTCTCAAGGTGACTTTACTATAGCAGAACAATTAGAGATGTCAAAATCCATCTGATGTAGAATTTTTCATTACACAGCTTTTAAAAAATCCATAGTGCTTCAGTATGAAGAAAGCAATAGTTCTCTTCTTTAAAAATAAACTTTTAATTTTAAAGTACATTTTAAAATGTACTTTAGACTTAGAGAAAAGTTGCAAAATAGTAGAGAGTTCTAGCTTCTCTGATGTTAACATCTTTCATTACTCTGGTGTATTTATCACACTAAGATGATAACCTTGGTTTGTTACTATTAACTGAGCTACATACTTTATTCAGATTTCACTAGTTTTTTTCCTAAGGTCTGTTTTCTGCTCACTGCATTTTGTTATCATATGGCCTCAGTTTCCTCCACATGTGATGGTTCCTCCAGCCTTTTTTTTTTTTTTTTAATGACCTTGTCAGTTTTGAGGAGTACTTTGTTGAGCATCCTCCAGAATGGGTTTGTCTATTGTTTTTCTCTTTGTTAGACTAGGGTCACAGGCTTTTGGGAGCAAGACCAGGGAGGTGAATTCTCATCACATCATATCAGGCTACATGTTATTGCCATGATTTATTAGTGAGGATGCTAATCTTAATCATCTTGTTGATGCAGTGCTCGCAAGGTTTTTCCACTTTGAGATTAATTCCTCTCTCTGTTTTCCTTGCTCTAAGGAAGCCAGTCACTCTGGTAGCTCACACTTAAAAGCAGGGCATGATTTAAGCTCCATCTCCTGGAAATGGGAGCATTCAAATAAATTATTTGAAATTCTTCATAAGACAGAATTGTCTCTTCCCCCTCCTTTGTTCATTTATTACATCATTTATTGACATCCGTATGGATCTCACATATGTATTTTATGCTTTGGATTATCATCCAATACTATTGTTTTTTTTGTTTTTCAAATTATTCCATTTCTGGCCATTTGGAACTCTTTCACTCTAGCTCCATTGACAGGCCCCAATCTTTTGTTCTCCGAGCACTTTTCTCATTTTCTGACCCTTTAAGGTGCTCCTGTTTCATCATGTCTGTTCCCTTCCCTAGCTCTAGAAACAGCCAGCTATTTCTCCAGTGAACTCTGGTTCTTCTCATTGGAGAATGGTATCAGAATCCAAGATCTGGACATGGGGTAACAGGTATTTTTTTTAAGAGCACAATTATTGAAGTTCCAACAGCTACCAATATACCATTATCTTTATTTATGCATAGTAGCATTGTATCTATTTATGTCTAATATTTAGCTAAGGGAAGAATTTTGTTTTATGTATTAGATTATTGGGGTTTCTGTCTTACGTTATTTTTCTTTTAGTTCAGTTTATTGTTTTATTTCCTTCTAACTTCTTATAAGATGTATGGAACTATGAATTATGGTAGGCATAGTTTTGGCAGCAAGAAATGTCTTATTTTGAAAATGATGTTATTCTGGATTAATTTTTTCCCAGTAGAGTTGCACTATGAGTGTTGTGCAGAGTTCCCTGGGTTGAAGAGGACTTTTCCCTAGCTCTGTTTTATATTTTCGATATATAAAGATACTTTCATTTGGTAGATTAAACATATTTGGAGTTTTGTCCTCTTTTGTTCCTGCTGCTTTATCAGAGAAAGAGCTGATCTATCTGTCAGGAGTGAACTCATGTTATTCAAGCTCGTAGAGATGGATAAATTCCATAATTCTGTTTTATTCATTTACAGTAAGAAATGCAGTGATAAGTGAACTAGGATGCTTGTATCAGACTCTTTCCTGTCTAATGTCTGTTTAGGAAGCAATTGTACATTCAGAAGCCTTTCTGGTGAGCATGGTTCAAAATAAGGGGAGTGTCACAATTTGCCTGTTGAGTGTATATGCTGTCTAAGTAGCCTGCTGTTCCTTCTCCCTGATAAGAGCCTCACTGCCTCAAGGCGTAGAAGATTCTGCGTGGGCAAAGCCTGCTTCCAGTTGTTTGGGTCTCTTCTTTGGTCCTCTAGGCTGACGGTTCCCCCTTCTTTTAGCATTTACTCACAACACACTACATGCACACAGGGAATTTTCTCAATACAAAATTTCCATACTATTGCATATACCTTCTCTGGAAGTAACTGCCTAGCTACCTTGATTCAAGATTTTGATGTTTACAAATTTTTCAGTCACACGTTAAAAAATACAAAAATATGTATATCAGTTTGGGGGTTTACTTCTATAAAAAACTTAAGCACAGTTATTGCTTATGTATTTTTCTAGTTTAATCCAGAGAGAGCAAATTTTTCCTTTTTCCATAATTCTACTTCCCAGCTCCCTATACTTTACCTCCATACGCCTCCTGGGAGAGGAACTTCTCTGTTGTTTGCATGAAATTGTGTGAGCGAAGGTAAAATACTTAACTTCCAGCGTCCTGTGTCGTTTTATCTGGGAAATGAGAAAAAAAAAACAATATCCATTCAGAAGGTTGCTGTATGGATTAAATTCTCATTTAAAATATATCAAATGTCTTAAAAAATTACTGGCAAATATATGCATTCATGGGCTTCCCAAGAAGCACCTAGTGGTAAAGAACCTGCTTCCCAACATAGGAGACTTAAGAGACAGGGTTTCAATCCCTGGATCCAGAGAATCCCTTGGAGAAGGAAATGGCAACCCACTCCAGTATTCTTGCCTGGAGAATCCCTTGGACAGAGGAGACTGGCGGGCTACAGGCCATAGGGTGCATAGAGTTGGTCATGACCGAAGTGACGTAGCATAGCCCAGCATATGAATTCATAAAGGTTAACTGCAGTCGGTGGCCAGAATATCCCTAAACATCAGCTTAAAATTATAGTCAGCGTTTCAAATGCTATAGCAGCAATCTTCACCCTGACTCAGTGTTGCCCTGTTAAAGTGGTGTGGATAAGTCAGCGTCTATCTAGTGAATAAGAACTTGTGCTGTGCTGTGTGTAGTCGCTCAGTCATATCTGACTCTTTGTGACCCTGTGGACTGTAGCGCACCAGGCTCCTCTGTCCATGGGGATTCTCCAGGTGAGAATACTGGAGTGGGTTGCCATGCCCTCCTCCAGGGAATCTTCCTGACTCAGGGATCAAACCCAGGTCTCCTGCATTTCAGGTGAATTATTTTACCATTGAGCCACCAGGGAAGCCCAAGAATACTGGAGTGTGTAGCCTATCCCTTCTCCAGGGGAAAGTCCTGACTCATGAATTGAACTGGGGTCTCCATTGCAGGCAGATTCTTTACCATCTGAGCTACCAGGGAAGCCCTGAATCAGGACATCAGTTCAGTTCAGTCACTTGGTCATGTCCGACTCTTTGTGACCCCGTGGACTGCAGCACCTTAAATTTCATCTTAAGTTTCAAAATTTAAATTTCATCTTGAGTTTCATCAGCCAGATATTGGCTGTTGGAACTAGTGCTCCAGGAGGATGCTCCCAAATGTGGTCACCAACATCTTCTCTATGGAGTGGACTGGATCTTGAAGGCTCATCTGTTCCCCAAACACAGGGATTGTGAGGCACACAGCTGTTGCCTACTGTTAAAAACCACTTATGCTCAGTTCTTTGAGGAACAATTGCTTGTTTTCAGCCCCCAAGTTTAAATTCATCTCCGATTTAGCCTTATTTCTCCTGGTGTTTTTGTGGGGTTTTTTTTGGTATGATTTAAATCCTGAATCCAGGCTGGGGTATCTTGTCTTACTCTGCTCTGCTGCTTGCCTAGTTAGGTTCTCTCAACATTGACTGTAATCTTTGATTCTTAAGCATATTTTTGGCCTCATGTAGGTTTAAATGGAAGCTCTGTCCTTTACTCTTTCAATGGAAATGAGTTTGAGCAAACTTGCAGAGATGGTGAAAGACAGGGAAGCCTGGCATGCTGCAGTCCATGGGGTTGTAAAAAGTCAGACACGACTTAGTTTTGACTGAACTTCTGAAATGTAACTTTGGCCTCCTACTGAGAGATGGTCCTTGTCTAGGTCCCTGGTTTTGACCTCATTAACTTGGATCACTGAGTGTCATGCTGGCCTCAGACAAATGATGTTTCTCATGTTATACATTAATGGAGTTAACTATTTTTATTTTTGGAGGATCATAAGCACTTCTTTCCTGAAAAATCAGGGGAAAAAACAAGAAATTATGTTATTGCCAAGTTTATTTTTCCATCCTAGAGATTTTTGTGAAAAAAGTTGAACATGGGTAAACACAATAATTTTTATTTTATTTATTATTTTTTAAAAACAAGACAGTTACCTTCAATTCCTTTCTTTTTTATATTTTCCAAACTCACATAATTTCTAAAATGTTTGAGGTGATACTCTGATTTCAGTTTTTATAGTTTGAAGATATTCAAGTGGGAAATGTGAAAATGTGTATCTTTAAATCAATGAACTGTAGTAATAAGATCTACCCTTCAGGAATTGCCATAAGTATCAATGAGTTTATACATGTGAAGTGCTTTACTCAGTGCCTTGTACATGAAGGGTGCTATTAATTATCTGTTATTATTATTAAATTTCATATTTGTAAATGAATAGTTTGTACCATATGACCTACAATGTCCTTCAGTTCAGTTCAGTCACACAGTCATGTCTGACTCTTTGGGACCCCATGGACTGCAGACTCCAGACTTCCCTGTTCATCACCAACTTCCAGAGCCTACTCACACTCATGTTCATTGAGTCAGTGATGCCATCCAACCATCTCATACTCTGTCGTCCCCTTCTCTTCACACCTTCAGTCTTTCCCAGCATCAGGGTCTTTTCAAAGGAGTCAGTTCTTCACATCAGATGGCCAAAATATTGGTTTCAGCTTCAACATCAGTCCTTCCAATGAACACCCAGACTGATTTCCTTTAGGATGGACTGGTTGGATCTCCTTGCAGTCCAAGGGACTCTCAAGAGTCTTCTCCAACACCACAGTTCAAAGGCATCAATTCTTGGGTGCTCAGCTTTCTTAATAGTCCAACTCTCACATCCATACATGACTACTGGAAAAACCATAGCCTTGACTAGATGGACCTTTGTTGGCAAGATAATGTCTCTGCTTTTTAATATGCTGTCTAGATTGGTCATAACTTTTCTTCTAAAGAACAAGCGTCTTTTGATTTCATGGCTGCAGTCATCATCTGCAGTGATTTTGTTGAAGCCCCCTCAAAATAGCCTGTCACTGTTTCCATTGTTCACCATCTATTTGCCATGAAGTGATGGAACTGGATGCCATGATCTTCGTTTTCTGAATTTTGAGCTTTAAGCCAGCTTTTTCACTCTCCTATTTCACTTTCATCAAGAGACTCTTTAGTTCTTCTTCACTTTCTGCCATAAGGGTGGTGTCATCTGCATATCTGAGGTTATTGTTATTTCTCCCGGTCATCTTGATTCCAACTTGTGTTTCATCCACTCTAGCATTTCTCATGATTTACCTTGCATATAAGTTAAATAAGCAGGGTGAAATATACAGCATTGATGTACTCCTTTCTTGATTTAGAACCAGTCTGTTGTTCCATGTCCAGTTCTAACTGTTGCTTCTTGACCTGCATACAGATTTTTCAGGAGGCAGGTCAGGTGGTCTGGAATTCCCATCTCTTCAAGAATTTTCCATAGTTTGTTGTGATCCACACAGTCAAAGGCTTTGGCGTAGTCAATAAAGCAGATGTTTTTCTGGAACTCTCTTGATTTTTCAGTGATCCAGTGGATGTTGGCAATTTGATATCTGGTTCCTTTGCCTTTTCTAAATCTAGCTTGAACATCTGGAAGTTCACGTCTGTTGAAGCCTGACTTGGAGAATTTTGAGCATTACTTTACTAGGGTGTGAGATGACTGTGCAGTAGTTTGAAAATTCTTTGGCATTGCCTTTCTTTGGGATTGGAATGGAAACTGACCTTTTCCAGTTCTGTGGCCACTGCTGAGTTTTCCAAATTTGCTGACATATTGAGTGCAGCACTTTCACAGCATCGTCTTTCAGGATTTGAAATAGCTCAACTGGAATTCCATCACCTCACTAGCTTTGTTTGTATTGATGCTTCCTAAGGCCTACTTGACTTCGCATTCCAGGATGTCTGGCTTTAGGTGAGTGATCACACCATCGTGATTATCTGGGTAGTGAAGATCTTTTTTGTATAGTTCTTCCATGTATTCTTGCCACCTCTTCTTAATATCTTCTGCTTCTATTAGGTCTGTATCATTTCTGTCCTTTATTGTGCCCATATTTGCATGAAATGTTCCCTTGGTATCTCTGATTTTTTGAAGAGATCTCTAGTCTTTCCCTTTCTATTGTTTTCCTCTATTTCTTTGCATTGATCCCTGAGGAAGGCTTTCTTATTTCTCCTTGCTATTCTTTGGAACTCTGCATTCAAATGGGTGTATCTTTCCTTTTCTCATTTGACTTTCACTTCTGTTCTTGTTTGTAAGGCCTTGTCAGACAACCCTTTTGCCTTTTTGCATTTCTTTTTCTTGCGAGTGGTCTTGATCACTGACTCCTGTACAGTGTCATGAACCTCAGTCTATAGTTCTGAGGCACTCTATCAGATCTAATCCCTCGAATCTATTTGTCATTTCCACTGTATAATCATAAGGGATTTGATTTAGATCATAGGAAGGACTGATGTTGAGGCTGAAACTCCAATACTTTGGCCCCCTGATGTGAAGAGCTGACTTATTTGAAAAGACCCTGATGCTGGGAAAGATTGAGGGCAAGAGGAGAAGGGGACCACAGAGGATGAGATGGTTGGATGGCATCACCAACTCAATAGACATGAGTTTGGGTAGGCTCTGGGAGTTGGTAATGGACAGGGAGGCCTGGTGTGCTGCAGTTCATGGGGTCACAAAGAGTTAGACACAACTGAGTGACTGAACTGAACTGAATGGTCTAGTGGATTTCCCTACTTTCTTCTGTTTAAGTCTGAATTTGGCAATAAGGAGATCATGATCTGAGCCACAGTCAGCTCCCGGTCTTGTTTTTGCTGACTGTATAGAGCTTCTCCATCTCTGGCTGCAAAGAATGTTATCAATCTGATTTCAGTATTGACCATCTGATGATGTCCATGTGTAGAGTCTTCTCTTGTGTTGTTGGAAAAGTTTGCTATGACCAGTGCCTTCTGTTTGCAAAACTCTGTTATCCTTTGCCCTGCTTCATTCTATACTCCAAGGCCAAATTTGCCTGTTAGTCCAAGTATCTGTTGAGTTCCAACTTTTGCATTTCAGTGCCCTATCATGAAAAGGACATCTTTTTTGGGTGTTAGTCTTGTAGGTCTTCATAGAACCGTTCAACTTCAGCTCTTCAGCCTTACTGTTTGGAGCATAGACTTGGATTACTGTGATATCGAGTGGTTTACCTTGGAAATGAACAGAGGTCATTCTGTTGTTTTTGAGACTGCATCCAAGTATTGCATTTCAGACTCTCTTGTTGCCTATGAGGGCTACTCCATTTCTTCTAAGGGATTCTTGCCCACAGTAGTAAATATAAATTCACCCATTCCAATCCATTTTGGTTCACTGATTCCTAAAATGTCGATGTTCGCTCTTGCCATCTCCTGTTTGACCACTTTCAGTTTGCCTTGATTCATTTACCTATCTTTCCATGTTCCTGTGCAATATTGCTCTTTACAGCATCAGACTTTACTTTCATCACCAGTGACATCCACAACTGGGTGGTGGTTTTGCTTTTGCTCCGTCTCTTCATTCTTTCCAGAGTTATTTCTCCACTGTTCTTCAGTAGTGTATTGGGCACCTACCGACCTGGGGAGTTCATCTTTCAGTGTTCTATCTTTTTGCCTTTTCATATTGTTCATGAGGTTCTCAAGGCAAGAATAATGAAGTGGTTTGCCATTCCCTTCCCCAGTGGACCACGTTTTGTCAGAACTCTCCACCATGACCTGTCCGTCTTGGGTGGCCCTACACAGCATGGCTCATAGTTTCATTGAGTTGGACAAGGCTGTGGTCCATGTGATCTTGCTTAGTTTTCTGTGAGTGTGGTTTTCAGTCTGTCTGCCATCTGATCAAGAAGGATAAGAGGCTTATGGAAGCTTCCTGATGGGAGAGACTGACTGGGGGGGGGGGGGGGGGGGAACTGGGTCTTGTTTTGATGGACGGGGCCATGCTCAGAAAATCAATAATCCAATTTTCTGTTGATGGGCAGGGCTATGTTCCTTCCCTGTTATTTGACCCGAGGCCAAACTGTGGTGGAGGTAATGAAGATGATGTCAAGACCTCCTTCAGAAGGTCCCATGCACACACTGCTACACCCAGTGCCCCCAGCCCTGCAGCAGGCCACCACCAACCTGCACCCTGCAGGTTGAGACTCCGGGACACTCACAGGCAAGTCTGGGTCAGTCAGTCTCTTGTGGGGTCACTGCTCCTTCCTCCTGGGTCCTGGTGCACACAATGTTCTGTTGTGCCCTCCAAGCGTCTGTTTCCCCAGTTCTGTTTTGGATTATGTTAAAGTCATTTTGCTAAAAGTAGTGTATTTGGATTCTTGTCTGAGTATTGTTATGGAGCTGAACACAGCTTTTCTCTGGGCTTCATGTTTCTCACTAGTTCAGAAACATGTATTTATTAAACCCACACTGTGTGCAAGGCTTTATGCTTGGTATTAGGAACAGAGAAATGAATAAGACGACCTCATAAGAGAGATAGATATGGAAACAATTAAAGCATACATGCTAAAAGTACATCCACATTTTCTGTTTAGATAAAACAGAGTGCTAGTGATTAATCTGCCAGGGAATAGGTTTAGGAAAAACTTCAGAGAAGAGCCATTTAAGAATTATTAGGAGTCAGACAAAAAAGTGGAAGAAAGTCATTATGCAGCTTATTAAGGACAGCTTAAAATTTCATGATTTTAGCCATATACCTTTTGAGCTTTTGGAAACTGACATGGGACAAGATGCTAATAATATCAATGAACCATTAAAAGTGATATTCAGATGCTTTGAAAATGTTGAAAACTTCATAAATAATACTTCTCACCATATATATATTTAAAAATGCTGTTTGGGAATTTTTTTGACCTTGTTTGTACATTTCCAACTAGGAGTATTTCTTTCTGAAATGTGGAACTCTTTATCGTAAAGTAGCTTACTTCCACTAAGTTGTTTGACCAATAGTCAAGAATAATATCTTGATTTTATCTTATGCTTGCATATAGCTATTAAGATACAAAAATTTTGCATCATTGTATGTAGATTGACCATATATATGTTTCTCTCACTGTATGGATTTTTGTAAAACACAGAGCTAATATCAATATATAGTTTATCCCTCAGTGATTGCTGCTTTTGTTTCAGACACTACAGAATTCATATTTTAAAAATATAAATCTTCCTAAACCATACTCCCCCCTACCCCCTACCAAGTTATGAACAAGACATTTGGATTCACAGAGATTCTAACAAAGATTACCCAATATTTTCTCTTATCTTAGAATTGGATGTATTACCTTGATATAGGACCTTGTCCATACTAAGACTGCTCAGTCAAATGGATTTTTTGGTTGGCTGAACTCACAGTCACTTAGCCACATCAACAGAAGAAGAGACTTTGCTTCATCCAGTGACTGTATCAAATAGCTATTGTTAGGATGTAAAGGTCTCAGTCGATCAGGACTTGAGGGTCTAAAAGAATTTGATTTCTCTTTAAGAGTCATTTAGAATAGACTGGAGAACACAGAGCCACCCTTGTTAAATAAAGGGTGAAGATGGCTGTGAGATCAAAGGGGCTTTTACCTCAATGGAATATGAGGGGAAGAATGGGAGTAGATCTCAGACTAATAGAATTTTAGTGTAGGAAGTGCTCTTAGAAATAGCTCAGCAAATGCCCTCAATGCACATATGAGAAAACTCAAGTGCAGAACTGTTAGATGCCTTCCAAAAACCATGCATCCAGTTTTCCTCCAAAGAGTCAGAAACTATATTTAGTGTAAGATTCAAATTCATACATTTGACAATATTTACACATTAATTTATATAAGTACATACCAAGCTACAATAATATCACTGACATATCATTCCACAGATTTAAATGTGCCACAATATTTTTTATTTTTTTAAATTATGAAAGTATGATAGCCCATTTACAGGCAACTTGGAAAATACAGAACAAGGTTACATATTGTTCCACTATATATATTCCAGTTTTTTAAGTAGATAAATTAAGATTTTTAGTTGGAGTTTCAATATCCAACCCTCAAAAATGAATAGAGCAAACATACAGAGAAGTAGAAGGATACAGTAGACATAAAAAACACTATGAACCAATTCAACATCATTAAGATTTACACAATTTTCACACAACAGTAGGATACAAATTCTACTCAAGTTCTCATATACTACAAACTAGGAGCTACTGGAACATATTCAGGGATATAAAATAAGGCACAAAAATTTTTCATAGTCTAAAGGTATTGAGTCTGTTACCAGACTCAACAATTCATACAGAGTCTGTTCTCTTATCAATGTAGAATTATGTTAGAAATCAATATCAAAAGGTATTTGAAAATAACCCACATATTTTCAAGTGCAGTGTGACATTTACCAGGAGAGATCTTTGACTTAGCCATTGAAAGCCTCAGTAAAGTTAGAAGGCTGAAAAAACACAGAGGGTGATTGCAGAGAAGAAAGAATTGAATGAGAAATTAACATCAAAGATAATTTCTATAATCCTATTCCCTTCATAGTCTAAGTAGGCCCCCAACCCCTATGCTTTTCAATATCCTTACCCAATATCCTAGAAATTTACAGGTGTACATTTTAATCGTCATTTTGGTCACTGTCACTGTCCATTTCAAAATAAACTGTATGACGCAGTTTAAAAATTATGAATTTTGGAGGAAATATATACAGAAAATATAAGGGAAAACAGAGCTTTAGGCATATTGGAACCAAAAAGCCTTTGGAGGTCTAAAAAGTAAGTTCAGTGTATATCAATGAGAAAATAATTTTATCAGATACATTTTCAACTCCCTTTTCTCTCTCTCTTCTTTCTGGGACTACCATCATGTGAATATTAGTATGATTGATGTTCTAGAAAATTTCCTTAAACTTTTCTCAGTTTTGAAAATTTGTGGGTTTTTCTGTGTATGTTCCAGCAGAGCCATATCTATTTTTCTATCATCAGATCACTTAGCATTCTTCTGTATAATGTAGTCTACAGTTCATTCCTTCTAGTGTGTTTTTCATTTCAGTTACCATATTCTACGGTTATGATGGGTTCTTTTTAAAATATTTTCTAGTTACTTATTAAAATTCTCAGTGTGTTTATCTATTCTTTTCCCTAATTCAGTAAGAATTCTTGTTACTAATGCTCTTAACCCTATCTGATAATACCTGAATCAAAGTAGGTTTTCCCTACTTTCTTCAATTTAAGTCTGAATTTGGCAATAAGGAGTTCATATCTGGTCCACTCCTGGTCTTGTTTTTTCTGACTGTATAGAGTTTCTCTATCTTCAGCTGCAAAGAGTATAATCAATCTGATTTTAGTATTGACCATCTGGTGAAGTCCATGTGTAGAATCTTCTCTTGTGTTGTTGGAAGAGGGTGTTTGCTATGACCAGTGCCTTCTCTTGGCAAAGCTCTATTAGCCTTTGCCCTGCTTCATTCTGTACTCCAAGGCCAGATTTGCCTGTTAATCCAGGTATCTGTTGACTTCCTACTTTTGCATTCCAGTCCCCTATCATGAAAAGGATACCATTTTTGGGTGTTAGTTCTAGAAAGGCTTGTAGGTCTTCATAGAACCGTTCAACTTCAGCTTCTTCAGCCTTACTGTTTGGGGCATAGACTTGGATTACTGTGATATTGAATGGTTTACCTTGGAAATGAACAGAGGTCATTCTGTCGTTTTTGAGATTGCATCCAAGTACTGCATTTTGGACTCTTTTGTTGCCTATGAGGGCTACTCCATTTCTTCTAAGGGATCTTGCCCACACTAGTAGATATAATGGTCATCTGAGTTAAATTCACCCATTCTTGTCCATTTTAGTTCACTGATTCCTAAAATGTCAATGTTCTCTCTTGCCATCTCCTGTTTGACCACTTCCAATTTACCTTGATTCATGGACCTATCTTTCCAGATTCCTGTGCAATATTGGTCTTTACAGCATTGGACTTTACTTTCATGAACAATCACATCCCAAGTTGTGTGTTGTTTTTGCTTTTGCTCCATCTCTTTATTCTTTCTGGAGTTATTTCTCCACTGTTCTTCAGTAGCGTATTGAGCACCTACTGACCTGGGGAGTTCATCTTTCAGTATCCTATCTTTTTGCCTTTTCATACTGGTCATGGAGTTTTCATGGCAAGAACACTGAAGTGGTTTGCCATTCCTTTCTCCAGTAGACCACGTTTTGTCAGAACTCCACATCTTGAACCGTTCTTCTTGGCTGGCCTTACATGTGGCATGGCTCATAGTTTCACTGAGTTAGACAAGGCTGTGATCTAGGTGATCAGCTTGATTAGTTTTCTGTGACTGGGGTTTTCAATAAAATGTATTGAAGGCTTTCAAAATTTCAGGCAAATTTTAGGAGCATTCCTATAATTTGATGATTATGTATAATTTTAAATGTTGCCACAATCTCTGTCTGCCCCTTTAGTCTGCCTGTTTTCTTACTATGACTAAGTTTACTGAGGTTTACATATGAAATCTGACATGTATCCTTTGCAGAATAGTTTTCTAATGTCCTTGGGTTCTCTGCTATATTGAATTTTGCAGTGACAGCCCTCCACTGTTACTGCTCAGGAATCCCTCTGGAATTAGGAGGGGGAAAGAAGAAGAGCCAGAACTAGTTCTCTTCTGCTAAGCTTCCTTTTCAGCCCCATTACACTGAACAGTTATGTGTAGGTTTCTGAAGAATATGGGCCATTTCAGAAGGAAATTACAGAAAATCCCTCATGGTCCATATCCTCCACATTCTCATATGATAGTTCTTCCTTCTTTCAAGGACAGATAGTGTTAATGGACTTTAGTGTCCCACAGTAAAGCAGTGTGAGGCTGTGTGACTAAACCCAGCTGATAGTTTATACATTTTGTAAGAAAGAACATGTAATATTTATGAATTTCCAGGAAAAGACTCTTTGTATGACAGATAATATTTTATTGTTTCTTTTTTTTTTTTTAGTATTTCTACTAGAGATAAGAATGAAAATTTCCTTGTAATGTCTCTAATGAGGTACAGGATGCCCCCCAAAGACTCTTGATTTCTGCTTAGACAGTCATTATGAAAAAGCGTTAGAGCATCTCCCACTTCTTTCAAAACAGTTGTCTTTCCTGCCCACAGAGATGACCCCAGGTATGCCCCTAAATCTAAGGTGAGCCATGCCAACTAAGAGTTCTGGGATTTTATGGATATTCAAAAGACCTTTGGCAGAAGTCAATTAGTAGCTGAACACTGCTTAGCACTCCGTTATACAGGGATTTGGAATAGGAAATGGCAACTCAATCCAATATTCTTGCCTGGAGAATCCCATGGGCAGAGGAGCCTGGCAGGCTACAGTCCATGAAGTTGCAAAGATTTGGACAAAACTGAGCATGCATGCATACAGGGATTCAGTGAATATTGATGTTTAAGCAGGTCTGTCCCTTAGCCTGGTAATGTTCATTCTATTATTACTATAATTAAAAAATTCTATCTAACTTATGTTTTCTCTTGGCAGTGCAAGGAAAAAGCATCTAAATACCTTGGTCTCCATGGAGGGCAAAGGAGTCCATCATTAATATCTTCCCTCTTCTTCTGACATAAGCACCATGTACCTTTACCCCTGCCTTCAGGTAATGTTCCTTATCCACCTTTTGTAATTATTGTGTGAATGTCTACAGAGTGTCTGGCCCACTTAGTCCCTCTTCTAATCACCAGGATGCTCATATGATCCAGTCTGACTAATCATAACACTCCATCCCTAGAATTAGACTTGTTTATCAAAGGGTGTGTGATCTGTTCTGTTCTGTGCTAAACCAGTAAAATTCAATTTCCTCTCTGGGATTTTATGTGACCAGGAAGAAAGAGAGAAGCCCTCCTTTCTCTGATTAATTAACCTGGGAAAAGGTAAACCCAGAACATACCCATGATTTTTCTTCCTTTGCCCTTAACTTTGGGCAAAATTGTCTACAATGTGGGCAATAAAATCAACCCACAGAAGGGAGGAGAGACAAGAGTGTAGTAAATTCCCAGCTCTAGTTCTTCATATTGCCAGCCCTGTTTGGGTTCCCTTGTGAGGCTCAATCACTCAGTGGTGTCCGACTCTTTGTGACCCTGTGGACTGTAGCCCAGCAGGCTCCTCTGTCCATGGAGTTTTCCAGGCAAGAATACTGGAGTGGATTGCCATTTCCTTCTCCAGGGTATCTTCCCAACCCAGGGATCAAACACGCATATCTTGCGTCTCCTACATTGGCAGGCAGATTCTTTACCACTGTGCCACCTGAGTTCCCTTAGGTTTTCCTTTATTCCCTTGAGTCTTTTAATTATTCCATTAGCCTTACAATACTGAAATAAACTTATCTTCATCATCTACCTATTTGCTTAGTCTGGTTTAAGTTGGGGTTCTTTTATTTGGGATGAGGAGAATCCTTACTCTGTTCACACTTTCCCCCATATTCTAACTGGGCTCTTCCACTGTGAGACTTGTGTCTGTGTCTCATGTATTTCAGTCTGAGAATCCCCTTTACTCCTGGCATTAGCCTACTTGGGCTGCCATAGCAAGATACAACAGACGGGGTTGCTTAAACTACTGAAATTAATTTTCTTACAGTTCTGGAAATTGAAAGTCCAAGGTCAAAGTGTTGAGAGATTTGGTTTCAGCTGAGGTCTCTCTACCTGGCTTACAGAAGGCCGCCTTCTTGCTGTGTCCTCACATGGCTTTCTCCCTCTGCATGGGCACCTGTGGTATCTCTCTTCCTCTAAGGATACCAGTCATACTGGATTGGGCCCCATCCTTATGACCTCATGACTTTCATTACCTCCCTATCAGCTCCATTTCCAAATATGATCATGTTAGGAGTTAGGGCTTAAACATATGACATTTTAGTTGAGTTCAATTGCTCAGTCGTGCCTGACTCTTTACGACCCCATGGACTGCAGCATGCCAGGCTTCCCTGTACATTAGCAACTCCTGGAACTTGCTCAAACTCATGTCCATCGAGTCAGTGATGCCATCCTACCGTCTCATCCTCTGTCATCCCCTTCTCCTCCCATCTGAAATCTTTTCCAGCATCAGGGTCCTTTCATGACTAATTTCCTTTAGGATTGACCCACTGGACCTCCTTGCAGCCCAAGGGACTTTCAAGAGTCTTCTCCAACACCACAGTTCAAAAGCATCAGTTCTTCAGAACTGACTCACATTCATAGTCTCACATTCATACATGACTACTGGAAAAGCCTTAGCTTTGACTAGGTGGACATTTGTTGGCGAAGTTATGTCTCTGCTTTTTAATATGCTGTCTAGGTTGGTCATAGCTTTTCTTCCAAGGAGAAAGCATCTTTTAATTTCATGGCTGCAGTCACCATCTGCAGTGATTTTGGAGCCCCCCAAAATAAAGTCTCTCACTGTTTCCTTTGTTTTTCCATTTATTTTCCATGAAATGATGGGGCCAGATGCCTTTATCTTAGTTTTTTTAATGTTGTTTTAAGCCAGCTTTTTCAATCTCCTCTTTCACTTTCATCAAGAGGCTCTTTAGTTCTTCTTCACATTCTGCCATAAGGATGGTGTCATGTGCATGTCTGAGGTTATTGATATTTCTCCCAGCAATCTTGATTCCACCTTGTATTTCATCCAACCCGGCATTTCTCATAATGTACTCTGCATGGAAGTTAAATAGAGTAGCAATATACAGCCTTGACATACACCTTTCCCAATTTGGAACCAGTCCTTTGTTCTATGTCCAGTTCTAACTGCTGCTTCTTGACCTGCATACAGATTTCTCAGGACGCAGGTCAGGCAGTCTGGTATTCCCATCTCTTTGAGAATTTTCCACAGTTTGGTGTGATCCACACAGTCAAAGGCTTTGGTGTAGTCAGTAAATCAGAAGTAGATGTTTTTCAGGAACTCTCTTGGCTTTTTCTATGATCCAATGGATGTTGGCCATTTGATTTCTGGTTCCTCTGCCTTTCTAAATCCACAGTGAACATCTAGAAGTTCTTGGATGATGAAGTACTGTTGAAGCCTAGCTTGGAGAATTTTGAGCATTACTTTGCTCACATGTGAGATGAATGCAATTGTGTGGGAGTTTGAACATTCTTTGGCATTGCCTTTCTTTGGTATTGGAATGAAAACAGACCTTTTCCTGTCCTGTGGCCACTGCTGAGTTTTCCAGATTTGCTCTCATAATGAGCACAGCACTTTCACAGCATCATCTTTTAGGATTTGAAGTAGCTCAACTGGAATCCTATCACCTCCACTAGCTTTGGTCATAGTGATGCTTCCTAAGGCCCACTTGACTTCACACTCTAGGATGTCTGGCTCTAGGTGAGTGATCACACCATCGTGGTTATCTGAGTCATGAAGATCTTTTTTGTATAGTTCTTCTGTGTATTCTTGCCACCTCTTCTGAATATCTTCTTCTTCTCTTAGGTCCTTCCTGTTTCTGTCCTGTATTGTGCTCATCTTTGCATGAAATGTTCCTTTGGTATCTCTAATTTTTTGAGGAGATCTCTAGTCTTTCCCATTCTATTGTTCTATTTCTTTGCATTGATCACTGAGGAAGGCCTTCTTATCTCTCATTGCTGTTCTTTGGAACTCTGCATATATCTTTCCTTTTCTCCTTTGCCTTTTGCATCTCTTCTTTTCTCAGCTTTTTGTAAGGCCTCCTCAGACAACCGTTTTGCCTCTTTGCATTTCTTTTTCATGGGGATGATCTTGATCACTGCCTCCATTACAATGTCACGAACCTCTGTCCTTAGTTCTTCAGGCACTATGTTTATCAGATCTAATCCCTTTAATCTATTTGTCACTTCCACTGTATAATTGTAAGGAGTTTGATTTAGGTCAAATATGACTTTTAGGAGGATATATCTCAGTCCATAACATCCCCAACACAGGAAAGTCAGTTTTTTAATCAGAAATAAAAACCTTTTGTCCTGGGTTCCAGCTCCCACCCACGCAATGAAATGCCCTGGCCTCAGTCCTGTGGTCTATCCCCTGAAGCTCTGCACTCCACTGGCCATCACTGGACAGTTTCACAAGCTATGAAGGGAGCATGGCTGGGAATGCTTCCACAGTCTCCTTTTTGATGTTTCTGCTAGTTCCTCAGTTTCTCTACCGATTCATCTGTTCAAGACAGTACATCTCCCAAGGGCAAGCATCATCATTATTATTATCATTATATTACTACTTCTACTATTATTATTTTCTAAGAGTAAATGTAGCCCCAAAATTGGTGGGGGAAAACATTTCTTCTTTTATAAAGGCACTTGTTCTGCCCTTGGTGTTAATGAGACCTTATTATTAATAGTTCATTTCATTCCAGCTGGGCCTGTCAGAGTCCTGAAGACTTGCATCAGCCATAACCTGAGTTCCTTTTATTTTCCTTGAGAAGCTTTCCAAACATTATTACATTTCAATTTCTTCCACCTTCAGCAATACATTTAAACCAGCAGGCTGTTATAAGCTAGCTTGCCGTGTGGCTGTGTGCCTTTTCTTCAGCTACATTCATCTCCTTAGGGGAAGGCACAGAATAGGCAGACAGTTGAGGTTAACTAGGGATATGGTTATGATCACAAGAGGCTCACATGATAGAAAAATGAGGGCACGGAAGTTGCGTACATGTGCAAGGGAGTGAATATACTGCTGGACTGTGGAATCCAACCTGGAGAGTGAGAGAAGTGAGGTGGGGAAAAAGTGATGATAGCATCAACAGGTTGGGTGGTTGAAGATTATTCAGGCAAACCAGAAGGAGTAGAGGCAGGCAGGCAGAGAGGAAACTTTTAAAACTGTGATGTTGAAAGTGTTGCAGTTACTGGTAATGAGAGAGTCTAGGGCAGGGGTAAGTCAACTTAGGTAGATAGCAAATATTTTCAGCTGTGTAGACCAGTGCAGGAGACATAAGAGACACAGGTTTGATCCCTGGGTCAGGAAGATACCCTGGAGGAGGCCATGGCTCCCCACTCCAGTACTGTTGCCTGGAAAATTCCATGGACAGAGGAGCCTGGTAGGCTACAGTCCAAAGGGTCGCAAAGAGTCAGACATGACTGAAGAGATTTAGCATGCACACACACAGGCCATAGGGATGTCTTGACAACTCACTGCATTGTTACAGGGAACTGTTATTGTTCACTGTGAACCATTCATTGAAATACAGGGAACTGTTACTGAACTGTTATTGCTACAGTGAAGAAAGTAATCATAGATAATATAAACATGAATGAACATGGGTGTACTCCACTTAAAAAATATAAAATCCATCCTTAGTTTGCAGGCTGGACAAAAATAGGCAGTGGTCTGAATTTGGCTTCAGGCCAGTTTGCCAACTGTTTGCTCTGGTTATAACTATGGATGAAAGTGGCAGGAAGTGAAGTGTAAAACATTGGATATGAAAAGATTTGAGGATTGAAGAGTTAGAAGCCTGAATGGATCATCAGTGTAGATGTTAAACTCACCGTGAAAAATGACAGGGATTCTGTAGGAATAAACACTTGAAGTGAAGTGCTAAAATGTTCAATGAATATAGTGAGTAACCAGGTGAATGGCAGATACCTATGAAAATGAAAGGAGGTATAATGATGGCATACACTTCAAGTAGGTTTATTCTTTTATTTTTTGTTTCTTTTTATGGTAAGGAAAGGAACATTGATCTAGAAACCATGATGGGGCAACTGCCAGCTCACTTGCCCCTCATGAGAGAAGAGGGAGGACATGCCTCACTTGTGAGGCCTGTAGGAAAGGTAATGTCTTCCAGAGCATAGTCTGATTCTGACAGAAGAGAAAGTTACAGGAACATTCAGAGGACTTGAGGTTGCAAGCTTCGTGCAGATGTTATCGTGGAGGGCACAGTGAGGGAAAAAGCAGCTGCAGTGAGGGGTTGAGAAAGCGAAGGGGCTTATATGGAAGGAGGGGAGAGTCTGAGAGACTAGGAGATCTTGTGTCGAGAAGGTTGTAAATGCAGTGATGCTAATATGCATGATTTCTTATGAGGAAAAGTAATAGTGAATAATTGATTCTAATTGTGGTATCCATCTAGATACTGTTCTCTTTGGTTGTGAGACAGGCAACATTTTGAAATGGGGTGGGGAAGCTGAGGGGCTGTTTATCCAGGAAGGTGAGGATCCCTGAGGATTTTTCTCGGCTCCTGCTCAGGTCCTGGGCATTCTTTATCATTATATTCCCAGTGGCTACTATAATTTGTGGCAATCCATCTTTGTAATAAAGACAAATTCACAAACCACAACAATAAAAGGCACAATAAAGAATGATGTAAGAAATGTCCTGACAAAGCAATTGAGGAAAAAAAGAGGGTGAAGTTAATCAGATTAAGAATTCAGAAAAATATATCAGAAGGTGATGGCTTTACTGAGGGCCCTGGCAGATGAATTTTTGACACGTCACCAATAGTGACTCTGATGCTGCGGGTGTAGTGACTGAGGGCGTCCATGTGGTTTCACGATCGTCTAATAATGGTTGCTTCCAGGGATCCCAGTTGTGTCTATATGTTTTCAGTGATCAAAATGAAAAGATTTGGCCATTTCAAATTGTTGTGTGTTCTTTTGTCACATTTCCCAAGAGATAAGGTGCTAGAAATGGCCAAACAGGTAGCAACAAATGGCAAACCCTAATGATCTCATCTACTGTCTGCTTTAAAAGAAATTGAAAGATTATTTCTATTATTTCTCAAGCAAATAATTGGTATTAAAAAAAAAAAAAACTGCCTTCACCTTCTTGGTGAAATGTCAGTATTGTGTAAAAGGCCATGTTCAGTCAGCCTCTTCATATGTCCAATTTAGTCAGTAGAGAGCCCGAGGGCTCTTATAGATACAGAATGATTTCCTTGTGCTGTCAGAGCAGGAAAGTAATAACTCAATGCTTTCAATTTGGATTTGCTCCTTTGGTCTAGTTTTCAATAAAATTATAGCCGTAGGCTATTTTTATAAAATTCCCAAGTTGGTACAAAATTACTTTAACCTTAAGAGTTCTTTTCCACACTTAGATTCACTTTACCTCAGATTTTTCTATCAGTCTGGGTATAATCTGTGATGGAAAATATTTCCTCTTCACAGATATGAACATAAATGAAGAAAGAGTTCTGAAGTCCTTCTTTCAATTGATTTTTCATTTTAGAAGAATTGTTCCAAACCTGGAGTCTTCGTGAAAAAAAACTGAGTAATACTCACCTCACTCCTCACAAGAGACAGTGCACAAACCACCTGAATGAAAAAAACAAAACAAAACAAAACTTTCCCCACCTGGTTATTTATCTTCAGTATTATAGAAAAATGTTTAACTATTGTTGAGTAATACATTATCCCAAAATGTAACAGCATGAAATAATGAATATTCATGATCACATAGTTTTGAGGGTCAAGAAACTAAGACGGTGATAAATCAGACTGGTTCTGGCTTAGAGTCTCTGGTGAGGTTGCAGATGTACTTCTGGTGGGAACTTCAGGTTTGTTGGCAGGCTTCAGTTCCTTATTTGCTGTTAGCTGGAGACTTCTATTCCTTGACACGTGGGCCACTTCATAGGCTGCTTGAGAGTCTTTATGACATGGCAATGGCTTCCCTCAGATCAAGTGATGAGAAAGAAAAGAACCCAAGACAGAAACTAGAGTCTGTTATAATCTAATTTTGGGAGTGACCTCTGCTGTAATCTCATGGGTCACACAGCGCAACCCTGACGCAGCCTGGGGGGGTCTATACAAAGGTGAGGGTCATTAGGGACCACCCTGGAGACTAGCTGTCACTAATATTAATTCAACTTAATGTTCTGTTATAAAGGAATTGCATATTTTGGTAACTACAGAAATGGAGACTTAGAGAAAAAAATGGTAACTATCTGAGATAGTCACTGTGACCATGTTGGCATATGCACATCTGTCCAGGGATTTGCTTTGCATGTGTTGATCACATAATACGTTTGAAACTGGTTTTTCTGAGTTAATGTTTCAAATTCACTCATTCCTTCCATTACAGACAGCTGTTTTATTTAAAATTTTTACTTTTTGTCCAGAAATAAGATTCCTTCCATTCTTTCTGTATAAATTACTCCCTTGTACCAAGGCACATTTTGCAACTTTAGTTCCCAAACCTGCGTTAAAAAGGGTGTGGCATGTTCCTCTGATGTCAGGGGGCTGTGTGGGCAGCAGCACACTCTGTCCCTTCAACAGTTGTTTTCCATTTTGGCAGGAAACCTTTGGTTGAGCAATAGCGGCAGGATAAAGCTTTCTCACCTCTAGCCTTGGACTGGGGTTGGGATGCTGAGGGAGTAGAAACTAAGAGGAAGGACAAGCCTAGAACAGGATAAAAAATAGATCTGGAAATGCTGTAACGGTCCACAGCTAAGGTGAGAGGCAGAACACACTGTTTCCTTCCCACAAGGCAGAATTTATCTCGTCCTTTGGACTGCAGTACTGATTCTTTGAAACCTCTGAAAGAGCCTCCCTAGGTGACAGCTAATGTGGGGAGGGGACAGCTCTAATTCTCACCCTCTGAGTGTTAAACTTTGGTGAGTCCCTGTCTCTGCAGGTCAGGACAGGGGTGGAGTTAGTGGAGAAGCTATGGGGTATTTTGTCATTTCCCATGGGTATTTTATTTTGCTCTTTGTTTCTGTTTTTGAAAAAAAATTTTTTTTTCTTCCTAAAAACTCTGTTTTTTAAAAAATAACAGATATTAATACTAACCGTTGATGATGAGTTATAAGAGCTAACTTTTATTGTGTGACATTATTAAATGTATTTAAAATGTTTTATTTAATGCAACCAGCTTGGTAATACTATTATTATCACACTTCTACAGATGAGAAAAGAGGGACATAGCATATTAAGTGCCTTACCCTGAGAAACTAAGCTGGTGAGTGTCAGAGTCTGGCTCCCATGAGTATCAGAGTTTGACTCCGGAGCACGCTCACCAGCCAAGCGTGATCACTTCCCCATGTGTCCTAGTTTCTGTGCTAAGCACCATGCACATATTCTCTCAGTTCAGTTCAGTTGTGTCAGACTCTGTGACCCCATGGACTGCAACATGCCAGGCTTCCCTGTCCATCACCAATTCCTGGAGCCTACTCAAACTCATGTCCATCGTGTCAGTGATGCCATCCAACCATCTCATCCTCTGTCATCCCCTTCTCCTCCTGCCTTCAATCTTTCCCAGCATCAGGATCTTTTCCAATGAGTCAGTTCTTTGCATCAGGTGGCCAAATATTGGAGTTTTAGCTTCAGCATCAGTCCTTTCAATGAGTATTCAGGACTGATTTCCTTTCGGATGGACTGGTTGGATCTCCTTGCTTTCCAAGGGACTCTCAAGAGTCTTCTCCAACACCACAGTTCAAAAGCATCAATTCTTCAGGGCTCAGCTTTCTTTATAATCCAACTCTCACATCCACATGTGACTACTGGAAAAAACAGCTTTGACTAGGTGGATGTTTGTTGGCAAAGTAATGTCTCTGCTTTTTAATATACTGTCTAGGTTGGTCATAGATTTTCTTCCAAGGAGCAAGCATCTTTTAATTTCATGGCTGCAGTCACCATCTGCAATGATTTTGGAGCCCCCCAAAATAAAGTCTCTCGCTGTTTCCATTGTCTCCCCATCTATTTGCCATGAAGTGCTGGGACCAGATGCCGTGATCTTAGTTTTCTGAATGTTGAGTTTTAAGCCAACGTTTTCACTCTCCTTTTTCAATTTCATCAAGAGGCTCTTTAGTTCTTCTTTGCTTTCTGCCACAAGGGTGGTGTCATCTGTGTATCTGAGGTTATTGGTATTTCTCCCAGCAATCTTGATTCCACCTTGTGCTTCATCCAGCCTGGCATTTCTCATGATGTACTCTGCAGACTAGTAATACACAGCCTTGACATACTCCTTTCCCAATTTGGAACCAGTCCTTTGTTCTATGTCCAGTTCTAACTGCTGCTTCTTGACCTGCATACAGATTTCTCAGGATACAGGTCAGGTGGTCTGGTATTCCCAACTCTTTGAGAATTTTCCACAGTTTGTTGTGATCCACACAGTCAAAGGCTTTGGTGTGGTCAGTAAATCAGAAGTAGATGTTTTTCTGGAACTCTATCGCTTTTGTGATGATCCAACGGATGTTGGCAATTTGATCTCTGGTTCCTCTGTCTTTTCCAAATCCATCTTGAACATCTGGAAGTTCATGTACTGTTCATGTACTGTTGAAGCCTGACTTGGAGAATTTTGAGCATTACTTTGCTAGCATGTGAGATGAGTGCAACTGTGTGGTAGTTTGAACATTCTTTGGCATTGCCTTTCTTAGGTATTAGAATGAAAACTGACCTTTTCCAGGCCTGTGGCCACTGCTGAGTTTTCCAAATTTGCTGGCATATTGAGTGCAGCACTTTCACAGCATCATCTTTTAGGATTTGAAATAGCTCAACTGGAATTCCATCACCTCCACTAGCTTTGTTCATAGTGATGCTTCCTAAGGCCCACTTGACTTTGCATTCCAGGGTGTCTGAATCTAGGTGAGTGACCATACCATTGTGGTTTTCTGGGTCATGAAGATCTTTTTTGTATAGTTCTTGTGGGTATTCTTGCCACCTCTTCTTATCTTCTGCTTCTGTTAGGTCCATACCATTTCTGTCCTTTATTGTGCCCATCTTTGCATGAAATGTCCCCTTGGCATCTCTAATTTTTGATGAGATCTCTAGTCCTTCCCGTTCTGTTGTTTGCCTCTATTTCTTTGCACTGTTCACTGAGGAAGGTCTTCTCATGTCTCTTTGTGATTCTTTGGAGCTCTGCGTTCAGATGGATATGTCTTTCCTTTCTCCTTTGCATTTCACTTCTCTTCTTTTCTCAGCTGTTTGTAAGGCCTCCTCAGACAACCATTTTGCCTTTTTGCATTTCTTTTCCATGGGGATGGTCTTGATCCCTGTCTCCTGTACAGAGTCACGAACCTCCGCCCATAGGTCTTCAGGCACTCTGTCTATCAGATCTAACCCTTTAATCTATTTCTCACTTCCACTGTAAAATCATAAGGGATTTGAGTTAGGTCGTACCTTAATGGTCTAGTGGTTTTCCCTAATTTCTTCATTTTAAGTCTGAATTTGGCAATAAGGAGTTCATGATCTGAGCCACAGTCAGCTCCTGGTCTTGTTTTTGCTGACTGTATAGAGCTTTTTCATCTTTGGCTGCAAAGAATATAATCAGTCTGATTTCGGTGTTGACCATCTGGTGATGTCCATGTGTAGAGCCTTGTCTTGTGTTGTTGGAAGAGGGTGTTTGCTATGACCAGTGGCTTCTCTTGGCAAAGCTCTATTAGCCTTTGCCATTTACCATGGGATCAGATTGGTTAGTTTTCTGTGATTGTTTTTTTCAGTCTGTCTGCCATCTAATGGAGAAGGATAAGAGGCTTATGGAAGCTTCCTGATGGGAGAGACTGACTAAGGGGGAGCTTAGGTCTTGTTCTAATGGACTGTGCCATGCTCAGTAAGCCTTTATTCCAATTTTCTATTGATGGGCAGGCTGTGTTTCCTCCCTGTTATTTACCTGTGGCCAAACTATGGTGGTGTTTGCTATGACCAGTGTGTTTGCTTGTCAAAACTCTACCTACTTTTGCATTCCAGTCCCCTATAATGAAAAGGACATTTTTTGGGGGGGGGGTGTTAGTTCTAAAAGGTCTTATAGGTTTTTACAGAACTGGTCAACTTCAGCTTCTTCAGCATCACTGGTGGTGCACAGTGTTGGATTGCTGCGATATTGAATGGTTTGCCTTGGAAACAAACAGATCATTCTGTCTCAATGTACCTATAAATAATACTGTAACATAGACCTTATTTTCCACATTTTATTGATGGGGAAACTGAGGCACGGGGAAGTTAGTTATCTTGGCCAAGCTCCCTTGACTGATATGGACAGAGCTTGTATTCAAACCACGGTTCATCCATTATTCCTCTACTACTCATGTTCTTGTGTTCCCAGAGTAAGGGGATGATTTGTTTTATGGTGAGCAGCAGGTAGATGGAGAGTATTTCATGTTACTTCCATATAATAAATTGCATAGAAAAGAAGGAGTTTGAACAGATTGTATCATCTATATGTTGGACCTTTTGTTTAGTTGTCACATGATTTCCTGATTTTCTTATGGTTCACTTTTAGTAATTTCATGTCTCAGATTTATTACTGGAAACAGTGCTTGTTTATAGAGAAGCTCTGAAGTGTGATTTTGACAGAGCAAATGTTACTTCTGATATGATGTCTAGATTTATCTGCCTAACTCAGTAAATAGTAGTATATACTGCTCTTGATACAGAATTTTTTCACAGCTATGAAAATACACATGTGTACACATGCAGATCACACATACACACACAGTGAGAGCACACAGTCTTTGACTTGACTGGTAAATATGAAATAAATTCAAAATGACAGGAAAATCTAATTGTAAATTCTATTTGCCTATAGATATTCAGGGGGAGGTTAGGCCCCAGAGAGAGAATAATGTTATTCTTATATTTTTAATGTTATAAAAAGGACTTTAAGAAGTTGCCCATGATTTCATTAATGAAAGAAAGCATTAAATTTCTTTGTAACAGTGTAAATTCTACAATGCATTTTGCTGAGTGGTGTGTTTTTGCGGTCATACAGTTATGTCTGATGTTTGGCAGCATAATACTTGAAATGAACCCAAATGACAGGAAGGACTTTCTGCATTTTTGTATATAGAGTGTATAACCTACTTTCTATATAACCAAAAGTAAGCTGATAAAGGAAAAGCACTAAGAGTGTTATGTGTTTTTAAGCCACTACTTTTGTTTTCCGTGGATAAACTACAGTGAGGTTGGATACTTCCAGTTAGTCCTCATGGTAATTATAAAGTTAGAAAGTGTTTTCTCCAGCATATTCCTGCTTTTCCTTTCTGTTTTCCTTTTCTTCTTGGGTTACTGACCTTTTCTTTTTTCCCCCATCACTGCTGCTGCTGCTGCTGTCGCTTCAGTCGTGTCCGACTCTTAGCGACCCCATGGTCTGCAGCCTACCAGGCTCCTCCGTCCATAGGATTTTCCAGGCAAGAGTACTGGAGTGGGGTGCCATCGCCTTCTCCATCCCCCAAATACTCCTGCCCTCCTCCCCTGTAGAGGTATATATGACTACCTTTGTAATGAAATTACAGATTAATCCTTGTAATGAAATCTCTACCTTCAAGCCCTGACTCTGGATCCTTTACTTGAGATGATTAACTTGATTTCTCTCATGTTCTGTCTTTATTTCCAAGTTGGGAAGGATAATAATTAGTTGACAAAGCTGTAAAGATTCCCAAAAGATGCTTATGAAATGCCTGATACATAATAGCTGATTGTTAAGATTATCATTACCAGACTGTCCCCCTAAAACTATGTTTCTATTTCACAGTTATTTCTGTTCTCTTCCTTCATCAGTACTCCCATTTAATCTGTGACTTTATGTCAGATTATTGAGGAAAGAATTAGACAAACTAAATCAAATATGAACTACCAATAATAATGTGTAAATAAATTAATGAACAGTGTGAATTTGATGGGACACAGATATAAAGTTGTTAATATCTTTCTCTTACAAAATTACTTCCTTCAACCATTCTTAGTAGAATTTCCATTTCTAGTCCTTAGTGTTATCTTGGGTCAAATTCCATAGCTTTCCTGTCAATCTCAGTTATTAAATGTCAGTTTATCGTCAGTCTAAATCTTTCTCTTCCTTTCATCAGCAGCAAGACTTTTGGCTCAAAGGAGTTGGAATTGGAAAGTGATAAGTTCTGATTTAGGGACTTTTCCTTATCCTCCCTTTTCTGAAGCTCCTTTTCTTGTATTTTGAGGACAGAGAACTGAGATGGGAGAAACAGTCCGTCAAATGATTTTTAATTAGAGTCGGTTGGCCTTTTCCTCTCTTGACTGTGACAGTTGCCTTGGTGATGACTTCTGAGTGAAAGGTACCAAATACTGATTCTCTTTTGGGGTGTCCCTGTGAATGCTCAGGACACCCTGCAGCGGGCTTCATGCTGCATTATTCTCTGCCATAGGAGATCTGCTGGGCTTTGAACTCTTCCATCCAATGAATCTTTATGAGTCTAATTTCAGACAGGGCGATTGTCCAAGGTGATGTAGGTTATAGTTTGGGAGCTGTTTTGCTACTGTCTCCCAGGGTGTACCACTTGAGTAGGCATTGTCTAATCTAGGTATCCATACCTAAATCCATCACTGTTTAAGAGAATTGTATTTGTGTTCTCTCTGTGTGCCTTCCCTACTTCAAAAAAAATCAGAGTTACTTATTTGAAAGGTAAAGGAATTAAAATGACTGTAACACAGATGGGAAAAACTGGCAAAATTTGGAATCAACAAAAGCTAAAATATATTTTGTATAGGCAAACCAAAATCTTAGGGACTATATACTCTTAGAATTACTAATTGCATCTACTCTGACAGCGTGAATGCTTTGCGCAGAGAAGGAAATTTTCCTCTTGTGGTCTTTGGAATCCTTATATTTGTGCTTCCAAAAAGGTGACACTCATATTTGACATCTGGGCTACTAGAAATGTCCTAGCCATTTTACACTCCAGTCATATAGCTGGGTAAGGTTATTGGTGAAACCTTGATACAAATTATTACCACTCTAAAGCAAACTGTGAGCCAGTACTCACTACCAGAAAGTTGTTATGAGAAGGGGTAATCGTACCACAATAGAACTAAAAGTATTCCATTTGTTTGGTTGGTTCTTAACAAGAAATTAAAAGTTCAGATTTCTTTTGTACAAAGTAGAATTTATTGTTATTTTGAAGAGCCAGTATACCTTACTCAGAAAATGGATTACATCTCCATTACCTCAAGGGCAAGATGGAACCATCTTTCTCCCATTAGCTAAAACTAGGAGATTTTGCTTGAAAGCAAAAGAGATTTTTGCGCACTTAATGGTCTGTGTACGCTGACGCACTAACAGAGTGCAAGCGCTCTCATTAAGCCATTTTGACTCCCGTCAGTATCAACAGCTTCTTTGAAAACTACCTATCGAGTGTAGTCAGGACTTGTGATTTCCTTCTGGGTCAGTAAAACTGTTACACTTAGAGTCAGCTAGCTCTAACTACTAACCACTTTTTCACTTAGAAGATGAGTCTCCTTTTGGACAACAAAGTCTCTTTTCATGTCAGGAAGCATTACCTTCCCTTTCTCTGTTTCCTGTTTAAACTGGCAATTTTCCCTATATCTGTACTTTTGTCAAATACCCTTTGTCCTCTGTATAATTTATTTCCATCAGGCATTCTCTTCCAGTTGCTTTCCTGAGATTCATAAGGTATTAATATTTGTCCAGCTGTTTTTAATAACAGCCTCAGAAAGGGTCACAAGCTGCTGCCCAAATGACACCTGCTCCAAATAAGAGTGAGTCAGGGCTCATTGTGCAAACAGTCCTCACAGCAGCATCTTTCCTGTTGTACAAACAGTCTGTTTTTCTTACAAGTACTCTGTGGTTCATTCTTTTTCATTTTCCACACTTGGTGAGTATTGGATATTTAATTAGTAAATCTATACATTTAAAAGCTAATTTTTGACTTGTTGGCTGAATTAACAAAATGAAAAATAGAGCTGTATACAGATCATGAGGTCTACAAAAGGTAGGGAAAATATTATTTCAGCCAGTTTCAAAACCAAAAATTATTCCACATAAGCTATAAAATCAGTGTACATAATCTTAAAAATATTAATAAAACAAAAATCTGGTTGGCTTTTTCATTGTTGTTGAAGTTTTACAGATCCTTACACTAACTCCAAAAGGGATAATTGAGAATGTGTGCACGCTGTCTCTCAGTTGTGTCTGACTCTGGGACCCTCTGGACTGTAGACCACCAGGCTCCTCTGTCCATGGGATTCTCCAGGCAAGAATACTGGAGTGGGTTACCATCTCCTCCTCTGGGGGATCTTCCTGACCCAGGGATTGAATCCATGAATCCTGCATTGGCAGGTGGAGTCTTTACGGGAAGCCCATAATTGAGAGAATGAACTTTAATAGTGCTTTTCAAAAGTATTTGAAAGTTCTTAGTAAAATAGCTTAGGCTTTTCTAGGAATATTAAATAATTTTTAAATATAAAAATATAGAGTTTTTCAACATAGAAACAGTCTGACATCTTAACAAGGGGAAAACAGTCTATCAAATTCACTGGGGGTGTACTGAATACCCATTTCGGCTGAAGGTTGAATGGTCAAATGTTAAAATCACCAAATGGCCAAGATAGGTAACATACTATAGAAAAAACATGTCAAATGCAAAAATAAATCTGAAATATTGTTAAAGTCAAATAATTGAAATCTTGTTATAATTTTAGTAATTGTGCTTTAAGGCTTGACATTCTAGAACAGAAACATTTTTTCAGCAATGGCAGCTGGTAGATTGCTCCTATGCTAATTATGTTGCATATTAGTGAGGCAGACTAAATAGATATTCATTTTTGTTTTCATACATTGGGGTAGAGTTGCTTTACAGTATTGTGTAACAAAGGAAATTAGCTATATGTGTGCACATACCCCTCCCTCTTGGACCTCCCTCTCACCCCTTCCTGATCCCAGCCCTCTAGGTCACCACAGAGCACAGCTGAGCTTCCTGAGTTATCCAGCAGGTTCCCACTAGCTATCTGTTCTACACTCGGCAGTGCACACACAACAGTCCCAATCTCCCGATTCATCCCCCACCCTCTGTACCCAGATGTCCCTTCTCTACATCTGCATCTCTATTCCTGCCCTGCTAATCTGTATCATTTTTTCTGGATTCCACATATATGCATTAATGTTTGATATCTGTTTTTCTGAGTTATTTCACTCTGTGTGACAGACTGTAGGTCCATCCACATCTCTACAAGTGACCCAATTTCATTCTTTTAATGAGTTGAGTAATATCCCATTATATATATGTACCACATTTTCTTTTATCATTCATCTGTTGATGGACACTTAGATTGCTTCTATGTCCCAGCTATTGTAAAGAACTGCTGCAATGAATGTTGGGGTGCATGTGTCTGAATTATGGTTTTCTCAGGGTATGTGCCTAGTAATAGGATTGCTGGGTCATATGGTAGTTCTATTTTTAGTTTTTTTTTTTAAGGAAACTCCATACTGTTATCCACAGTGGCTGTATCAATTTACATTTCCATCAATAGAACGAGGGTTCCTTTTCTTCACACCCTCTCCAGCATTTATTGTTTGTAGAGTTTTTAATGATGGCTATTCTGACCAGTATGAGGTGATACCCCATTGCAGTTTTGATCTGAATTTCTCTAATAATTAGTGATGCTGAGGATCTTTTCATGTGACTCTTGGCCATCTGTATGTCTCTGCAAACAAAACAATTGGCAAGGAGTTAATCTCCAAAATATACAAACAGCTCAAGAAGCTCAATATAAAAAAAATTAACCTAATCAAAAATGGGTGGAAGACATGAATAGGCATTCCTTTTCAATTGAGATTGTGGAGGAACAAATTCCTTTGTTTAGAGCCTATGTCTAGGCACAGCTGCTGTAACAATGTGACCAAGTTACTAACTCCCCTCCATCTGTTGTTACTAAATTTCCCACCTTTTTATCTCCTGGACTAGATGGTATTGGTGAGGCAATGCTAATGATGTAATCATCCAAGTTGATAGTCTGCATCCACCTGAAGAAAATTCTTTCTGGATATTTTTCAGAAGCAGTCTTGCAATTGTGAATTTCACATATTTTAATATCTAATATTTTCTTTTTTATTGAGTTATAATTGATTTACAATAATATGATTCATGCATACAACATAGTGATTCATAATTTTAAAAATTATATTTCATTTAAGTTATTATAAAATATTGGCTATATTGCCTTTGCTGTACTAGATATCCTTGTAGCTTATTTATTTTATACGTGTAAGTTGGTATCTCTTATTCCCCTACCCTTATTTTGCTCCTACACCCCTCCATCTCCCTAATGGTAACCAAGTTTTTTTCTCTGTGTCTTTGAGTCTGCTTCTGCTTTATTATAGTCTCCAGTTTCATTTCTTAGATTCCACAAGTGATATATGTATATATCATATCTTCATTACTCATTCATCTGTTGAGGGACACATGGGTTGCTTCCGTGTCTTGACCATTGTAAATAACACTACTGTGAACATTGGAATGTGTGTACTTTTTTAAATTAGTATTTTTTGTTGTTGTTGATAAATACCCAGGAGTGGAATTTCTCAGCCATATGATACTTCTATTTTTATTTTTTAAACAGACTTTCATTCTTTTCTCCCTATTTGCAATATTAATTTATATTTCCATTGACAGTGTATGAGGACTCCCTTTTCTCTACTTTCTTGCCAACATTTGTTATTTGTGGTATTTTTCATGATGGCCATTCTGACAGGTGTGAGGAGATGTCTCATTGTGGTTTTAATTTGCATTTCTCTGATTAATGATGTTGAATATCTTTTCATATGCCATCTAGATAACTATATATCTTCTTTGGAAAAATGGCCATTCAGGTCTTCTGTCCATTATTTTAAAAAATCTGGTTGCTTGATTTAAATATTGTTATCCCAGCTTTCCTTCAATTTCTATTTGCTTGGAATACATTTTCATTCTCCTCACTTTTGGTTTGTGTGTCTTTAGATCTAAAGTGAGTCTCTTATAGTCAGCTTATATATGGATCTTGTTTTTGTATCTACTCAGCCACTCTATGTCTTTTGATTGTAGCATTTGGTCCATTTACATTTAAAGTAATTATTGATACGTAGGTTCCTGTTGCATTTTGTTAATTGTTTTGGAATTGTTTTGTAGGACTTTTTGTTCCTTTCTTCTTTTGTAATTTGATGATTATCTTTACTGTTATTTTTGGATTCCTTTCTCATTCTTGTGTGTGTATCTATTATAGATTTTTGGTTTGTGGCTACCATGAGGTTTATAGATAGCAATTTGTGTGTGTGTGTGTGTGTGTGTGTGTGATTTTTTGCTGATTTTAAATTTCAAGTGCTTTTAACAACTCTGCATTTGTACTCTCCTGCCCTCGTGATTACTGTTTCTGATATTTTTGTATCTATTTTTTTGTGTATCCCTTAACTGCTTATTGTGAATACAGATGACTTTACTACTTTTGTCTTTTAATCTCCCTACTAGCCTTTTGTGGGATGATTTTGTTTGCCCTTACCAATGACCTTTTTCCTTTTGATTATCATGTGTCTCATTGCTTCCCTTTCTTTTTCACTTAGAGAAGCTCCTTCAATGTGTCTTGTAAAACTGGTTTAGTGGTATTGAACCCTTTTAGCTTTTGCTTGTTTGTGAAGTTTTTGATTTCTTGATCAAATCTGAATAAGATTCTGGCAAGGTAGAGTTTTCTTGGTTGTAGGCTTTTCCCTTTTATCACTTATATTAAATATATCATTCCTCTCTCCCGCTCTGCCGAGTTTCTGCTGGAAAGTCCATTAATACCTGTGGGAATCCCCTTGTATATAACATACTGCTTTTCCCTTGATGCTTTTAATATTCTTTATCTTTAAATTTTGCCATTTCAATTACAATATGTCTTGGTATATTTCTCTTTGGTTTAATCCTGTATGGGACTCTTTGCAGTTTCTGAACTTGAATGTCTATTTCCTTTTCCAGGTTAAACCACTTTCTGAACTTGAATGTCTATTTCCTTTTCCAGGTTAAAGAAGTTTTCAGCTACTATTAATATGTCTTCAATTATATACTTAACCTCTCTCTTTCTCTTCTCCAACTGGGACCCCTATAATACAAATATTAGTACACTTGATATTGTCTCAGAGGTCTCTTCAGCTGTCCTCATTTCTTCTCATTCTTTTTTTCTTTTCAGGATCGGTGATTTCTGCTCCTCTGTCTTCTAGCTTGCTGCTCCAGTTCTCTGTGTCATTTAGTTTACTGTTGATTCCTTCTAGTGTATTCTTCATTTCAGTTTTCATATTCTTCATCTCTGGTTGTTCTTTATATTTCCTAAGTCTTTGCTATAAACTACTAACTTTTTGCTCTCTGCATCCATTCTTCTGATTTTTTTTTATCATTCTTACAATTATTACCTTTAAGTCTTTCTTGGGTAGGTTGCCTGTCTCCATTTCACTTATTTCTTCCGGAACTTTATCTTGCTTCTTCTTTGCAACATGTTTCTGTCACCTCATTTTGCCTAACTTGCTGTTTTTATTTTGTATTTTCAACTGATAGTCTAGTTACCTGTCCTGACCTTGACAAAGTGGCCTTTTGTAGGAGTTGTCCTGTGCCTCCCAGCAGTACACTCCCCTCTTGTCACCAGACCTAAATGTTGCAATGTTTGCCCCCGTGAGGGTCTCTCTTTTGTGGCAAGCTATGTGGGTGGTCTGGTAAGCTTGGTTGGCCACCTGTGTGGAGGCTGCTGGTGGGTGGGACAGGGTCATGAAGTGGCTGACTATGGAACCCATGGGGATCCTGGAGATAGTGCTGGTTACTATTGGGTAGAGTCAGGGTCCAAAAGTCTCCAAAGCTGTCCCTCACCCACCAATGGGTGAAGCCAGGTCCTTGAGTTAGTGCTAGACTACGGCAGGTAGAGACAGGTCTTGGAGTCTGGTTATAGGGCCCAGGGGTCCCAAAGCAGGGCTCTATTACTGGAGGGTGGGCTGGTTCTTGAAACGGTTGACTGCAGGGCCCAGGGTGTCTTGAAGCATGCGTTGGCTGAATATCTTATGTAAGTACAAGACAAGACAGTTTAAAATATCTTGATAACATGTAGCTGATTTTTGCTGAGGTCGATTTTCATTGCAGTTTTACATTTTATGATGATTGCTAGTATCTTAAATATTCAGCTGTTCACGATGAATTTAAAACAGAGGGATAGACATGTTATAAAACAATAGTAAAATGTAAATATAGAATCTAGGTAGTAGATACATGGTGTCACTGTAGTGTTTTTTCTCAACTTTTCCTTATGTTTTAAAATTTTTATAGTAAAGAAAAATAATAATTCTAAACCAATATGCCTCATACTGTATGTCAGGATCTCTGGGAAAGATACTGAGATTTGCAAACAAAAATGTCATTGGGAGTGCTGAAATACAGTGCCTGCAAGGGATGGAGAAAACAAAATTGGGCACAGGGAGAAGTTGCAAAAGAGGCTTCAGCTGATACTAAGGGGTGTTTGGAAGCTGGCATGACTCTTTAGAATACCAATTGAGTCAAAGGGGCCAAGACCTTTGCAACCCAATTCAACCAGTTATAGACACATTCTGCCTGCAGGAAGTGGGTATAACCTTGGATAAGACACCTCCCTTCAGTGGGAGGCAACTCATGGGGAAGGACCCGACAATGAGCATCAGCAGCCAGTGCCTCTGGCTGCACGAAGAATGAACCACAGTATCCACTGCACCGTATTCATATTTTGATGATGTTAAAATGACTGTTTATAAAGGTTACCTACATAGTCAAATATTGTACGTCTTGGCTTTTGTGAACAATGCTGCAATGAACATGAGGATGCAGACACCAATTCTTTTTTTCTTCCTTTCTTGAACTTCTTTGGTTAAATACTCAGAAGTAGGATTGCTGGTTCATATGATAATTTTATTTTTAACTTTTTGAGGAATCTTTATACTGTTTTCTATCCAACAGCAGTGCACAGGAATTCCAATTTCTCTACAACAGATGATTTCTTACAACTTTTTTGTTTGTTTGTTTTGACTTTGAAGTGGTTCAGTGAACCCAGATATTAATTGGATAGCATAATTGGCAGATGCCTGGACATCCATTCTAATATATGGCTGCACTAAAAATCACCAAGTGAACAAAAATGATGGCTTTCCTTTGTTTGTACCAGAGTGTATGCTGAGGAGCTATGGAGTTATAATTGCTACTCCAGAATCACTAATAGAAAGCTCAAAAATGTTGTAGTGATCTATCTATGGTTTTTTTTTTTAAATTATGATGAAAAAACAGAAGCAGAACCTTGGCTTTTGATGTGAAACCTTAAAGTGAAAAGATTTGTGTGTCAGGAGATTCTGTTAATATTGTTGCTAATAGCAGGAAGAGGACATACAGTATTCCCTGATGAGACTGTCAACTGGCGCTTCCATCAAAAATAAGAGGTTTTTCTTGAGCACAGAAACAGCCCTAGGCATCATTTAAATCACTGTGGAGTAGTATGACTCAGAAGTCAGTGACTTCTGAAAGCACACATGGTATTCCTTCCCTTCGTGATTGAGTTGTTGCCTAACAGGAAAGTCCAATTAAACAAACTGATGTTCTTGGGTGTTACTTTTGTCTGGGAATCTCATTTTGGAAATAAGTACAGGGTCATTGCTAGTGAACATCACCTACTATGCAGTGCCCCATGTAAGATCTTTCTGTCAGCACTACTGACATTTAAACGTGGGATATCACAGTATTGGTGACAGTTTGAAAACAGGATGCTAGAACTCAAGAGACTATGTCAGCTGATAATTGCCAATTGAGATGTAGTGCTGACCTGTTGATAAAAAAGATTGCCCAAGGCACAATGAAATTACCTTGGACCTTCTACCTCTCATGATGGAATGAACACTAATACATGAGTATAGCATTTCTTTGAGTATGGGAGTTATTCTTATTCTGAAATAGGGGCAAAGGAAGAGCTAAATGATGTTAATGCTAAAGCCACATGGGGTGTGAATTTCCATCCCATGGCCATAATTAGTGACTGTAGAAATGGATGATCAGAAGGGACAATCAGGAACAGAGGAGGTAGCTGCTTAGCAGGAATGCTCAGGCTGAAGCCAGTTTTCAATGGGATAAGCCTGAAGAACTGAGAATGACCAGGAAAGGTCAACTGCAGGCAAAATGAAATAATCATCACATGGGGAAATGTTTTTTAACTGCCTGACCATAATCAAAAGTGGGGGAGGGGGGTGAAAGTTTATAGGTTAGTATGGATCTGCCCGTTACATGCTAAATAGTGGTTAGATGATTAAGATCTGCTTAAGATACCTCAGAAATGAGGGAGGGAGGGAGGGAAAAAATTCTGTAATGGAACCTGGTGATATTGCTTATCTAAATTCTGGCCTAATAAACACAGGGCTCATATTTAGAGTAATTTCTTTTTAAATATTGGGGAAATATAATTAAATGTAAGATCTTCTTGCAACCTAGAAACCTCTCACAAAGGTAGTAAAGAAAACAATTATTTAATAAGCATAAGAATATGATGTATGTCATAGGCAGTCCACTAAATGGCAAAGACAGAAAGAAATATCACCCTTTTATAGAGTTAAGCAGTCAGAGCCCATTACATACATGTTCTCAAGATAAACAGTAATTAATCCTCAGGTGAGAGGACTCGACAGCACTGTTCATCACACGCAGTTCTTCCTAGATTCATCTGGTAATTGGGGTGACCATCTGCACTAACTAATTGGATTCAACCAGAGGAAAAATAACTTCTCATATCTTTATTTCAGGAGATAGTTTTATAGCTTGGAACTAGGCACTCACTGCAGTTAGGCTCCTACCCTGCCGCAGACACTGGGAGTTGGGCTTTATATCTTTTTATATTTCCATTTCAAAGAGATGTCTTTCAGGTCCTCAAGGGGGACGTTCTTGGTCATAAAGTTGGCAGAAGTCTTGTTCTAATTTTCAAAAGGTTTATGTACATTTTAAAGAGGAGAGAAAGTACTTACAAATGCAAATTTTCTAAAGAAAATGCTCTGGGAAAAAGTGAATGTAAATCTGTTCCCTTATTTTTAACAGGGAGAATTAAGCCTCTTAATTTGTATTTGTCTTTATACTACTCATAAGACACATTTCTGGCAAACTCCATCTTCTGATACAAAAGCTCTTGACATTTCTGAGTATCAGGACTACTTCTCATCATGAAAAAATTCTATAAACCATATCTCTGTGATATTGTTGTTTTATTCACTTGTGTGTCCAACTCTTTGTGACCCCGTGGGCTGTAGCCCCGCTAGGCTCCTCTGTCCGTGGGATTCTCCAGGCAAGAATACTGGAGCAGGTTGCCATTTCCTTCTCCAGGGGTTCTTCTCTGATTCAGGGATCAAACCCAGGCAATCAAACAGACTATGAATCTGGATACTCTTTTATATCAACTTGCATTTTTTACTCTAAGTATTATCTACACCCATTTTAAAATGAACAGTATCTCTGTATGCAAAGCATAATGGTTTATCTAATTGCTACGATATATTCCTTGGAGGGTTGTAGAGGACATTTTAGGAGCCTCTATTGGAAATGGTATATGTGGTTTCCTCTACCATCCCATCGTTTAGAATTTAATCCCATGGCCCCACTCAACTGTAAAAGAGGCTAGAAAATAGAAGTTAGCTGTGTTCCCAGGAGGAAATGTAACTGTATTAACTCTGTCACAATAGACATATGGGTGATCTTCTGTAATCCTCTCTGAGAGATAAGTACTCTATCCTCATTTAGAGATTAAAAAAAAAAAAAAAAAAATCTGACCCTTAGAGAGATTGAGCTACACACCCAAGATCACAAAGCTAATGATTATGTGGTATATCTAGGGCTTAACCACAGGTGTTGTATGATTTTCTCTGTCATTTTAGGTACTGGAAATTCCAGATAGCAGCAATCACTTCGATAAGGCTGACTTTGCTCATGATTTTATCTGTGCTTACACACCAGTTAAGGGTGCATATGGACGCTGGACTTGAATATTTTTTAATAGTTTGTTAGCATAGTGTGAGTTTTCTTTATAGTCCAGTCCCAAAAGGGAACAGCTACCCACTCTAGTATTCTGGCTTGGAGAATTCCATGGACTGGATAGTCCATGGGGTTGCAAAGAGTCGGACATGACTGAACGACTTTCACTCACTCCCAATCACTCTGTCTCCTTTGATCTTACCAATAACAGTATTTCAGTACTTTTCAATAATAAGAATAATACAACCAAACTCTTTTCTGCTTTTCCATCAACTTGGATAACAATTAAAATCTTAGCTCATTATCTGAAGCACAATCTTGTTGATTAATGTTTCTAATTTGTTTCACTTGTGTCACTCATTTTAATAGAGACATGAATTGTACTTGATTGTTTTCAGTTGCCAAATGTTGATTCTTTGGAATGAATTATGTCTATCAATTAAGGATAATTAAGCAAAGTATCAAAATAATAGACTCAACCTGCATTGGTGAAAGTATAAGATAGAGTTCAAAGTCTAGTCAGAGTATTCATAGAACACACGAGCAGGGGAGTATTATTTATGTGGAATCTTGGTTACCTGGTCCTCAGCTTTGTAGATCTAGAAACTGTATGAATTAGTCACTAAAAAAATCTCATTCACCAAGTAAATTCATGAGATATTGATGAGTAAAAGAATCCTAATTATTTATAATAAACTATGCTACCTTCAGTGACTGGAGCACCAATTTCCTTTATCTGGGACATATCTTCTTCTTGTTAACACACTGAGGAAACACAGCTATAAACCTAATAATTTTATGGAAAATAAAAATTATGAAATGTTACTAGGTAGTTTCAAAGGGATATTTTGTCTAGGGATTAAGACCTAACAATTCTTCCACATCACATCTAAAAACAGTAATTATCCCCTTGGGAATGGAAAGCACTTGTACTTTAAATATACATTTCTGTGCCTTAAAAAGAGTTGGATAAAAAAAAAAAAAGAGTTGGATAATACATGGCCAAATTCACATGAACTCTTTCAGCATTTTCTGAGATTCATGTATGCCATCCAGGTCCCTCTTGTTAATATCATCTTCCTTCAGAGAGATCACAAATATTGATGAGATTAAAATATTCTGCAGCCACATTTTTTTAGAATAGCAATATTTTTAGTGGAAAGAATAGAATTTGAAATTAGGCAAATCTAGGATTAGGTCCATTTAACAGTCATTTATCTGATGATTTATTGTGATGAGAACACAGCATGAAATTCTTTGCCTTTTGTGACTGATCACTTTCACTATACAAAACTATTCAAAAAAGATCTTCATGACCCAGATAACCACGATGGTGTGATCATTCACCTAGAGCTAGACATCCTGGAATGAGAAGTCAAGTGGGCCTTAGGAAGCATCACCACGAATAAAGCTAGTGCAGGTGATGTAATTTCAATTGAGCTATTTCAAATCCTAAAAGATGATGCTGTGAAAGTGCTACACTCAATATGCCAGCTAATTTGGAAAACTCAGCAGTGGCCACAGGACTGGAAAAGGTCAGTTTTCATTCCAATCCCAAAGAAAGGCAATGCCAAAGAATGTTAAAATTACTGCACAATTGCACTTATCTCACATGCTAGCAAAGTAATGCTCAAAATTCTCCAAGCCATGCTTCAACAGTACGTGAACTGTGAACTTCCAGATGTTCAAGCTGGATTTAGAAAAGGAAGAGGAACCAGAAATCAAATTATCAACATCCACTGGATCATCAAAAAAGCAAGCGAGTTCCAGAAAAACATCTATCTCTGCTTTATTGACTATGCCAAAGCCTTTGACTGTGTGGATCACAACAAACTGTGGCAAATTCTTAAAGAGTTGGAAATACCAGACCACCTGACCTATATCCTGGGAAATCTGTATGCAGGTCAAGAAGCAACAGTTAGAACGGGACATGGAACAACAGACTGATTCCAAATCAGAAAAGGAGTACGGCAAGGCTGTATATTGTCACCCTGCTTATTTAACTTATATGCAGAGTACATCATGAGAAATGCCAGGCTGGATGAAGCACAAGGTGGAATCAAGATTGCTGGGAGAAATATCAGTGACCTCACATACGCAGATGACACCACCCTTATGGCAGAATTTGAAGAAGAACTAAAGAGCCTCTTGATGAAAGTGAAAGAGGAGAGTGAAAATGTTGGCTTAAAGCTCAATATTCAGAAAACTAAGATCATGGCATCTAGTCCCACCACTGCATGGCAAATAGATGGGGAAACAATGGAAACTGTGAGAGACTTTATTTTGGGGGGCTCCAAAATCACTGTAGATGGTGAGTGCAGCCATGCAGTTAAGACACTTGCTCCTTGCAAGAAAATCTATGACCAACTTGGACAGCATATTAAAAAGCAGAGACATTACTTTGCCAACAAAGGTCCATCTAGTCAAAGCTATGGCTTTTCCAGTAGTCATGTATGGATGTGAGAGTTGGACTATAAAGAAAGCTGAGCACCAAAGAATTGATGGTTTTGAACTGTGGTGTTGGAGAAGACTTTTGACAGTCCCTTGGACTGCAAGGAGGTCTACCCAGTCCATCTTAAAGGAAATCAGTCCTGAATATTCATTGGAAGGACTGATGCTGAAGCTGAAACTCCAATACTTTGGCCACTGATGTGAAGAACCGACTCATTGGAAAAGACCCTGATGCTGGGAAAGATTGAGGGCAGGAGGAGAAGGGGATGACAGAGGACGAGATGGTTGGATGGCACCACCGATGCGATGGACATGAGTTTTAGTAGGCTCCGGGAGTTGGTGATGTACCAGGGGAGCCTTGCATGCTGCATTCCATGGGGTCGCAGAGTCTAACATGACTGAACAACTGAACTAACTTTCACTTAGCATAATGTCCTCAAGGTTCACCCATATTGTTACATATTGAAGAATTTTACTTCTTTTTATATTGCTAAATAGTATTCTACTGTACATATATACTACATATTCTTTATATCTTCAGTTCCAGAACATTTATGTTTCCACATGTTGGCTACTGTGATATACCTATAAGTGTAGGAGTGCTAGTATCTCTCTCAGATCCTGATTTCAATTTTTCTGGCTAAATACCTAGAAGTGGGACTGCTGCATCATATGGCAGTTTAATTTCTAATGCTTTGTGGAATTTCCCTATTGTTTTCAACAGTGACTGCACCATTTTTCATTTCCATCAACAGTGCAAGTGTTCCAGTTCCTCTGTATGTTCATCAATATTTAATGTCTTTTTTGGTAAAAGTCATCCTGACAGATGTGTGCTCATTGTGGTTTTGAAGCACATTTCATGGTGATTAGTGGTGTTTAGCATTCTTTCATATACCTGTTGGCCATATGTTTGTCTTTATTTAAGAGATGTCTGTTCAAACCCTTTGCCCATTTAAAATTTGGATTATCTGTTTTCTGCTATTGAGTTGTAGGAGTTATTCATATATTATAGATATTAACCTCTTATCAGACATATAGTTTGGAGATATTTTTTCCCATTCTGTCCACTGCCTTTTAATTTTGTTGATTGTTTCCTTTGCTGTGTAGAAATATTTTAGTTTGAGGTAGTCCAACTTGCCTATTTTTGCTTTTTATTGTCTGTACTTTCAGTATCAGATCTATGAAACTAATGCCAACCAGCATTCATGCCCTTCTTCAATCAGTAGAAATTGACTAGAGACGAAACAAGAAATTCAGGCAAGGCTTACTGGGGCCCCTGCTATAGCAGGGAGGGAATGAAAATGAACAACAGCATCTCTTGCTTGCTCACTCCCTTAGGGGGCATGCTTGTTCCTTATATGGGGTGAGGGTAGGAGTGTGTCCAGGTGTTGAGTTGGAGGAGTGGCTTAGATGTTGTGCTCACTCTGCAGGTGGTGTTGAGTACAGGGGTCATGCATAGTACCCTGCTTTTGCTCCCAGCTTTTTAGAAGTGGCATTTGGGTTTTTTTGGTCTTTTTGTATGTTTTGTCCAAAATTTGCCCCATCTGTGCATGTTCCCAGTTATTTTCAGTCTCTCATAGTTTCTTTGTAGGGCTTCCCTGGTGGCTCAGTGGAGAGAACCTGCAGGAGATGCAGGTTCAGTCAGTGCGCCTGGAAGTTCCCCTGGAGAAGGAAATGGCAACCTGCTCTAGTACTCTTGACTGGGAAATCCCATGGATAGAGCAGCCTGGTGTGGGCTATAGTACCTGGGGTTGCAGAATAATTGGACACGACTTAGTGACTGAACAACAACATAGTTTCTTTGTATTTTTGTTGTTGGAGGAAAGGTTTGTCCAGGTGCAATCATTGCAGCATTTGCAGCAAAGTGTCCCAGGTCCCAGCCTATCTCATCACCATTGCTGAGACCAATATCAAGAAGATTTTCACCCATGCTGCTTCTAGTAGTTTCATGGTTTCAGGTCTTGCTTTCAAATCTATAACCCATTGGGGTTAATTTTTGCATGTGGTGTCAGATAGGAGTTCAGTTCATTTCCTTCACGTGTGGCTATCAAGTTTCCCAGCACTGGGGAAGGAGGCTGTTCTTTCTGTACCGTAGACATATAGCACTTCTCTAGAACCCTCAGGATTTTCTGTTGTTGGAACTTACTATAAACTCCTCATGCCTTCTTCTCCTTTTCTAGTTATCTCAAGGACCAAAGCTATTTGAATCACAACCTAAAACTACCGAGGGATTCTTTCTTCTCTGGGCTCCAGTGAAAGCCAGCAGTCATCCTTGTCATTCAGTAAGTAATTCAGAGTACTCTTTTCTTAATGTAGAATATGCTGTTTCCAGAATCTGAAAATGTGAACCAGACATTGTGTGCCTCTCTTTGGAAGATCTGAGGTGCAAAATTTTCTTCTTTATTTTGAGAGGATGGCACAGCACACCACAGGCTACGAGGTGACTGAAAACTTTATGAGGCATAATGTTGAATCTTTGCAGAGTGCCTTTTCCACTACTGGAGCACGTTTGTCTTACCTGAGCCTCTAATTTTTTTTTAATCCAGTTAACATAATGTCATTGATATAATCACCGATGTAATATTGTGTGGCACGTTTATATGGCTCTTGTCACTTTGGACTATATTTTGAAAGAAACCAGATAAATTTGCACCAGCCTTGGGGTACATGTACAGTGTTGTCCATTCTATTTGAATGTGAACTATTTCTGATCCTGCTTATTGATAGGGATGAAAAATAATGCATTCATTAAATCAATAGCCACTTAACATGTACTGGAGGCTGTGTTAATTTGCTGTTGTATAGATTCCGTATTTGACACAGAAGCTGAAATTTGGACCTTTACTTGGTTTGAGTTTCTGGATTTATTTGTGGGAGTCAGACTTTTGAATTAAGTGAAATATTATGGGGACCAGTATCTCTGCATATTTTATGTCGTAAGTGTGGCACTAATCTCTTTGATTCCTTTGACAATATATTATTAATTACTGTATTTACTATCTTGACCAGAGGTAGAGAGGCAGTTTTAGAGGCTTCCACTTCTTTTTTCCCTTTGTTATTTCTCTTATGATACAGTTTAAGGAACTAAGGTAAGCATTCTACCATTTATTAACTATGTCCAGTACAATTATACGTTTAGGGACCGGAGAGTAACTGTTGGGTATGACCACAAATATGAGCTGAATCTGCATCAAGATAAAGTTCATATCCTAGATACCATATATTCATATTCTATTGGGGAGCAATGGTAGAACTTTGGTCCCCAATATCAATGCCAATGTAGACCCCACATACAAATCTCTCTCGAGGTTTGGAGGTATTTTCTTTTCTCCAGTGCATGCTTAACTAAATAAATAGCTTTATTTATTTATTTTAATAAATGGCTTTAGATTTCTTTCGGGAAGAATGGAGGAAATTCCTAGTGAATATACTTATCATAGTTTTGGTTGATCCTTCCTCATAGGAATCCAGATTTTTCTTTAGTCATGAATTCTGAATCTGAGAACTGACTTATGTCCAAGTAATGTGAATGGGATCAACTATATTTTTTCACTGAATTTTTTCTACATTAATTGTGAATATTATCCAAAATACAGAGAAGTTGAAAGAGTTATATGTGGACACTCTTGAGCTCATCACCTAGATTATACAATTGATATTTTTCTATAATTATTTATCAACTAACCATCCTGTATTCATTTCTTTATCAATATATCAAATAATTGCTTATGCTTTCGCAGGAATTTGCTTTATCAGTTCCCTTAAACATTTCAGAATGTGTGTCCTCATCCAGGACTTATTATCTGGGTTAAGGTTGTTTTCCATGGTATAGTTCCAAGCACATCCATACAGTAGGAAAATAACTGTCACATTATTTTCATTTCACCCTCTTTTTTTGTGTATGTCTACACTGTTTGAATTGCTTGACAAAGCATTTTTAAATCTTTGTACCTAGAAAACAAGAGGGGACAACAGAGTGCCGAAAACAAATGCCACTTTTGGTTGAGAACAAAACTTTTGGAAAAGAAAATAACGGAAAAATTAAGCTATTCTTTTTACTTACATTGACCAGCTTGACAAGCAAAGAAGATCTTTTCTAAGATGAAAAATGTGTCTTTGTTTTCACTTGTGTTAGATCCTATTTTCTTTGATACTTAACAAAATTTTTTTGGTCTATTTACTTTCTATTTGTCAAATTATGAGGAGTAGTGAATATTAAAAAGGAAATAGTTGTGTTTCAGGTCAAGTCATTTATTGATCATACAAAGCTTGGCAATAATAAGTAAGACAGAGTAGGTCTTGATGAATTTGGGGAATTTGTTGTTTGAAGTTTTTGCTTTCAGTGTAGCTTGTTAAGAGACAGCTCCTTTCTCTAAATAATATAAACCAACAGGAAAGAAACAGTGATATGAATAGAAAGAAAGAGATTTATGGTGGGCCTAAGTTTTATCTTTTTTCCTCCATTACCTATCATAATACTAATTCTTTCCATACACAGTTTGTTTGGGGTTTTGAATAACGTGGCATAGAATAAGGATGTGGGCTTTGTACTCACGTAGACATAGATTTGCAAATGGTTTTGCTGTTTCCCAGCTATGTATTTAACGAACTCTCTCACTAAAATTCTTTTTGTTTTTCCATAAAATTGTGGGAAATAATGCCTAGTTCAGAGTGTACTTTTGAAAATATTACACAGTCTACTGACTTCTATTGTCATTGATTATATTATTTAATAGACATTGAGGAGTTTTTATATTCAGACACTCTGCTGTAGCTCAAAAATACAAAGTTGATAAGTCCCTAACCTAAAAATGCATGTTGTCTAAAAAAATTAAGAAAATCAATAGTTAATTTTCAATAATGCCATCAGAGAAGATACTGAATAGTAAAGTACTAAAGGGACAAAATTGTGATAAGGAATAACAATCTAGCTATGGGATTGAGAAGATGTGAGAGAAATTAGTGAAACCTTTTAAGAGAAAGTAAGATTTGAGTTACTTCCTGAAAAATGACTTATAGTAGGGGTGGATAAGAGAGAAGAATGTTGCAGGAAAAACATCTGATATATTAAAGACACAAAAGTCAAAAGAAGTATGGCTTGTTGGGGAATTGTATGTGATTGATATAAAAGTACTATAGGAACAGTAATAAAGAGTGTGAGAAGTAGGCAGGATGCATGTGATCAAGGACCTTGAAAGCTTGGTTAAGAAATTTCAGCTTTAAACTAGAGGCTATGAGGCACCACTAAGGAGTTAAAACAATAAAATTATAATAATTTTAGGAAATTCACTATATAAGGATACAGGCTTGAGAAGGAACTTGGAGAAACTACTTATGATATTATTGTAGCAGTACAAACAGTCTAATTTAAGGAAGAAGTAGTATAAGTGTTAATTGGGGAGAAATTTACATTGTATTAAAGAGATAGAATGGATAGGACTTTGTAACTAACTGAATATTGGTAATGATGGATTAGAATAAAGAAAGATTTTAATTTCTGACTTGTGGAGTAGAGTGGATGGTACCACCATCCCTCCACATAGAGAACCTAGAAGATGGCTAGATTTCAGGAGGAAGATAATGATTTTTTCTTGAAATATATTGAATTTGAAATGTTTATGGGGCACTCAAGTGGAAAAACAAGGAAATTATATGTGTATATATGTATATATATTCAGTGTATATTGATGTGCTCATGCACATGCATACAGTTCTAGAGTTTCTGAGAGGGTACAGGGTAAGAGATAAAGTCAGAGTGGTGATAAGTTACAGCCTTGCTGCATATGGGAATGCTCAGAGTAAGTTTATTTGCCTAGAAGGAGAGTGAAAGAAGTCTGGAGAATACCAACATATTAAGGTGGAACAGAGAAAGAGTAGGAATAAAGATGGACTGTTCAGGGAATTTGGAGACAAATATTTATTGTTTGTTCATTTGTTTATTCAGCGAATGTATACTGAACTCTTCCCTAGCCTGGGTTGACCCCAATTCAGAGTCTGAGATGAAAATGTGCATTCAGCAATCTAAGGATTAATGGAAGTGACCCCAGAGAGCAACGGTGAGAAAGTAGTGGAGTCGAATAACTCCACGTCCCAAGAGTTCATTTTGAGATGGCCATTACTGCCTGTATCCAGTGCTTATCCTCTGAGACCATTGGAGGAAACCTATGAATGTTTCATGGGACTGTGCACTCCAGAGATGAAAAGGAGAAACATTTATCTGTCGAATTCTGCCTTCCATTGGCAAGGTTTTCAATAGCTCATGGTTCTTGTTTGTGTGTGCTCACCTGATAAACCCATACTTTGGCATTAGAAAGGCCTTCAGGCAGGAATTAAGAAATAGGTAATCATGGCCAAGATGATTACTGGCAAATTAAACCTGTACAAATTTGGTTTCTTCAATGGAACGGGGACTGGAATAAGAGATAGAACTGAGAGGAAAGTGATAAGGAAAGGATTCAGTATAACCCGCTCCCTGCAGAACTCAAATCCCCACTCTTGGGAGGGTTTGTCCAGTTTATCAAAATTTCCTTCAGGGTGAGGACCAGCTGTAGCTTGGTGCAGAGAAGCCCTGGGTCAAAAGGGTGTGTGGCACTGGCCAATGTGGGATGTTAACACATCACAGGTAGGGGAAGCTGATGGAATCTTGTGGTTGGAATGAAGGAGAGGCTGAAAGGACATGAAGTAGTACAAAGAATTTTCTGATATAAACATCTTCTATCTATATTCAGTTCCATGGTAAGCAAGATAAGAGTGTCCCTACCCTCATGTACTATGCATTCTACTGGGTGAGAGAGACAGAAAATATAAAATAATCGCAGGTGCTAAGATCAGAGAAATAGAGGAATAGAGATCTTGGACCAGAGAAGTGTTTTCCTTACTCTCCATCTCCTTCACCTTTGTCTTTTCCACACAAACACTTTTGGCAACCAGGCAAGTTTTTGTCATTCCCTTTGAATCTGCATTTCTATTACGAATCTAGCAGAGGGCTCTGGAAAAGAATTGCTTGAAACTTGAAACTGTAAAGCTATTAAATGTGAATAGCTCTGAACCTTCTGGTTTTCCTCCAACATATTCTCCTTCTATTAACAGGAAAAAAAGAAAAACAAAGCAAATAAAATGACATAAGGAAGAGTGTCCATTTTCTTGATCACTGATGCTTTCCATTCATTTGTATTCCCCAAATAACAAAATATATACATTTAATACTATATAATGTATGTTTTATAAGGCTATAAATATATTTTATAGATATAACTGTTATATATTTATGTAGCATATGTTGAGTTGACCAAAAAGTTCATTCAGGTTTTTGTAAGATGTTATGAAAAATTCAAGTGAAATTTTTGGATTTACATCTATAACAATATGTACATATATATATATATATATACACACACACACACACACACACACATATATACATAAAATATACATATATAACAAAATTTTCCACTGCCCTTCTCCTTTTACAGAGATTTAAATGCAGCGTGCTACACACTTGGCTACATTCATACCTTATGTCTTCAGAATTCTCAACTAATAAATCATTAAAGTTAATACTTCAGGTAAAATGGCTACATCACAGCTGGGTTTCTGATCATTGAAGGACAACAGTGGCAGATGGAATCTGGTTTTGTGTCACTTGGTGACCCTCCCTAGTAAGCATTTAATTATAACCCTCCTCATTTTGATTACAGTACTTTGCTAATTTGAAATTCTGCCTTGTCAGTTAATGTAGCTTGTGGTATCTGTAGAAAATCATGAACCCCTGGTTATAATTTTAATTATAGCATGCATGTTGCAGATCTCAGCCAAACATCTCTGAGGACCTTCTCCTTTATGTAAAGTGTCAAGAAATTGGTCTCTTTCTTTGACTTCATATTGCCTTCTTGAGATATAATGAATACCTTTTGGTGACAGCATCCCTTTCCCAGTCTGCACAGTGAGATTCATGAACTGTACTGAGGTATTTTGCTAAATGCAGGCATTGAAGCAAATGTGCCATTTATAAAATGTCATGACATGTGGCATTTTTGTAACACTGAAAAATCTTAGTCTCTAACAAGCTAACATAAAGACATAGAGGTTTATGGGAAAGAGAAAATATTTAGAAGAAAAGTAAAATAATAAGGTTATCATTCAAAAATGTATGCAGTAACTTCTGAGATTTTCACAAGCTTAAAATTCTTAACACTGCCTTTGGATCATTAACTCCAAAAAAATAATGGCAGAAAGGAAAATGGCGAGGAAATCTAAGATTCTTCAAATTTGAGTTTTCATGGTATTGTGATTTGATAAAAATAATATAATTTACAATGTCTTACAGAAAAAATCATTTGAATATTTATCTCCAAATTTCATTTCCTAGTTATTTCTTTCTAGAAGATATTTAATATATTTTAGTAGCATACCCAAGATGCTCGTAAGAGAAGTCTCACTTCAGGGATTACATATGTATGAGGCAATTATAAAGTCATGAAAGAACATTGAGAGCTAGTATCTCCGTGGTCAAACCAGAAGATACATATCATAATATCCTGTATGAGCCCAAATGTGTTTACCAATTAAAATATCTCTGTCATAATATTCTTCACATGGGCTTCCCTGGTGGGTCAGCTAGTAAGAATCCACCTACAAAGCGAGCAAACTGGGTTTGATCCCTGGGTTGGGAAGATCCCCTGGAGAAGGGAAAGGCTACCCACTTCAGTATTCTGGTCTAGAGAATTCCATGGGCTGTATAGTCCATGGAGTTGCAAAGAGTCAGACATGACTGGGTGACTTTCACTTTCATGTTTCATGTTTCATTTGATGGCTCAGAATAAATGATGTTAGCCAAGAGTTTCACAGTGTCATGCTTAGCATTTCAGGCCCTTTAGCCAGACTGTTCTAGTCCAAATCCCAGCCCTATCACTTACTGGCTGTGTGACCTTGGGCAACTCATTCAGCCTTTTTGTGTCTCGGGTATAATAAATAGGTATAAAAAATATACCTACGTCAAAGGTTTGTAGTGAATGTTAAAACATAGTAAGCACTAAGAACAGTGTAAATTCTCGAGTATTATCTTTTACTATTTTTACTGTTATCACTCATAGGGATTACTTGCAACAACTAGGTCTTTATCCAAAATACTCTAGTATCCCATCGTGCTGTGTCAGTGTGTGCTGTTTGTAACACAGAGAAGGGGGGGGGGAAGGTAGGCTGAGAACTGTGGAAATTAACATTTTCATATCAGATACGATACATGATGTTGCTGCACACAGCAGTCATCCACTGAGTATGCTTTCCTCTGTGCCTGTATTAATTCTCTCAATTATTGACGGATGCTTCACCTAAGTATTCATGTCATTATTTGGGAAACATGATTTTTCAGCCTTAGTAATGAGGCAGGAGACTGAAAACTCCAGGGACATGCTCACCACTGTTTCTCCTGTGCCTGAACATGTGCGCCAGTGACTCTTGGTGAGCGCTTAGTAATGAATGGGGCTCTAGATTAAGGGATATGTTCTTGTGAACCTCCCCAGTCTCTCCCCCCAAATCTCCTTCTTCCTCAGCCTGGTTGGAAGTACAAAGAGAATCATTATTCTCACATGTCATTCACCTCCCCCACCAGCCCTCCTTAACAGGTAGGAGTTTGAGGCCTCAGGAAAGAAAAAGAAATTATTCCTTAGGAAGCTGGCATTGGCAAGAAAACAAAATAATCAAAACTATAAATCACAAATAGATATGTTTAGGCTGTTATGCCCAAAACCAAATTATTCACTCAGCAGGAGCAGCAGGTTTTTATGGATAAATCATGAAATGTTCTTTGGGATATGTTGATTTAAGGGATCTGGGGTACTTCATGTTCTCCTACCCTCTTATGCACTTGAATATACTTAACACCGCTGGGCACCCTGAAGTTCTCACACTGCTGAAAGCTGCCACACCTGTATCTTCTTCCTGATATTCCAGGCCTCTGTCTAATGAGGTTCCAAACCGTCCCTCAGGATGCTATTCAGATTGTACCTCCTCTTTGAAACCTCCTATCGTTGCCCCTGGCAAATGGAGTTCCTCTTACTCTGTGCTCTCTTTGCATTAATTAAGATATCACAGTATTTATTTCATTACACTGTAGTTTTCTATTCACATTTATCTTTCCCCAGGAAACTATATCTTGATAGTAGGGGTTGTGTGTGGTCATCTCTGTACTCCCAATGCTAGATTAGTGTCTGGCAACACAACATAGGGACTCAATAAATATTTGAGGAGTGAATCTATAATTTTCTTTATTATTTATTCATAATAACTAAGGGGTTGGCAATTTCTCAGTCAACTAGACCTCAAAATTTGAAGTTATTTTTGTGGTTTCATTTCTTTATTCCTTATGTCTAATAGATGTTTGTTTATATATTCATAGGTATTATTTGGATTTTTATTACATATTTATTATATTAAATATTTCTTTATGTCTAAGATAGTTCTCAATTTTATTTCCAGTGCCAGAGCTATTGTTCAGATACCAACTGTCACACATCTGTGACATCAAAACAGTCACTGAACTGATATTATTAACTCTCTCCCAATCCTGTTGATCACATGTGTTTGTGACCATTTGATATTTCTAAAATACTTGCTATTCTATTGACAAAAGTCTCTAATTTCCCATCTGTTTTTTAAATATGTGACAGTTGGTAAGTAAAGTTGGTATGTGTTAAGTAAACTCAAAATTTATTGTAAATCACCCTCCCATTTCATCCTTCACCTCATAGGAAGCAATTATCCATTTATTGTCTTTCCAGAGAATCTCTTTGTTTACATTTATGTGTGTGTGTGTGTGTGTGCAGCTGTGTGTGTGTGTGTAGCTGTGTGTTGGAAGTCCTCTTTTTTTTCTTTAAAAATGGTAGCCTTTACACATCATTCTGCCTCTTGCTTTCTAAATTAACATTCTGGAAGGCCTCCCTTGTGGCTCAGCTGGTAAATAATCCGCCTGAATGCAGGAGACCTGGGTTGGATCCCTGGGTTGGGAAGATCCCCTGGAGAAGGGAAAGGCTCTCCACTGCAATATTCTGGTCTAGAGAATTCCATGGACTGTATAGTCCTTGGGGTCACAAAGAGTCGGACACGACTGAGCAACTTTCACTCTCTCACTCAACATGTCTGGAAAATTACTCCCTGTCAATATTTCTGGATCTGAACCATTCCTTTTTTATGAAGAAACTTATATTTTCACCCCTTTTCCAATTTTTATTCTGTTTCAAACATATGTAACTCAAAATTTATCATTTTAGTCAGTTTTGAGTGTACATCTAAATGGCATTAGGCACATTCAGAATCTTGTGAAACTATCATCACTATCTGTTTCCAGAAATTTTTCATTACCACAAACAGAAACCCTGTATCCATTAACTAGTAATTCCACGTTTCCTCTTTCCCTCAGTCCTTATATTCTACTTTCTTTATGAACTTGCCTATTCCAGGTGCCTCACAAAAGTAAAACCATGCAGAATTTGTCTGTCTTTGTTTGGCTTATTTCACTTAACATGTTTTCAGGCCTCATCCGTGTTATAGCACGTATCAGAATTCCATCCCTTTTGGTGACTAAATAATATTCCATTGTGTGTATACACCACACTATGTTTATCTGTTCATCTATTGATGAACAATTGGGTTTCTACCTTCCAGCTGTTGTAAGTAATGTTGCTGTGATATTGGTATACAGGTATCTGTTGGAATCCCTGCTTTCAATTATTTTGGATATTTACATAAGAGTGGAACTTCTGGATTGTATAATAATTCTATGTTTAACTTTTTGAGGGACTGTCAAACTATTTTCCACATTTTAAATTCCTACCAACAATACATGAAACTCCCCAATTTCTCCACATCCTCACCAATACCTCTCTCCTTTCCTCGCCTCTCCTCCCTTCCTTCCTCCTTCCTTGTTCCGTATCTCCCACCCTCCCTTCTATCCTTTCCTACATTTCTTCCTTCCCTTCTTCCCTCTCTCTCCTTCTCCCTCTCTCTCTTTTTTCTCTCTTTGGTCATCTAAATAGGTGTGAAGTGGTATCCCACTGTGGTTTTGGTTTGCATTTCCTTAATGACACTGAATGTCTTTTCATGTTCTTATTGGCTATTTGCATTTATTTAATCATTTCAAAATTATGAAATATAATATGTATATAAAAGTCTATATCACAAACTCTGTGAACCTCTATTCCCAGAAGAAATTTCTTACCTGAACTTTATTATTTTTCTTTTCTTTCCAGTTTTAACACATATATGTATCTCCATTTATATGTATCTAATAATATTATACATAGATAATCTTTTGGTTTTTATGAATTTTTTCTTACTGCCTGTACTTTTTTTTCTGATGTTGCTTTATTTATTTGACATTATGTTCTAAAATTCATGCTTGTGGATTGCTCTAATGATGACTTATTCATTTCACTGCTCTATAGTATCCCATTGCCTAACTATACCATGATCTGTTTATCCGTTCTTTTGCCAGGGTTCTTTCTAATTTTCTTGTTATTAAAAATTATGCTACTACAAACAGTTTGTCTTCAGGTACATATGTATAAAGTATATCTAGGAAGGTAATTGTTATGTCATGAGGCATGTTTATCTTTAAATTTAGTAGACAATAGCAAATAACTTTCAGAGTGCTTACACAAGGTTATAATTCCACTACTACCTCACATGACTTGTATTATACAGATTATAAAATACAGATGATAAGAAACACCGCATATTCACTATTATATATATTATTTGAAAATCTTTAAACTTTTCTTTTTGTGGTGGTGGTTCTCATGTTTTCTTGGTTTCTATAAATATTCCAAAAATAAGTTCGGAGATACTGTGGGACTCCATATTTGTTGTGTGATGGGTTCTAGAGGTATCCATATAAACAATTAGTTACAGATGCTGAAATGTACCAATACAAAATGGATTAGCTCATTTTTCAGTTTTCGAAGCTAAGTTATTAGGTGCATAATGATTTTAAGTTGTTATTTTTGCTTGGTGGACTGAAATGTCTATTAAAATGACTCTCAATCTCTGGCATTGTTTTCAGTTTTAAAGTCTATTTTTTAATATTATATCTTTGCCAGTTTTTAAATAGTAACTGCAGTGATTAATTTTATGTGTTACCTTTTCTGGACTAAGGTTGCCGGAATAGCTGGTAAAACAGTATTTCTGACTGTGTCTATGAGAGTTTATTTAGGAGAGATTGGCATTTGTTTTAGTAGGCTGAGTAAAGATATACACCCTCACCAATGTGGGCAGATATTACCCTCTCTGTTGGGAGCTCAAGTGGAACTAAAAGGAAAGGAACAGCGCATTCTTGCTTTCTCTTCATGAGCTACAATGTACACGTCCTACTCCTAAGAGCTCCTGGTTCTGGGGCCTTTGTCATCCAACTGTGATTCATGCCATCAGTTCAGTTCAGCTGCACTTTACATACACACACGTCACCTTCTTTGTAGTTTTAATTTCAAACTCCTTGTGGTCTTATGATATAGATGTTTTTCATAAATAACACATAGCTGGATTAATTTTTACCCAGTCTTTTAACTGGAGAGTCACTGCACTTATATTTATTATGATTACTAATATATGGATTTGTTTATTTTCTGGTTACTTTATTTCCATTGAATAATCAGTTTCAGTCTAAATGCTAATTAGTTTTCATCTAATTTCCCTATAACTAATGTAACTTTTTCTCCAAATGATTTTAAGATCCTATTTTTATTTTTGGTATTTTGTATGATTTCACACAATGTCTAGATGTGAATTTCTTTTTTATTTATCCTGCTTGAATTTTATGCTGTCTAAATATCCTGGTTTTTGTTTTGTAACAATTCTGGAAAACTTTCAGCATTATCTCTTCCAATATTACTACTTTGCATTGCTTCCAATATTTTCTTTTTAACATTCCAGTTAGAGGTTCATTGGAACTTGTATCACAATTCTCCATGTCTTGTAATCTCTCATTACTCTCAATTTCTTTGTTTCTCTGTGATTTTATTTTCTAATATTCTTAGTCCTGAGCCTGTCTGCAAATAATGTCTAATCACCTAGGTTAAGATGGAGTAAAGATGTGATATCTAATTTTCTTCCTTCCAATAGTTTCAATTTTCATTTTTGTTTTTTCTCCCAATGTAAACATTCTTAGGTTTTATTCAGTATACAAACACAGCAATATCAAATGTCTTTGTGGTTGTAGGTGTGTTATTTTTTTCTGCAGTTACTGTACATGGTGGCATATTTCCTTGTGTTTTCTGTGATTTTTTTTTTTTAAATTGTGACCTCTTGTTGCATCTCTATTGCTGTGGATTCCTTTAGATTATCATTGAGAGAGTTCTCCTAAGAGCAGTGGTTTCTCTTTCTACCAGCCTGAAAGCTCTGCCACCTAGAGTCTTCCAATATCAAGTTGCATTCTCAACTGTTAAAAACTGATGGGATTATTGAAACATCGTTTTAAATTAAACTCAAGCAGATTATTATTGTTTTGTTTAAATGATAAAAATCCTCCTTTAGCTAAATAATTGCAATTATTTTAGCAGAATAGATATGGTTTACAGGTCACGTAGCAAGTCTTAGATGAGGTATGGAACTACCTCTAAAAATTTATATCTCTATAAATCTTAAATCTTTATATCTCTAAAAATTTAAAAGATGCTTTCATAAGTGTTACATAGGTAATATTCTAACCATTTTCTACTTTCAGGAAAAAATGCAGTTTTTCCCCTATGAAAGTTTTATGATAAAATAATTTCTAGACACTTTAAAGCCTATTCCTAATTACTCTTTGTATATCTGTTTATCCAGTAATTTATGATATTCAAACTAAAGGTAATTTTTATATCTTTTCAATAAAGTCAGCCTGTCTTTCACTCTGTGTAGCCTGAATATAGTCCATAGGCTGAAAAACAGATGGATTTTGTTGATTTGAAGAGAACTGCAGTCTAGTGTGGGGGGGGAAATGACTCCAGGTTATTAAGAAGAAAGACTTCAAGGGAAGCTCTACGTGACCCCTATCCTAGTACAAAGGGAAAAAGAGAGACGGGGAACATGTGGTAGCATCTTATAAAGAAAATTGATTATAATGTGTCTATTTTGCCTAGCAGACTATTCACTGACCCACATCACAGATCATGAGTTTGTCTATGGAGTTCAAATTTCACAAAAATGGTGGCCAAATTTAAACCTCAGGAGAAAACCAGAAAGCAGAAGCATTAAATGAAAAAGTGATCAGTGACTGCCAATAAGTGATGTGATCCCCAAAGAGACTCAACTGTTTCAGCCGCCAGGCAGTGAGAGGCACCCCCAGACTGGGGTGTCTGCAGCTGTGTTGGTTGGAGCCCTTCTGCACTCAGCTTGTTTGTCCTATCTGTGCTCTGTGTCCTATTTCTTGGGGCGCACCTCTGCAGGCTCCATTCCACAAGCTCCTGAGAGGACTGCCCTCTGCCTGAATTTGGCTAATGGATGGTACTCATGGCTGATTGGAGGGCAGGAGAGGAGGAATCAACTGGGCTAGTTTTATGTTTTCTCTCTCTCTCTCTCTTTGCCTTGAAGTGTTTTTCTGGCAGTAGCTGCTTCTCCTTATCATTTCCAGCTCCCTCCAGACAGGCCTGCCATTTCAGCTACTGTTATTTGACTCTAACCTTTGCGATCTGATAATACCACCTCTTCCCATCTCTACAATCTAGGAAAGATAGAGGCTTTCTGATATTAACTTCTAATTTCCTCAAAAGTTTGAATTCCAATTGTTAGCCTATTAAGATTATGCTGATCTTTTTTTTTTCCCCCTCTGAGAGTAATACCAGTTTACTCTTTTTTTAAACTTTTAATTTTGTATTGTGATATAGCTGACTAACAATAATGTGATAGTTTCAGGTGAACAATGAAGGGACTCAGCCATATATATATATACACACACACACACACACACACACACACACACACACACACACACACACACACACACACACACACACACACACACACACACACACACACACACACACACACACACACACGTATCCTTTTTCTCACAAACTCCCTCCCATCCAGGTTGCCACGTAACATTGAGCAGAATTCCATGTGCTGTACAGTAGGTCCTTGCTGAATACCAGTATATTCTAGAACACTGTTTTCTTATATCAAAACTTTTGAATCCTCAGTCCCTTCACATTTACTCTGTTCTCAGGAAAAAATGGAGAAATTTGTTTGATTCTTCTACAGGATAGTGTATTTAAAACAGGGGAATATCTCCTGGAGTCCAAAAGAGAATACCATTCATGGGTACCAAAGAAGAGAGTCAAGTGGCTAGAGAGTAACTAGATCTATCAGGAATCAGAAGTTGACATATAGGATGAATATGAAACGAGTGGCCTGATGCTATGAAAATGATTCCAAGTACTGAGTTGGGAATCACATGTGGGAGAATATCATGAATGATTGCCTAGAAGAGATTTAAAAACTTATTAATACTATTGTTAAAGGCTTCACTCCATTTACAATTATTGCAAAAATATTCTCTATATTCCTTGTGTTGTATTACATATCCTTGTAAGCTTGTTTTACATATTAGTTTGTACCTTTTAATCCCTTACTTTACCCCTATATTGCTCCTCTACCACTATTTGTAGTCACTAGTTTGTTCTATCTCTGAATTTGCTTCTTTTCTGTTATATTTATTAGTTTATTGCATGTTTTAGATTCCACATATAATTGATATTATACAGTATTTGTCTTTCTTTAGCTGACTTATTTCACTTAGCATAGTGCCCTCCACCTCCAAGTTGCTATCAATGGCAAAATTCCATTCTTTTTAAGGCCTAGTAGTATTCCAGTATATCTGTTCATCTGTTGATGGGCACTTGGGTTGCTTCCGTATTTTGACAATTGTAAATAATACTGCTATGAACATTGGGATGCATGTATCTTTTCGAATTAGTTTTTTTTTCTTTCAGATATATACCAAGAAGCGGAATTACTGGGTCATATGGTAGTTCTATTCTCTAATACCATATACAAAACTAAACTCCAAATAGATTAAAGACGTAAATGTAAGACCAGATACTATAAAACTCCTAGAAGAAAACATAAGCTCTTTGACATAAATTGCAGTAATCTTTTTTGGATCTGTCTCCTAAAGTAAAAGAATAAAAGCAAAAATAAACAATGGGCCTAATTAAACTTGAATGCCTTTGCACAGCACATGAAACCATCAACAAAATGAAAAGACAACCTACTGAATGGGAGAAAGTATTTGCAAATGATATGACCAAATGCCAACTGATATGATCAATATTGGGGCTTCCCACATGGCTCAGTGGGTAAAGGATCTGTCTACAATGCAGAAGACACAGGAGACAGGGGTTTGATTCCTGGGTTGGGAAGATTCCCTGGAGGAGGGCATGGCAACCCACTCCAATATTCTTGCCTGGAGAATCCTGTGGACAGAGGAGCCTGGTCGGCTACAGTCCATAGAGTCACAAGAGTCGGACGTGACTGAAGCGACTGGGCATGAGCTCAAGCATGATCAATATTTGCCAAATAATATGACCAATATAATATGACTAATTATATGACCAACTTATATATACTGGATATTATATAAATACATGTTTTATCTAACATATATAAATAGCTCATACAACTCAACATCAAAAAAAAACCAAACAACCCAGTTAAAAAATGGGCCGAAGAGGGAATGCAAATGGACAAGAGGCACATGAAAAGATGTTCAACATTGCTAATCATTGGGGAAATGCAAATCAAACCCACAATGAGATATCACCTCACACCAGTCAGAATGGCTGTCAAAAAGACCACAAATAACGAATAAAAAAATGGAACTACACCCTCTCCAACATTTGTTATTTGTGTACTTTTTGATAGCCATTCTGACAAGTGTGAGGCAATGTGTAAATTGGTGGAAATATGAAGTGAGGGATTGTAAATTGGTGCTACTACTGTGGAAAACAGTATAGAGGCTTCCCAAAAAAATTCTTAAAGCAATATTTTTAAAAATTGTGGCCTATTTATAAACTTTGACAAACTGAGGCTTGATATGTTAGTGAGAGCTCAATTTAAACACCTCTCCATTATTCTAACTAAGTAAATAAGTAAGTGTTAGTGACTCAGTTGTGCCCAACTCTTTGCGACCCCGTGGACTACAGCCCACCAGGCTCCTCTGTCCATGAGATTTCCCAGGCAAGGATACTGGAGTGGGTTGTCATTTCCTCTCCAGGGGATCTTCCCAACCCAGGGATCAAACCTGGGTCTCCTGCACTGCAGGGAGATTCTTTACCAACTGAGCTACAAGGGAAGCCCATTATTCTGTTGAGACCCTATTCTGGTTCTACCAGGCTCCAGCGTGTGATGAATTTTAAGACAGGTCTTGGGTATAAGATGAAGTTATCCTTGGTAAGAGTAAGACACATGGGCACATCTAACTACAAAATTGATTGGAGATTGTAGCCCCTATATGAGAAGCTGCATCCTGGTATTCAGCAAATATCTTTACCACAAACTGTTATGTTACTAAGGTAGCACTGCTGAAGAATAAAAAAAGAATAGTTTCTTTTGGAAAATAAAGTTTTAATGTCAAATAATGACAGCACTTCTAAGGTCGTGAGTCATGTGTCCAGTCTCAGAATGATTTTGAGATGAAAGGAACAATTCCCCTCACCCACAATAAATACAGAACATCTCTGTGTCTCTTCCCTTCACTTGGTTTCTGTTCCGAATTAGATGGACCATGTCATGACTTAAACAGTATTGCTTCTCTTGCTTTTCTCTTCTCTTTTAAATCAGTGTACACTGAACTTCCATCTGGACAAGAAGTAAGCAAAGACTATGCAAAACAAAAGTAAGAAATCCTATAAAATATGTGTGTAGCATGTTAAATAGAATGAAACTTTTATACTGTGCTGAGTTGCTCAGTCGTGTCTGACTCTTTGTGACCCCATAGACTGTTAGCCCACCAGGCTCCTCTGTTCATGGGGATTCTCCAGGCAAGAATACTGAAGAGGGTTGCCATGCCTTCCTCCAGGGGATCTTCCCAACCCAGGTGTCAAACCCAGGTCTTCTGCATTGCAGGCAGATTCTTTACTATCTGTGCCACCAGGAAGTATATTAAATAGAATGGAACTTACTCTAATTCTATTTGGAGTTGCACTTTTAGATACTGCACTGATAGGCTTCAAATCTGACCCACCATGCCATTTACTACTTGGATTGTTGACTCCCTTTATAGGAGGCAAACCAAAGCAGTACCCTAGTTTTCTTCTCTACTGGTCACAGTAAGAGTTCTAATGTACCATATAGCCAAATTCTCCCAGGTTATCCTGTGTGATACAAGTCTGAGGAAGCAGCTCTTAAATGCAGATTGAATCTTCCCAATTTATTTATCTGACAGAAATAACAGTCTAGTCCCAGAGGTGGGGACCAGGATATAGATCAGAAAAGTCACAACGAAATTACGGTTGTGGACATATGGAGAAAGTTTAGTGGGCTTAACAGAAAGCCTAAGGTTAGTGGAAATCAGGCACACCACTAACCCTGGGTAGTTTAAACTGGGCTAAAGACAGCAAAAATTAACCCCAGGATCCTACCAGCCAGAGAGCTAAACCTTCTGATGAAAGCATGGCCTGTCCAGACTGGCATTGGCGAAGAACACACAGGGCAGTGCCTGCAGAATGAAGGTCTTTAAAGGCATCAATTAACATTCGAGGAATCGCTTAACATAATGCCAAATAATTTTGACATAATTGAGATCTTTATCTTTCATGAAATTCTATACAACCAGGTTAGAGTAATGCAAAGAAACCAAAGTGTCAAACTCAAACAATGCTTGGGTGCAAGATAAGCTGCTTGGTTGAATTGTTGAACATTTCAACAATTGTTACAACTACTGGTTGTGTCCAGACAAAGCCTGAGAGACCTCTGCTAATGTTTCTCTAAGATGAAGACCCTCTAAGATAAAGACCCAAAGATAATTGTAATCTTTGACATTATAGAGGAAAGATTAGTTTCTTCCCTTTCCCAAATGAACAGGCTGATTAATCATATCTTAGCATTATGGTAAAAGTCCTCATAAATATAAGGCCATTTTTAAAATTGTCATCTGAGTGTATATAACTGATAATTGCACTTTTACCTTTATATCTTTATATCGTTTTTAATTGTTACTGCAACTAGCTCCCTATTTCTTTGATGTACTATATACACCTTATAGCATTTCTTTCTTTTGTTTTGGATAGGCTTTGCTTAGCTTCTTGCCAACTACAGAAATAAAATTAATCTTTTTTCCATCGTTTTGTACTTCTGCTCATACTTTCTTCTGCTATTTGGTAATATACTATTTATAGAAGCATCACCAAACAACACACATATATTTTCATCCAATTACATTTTTCTGAGATGTTGGAAATGCTAACAGTAAGTGCAAGTAAGTTGAGTTTTTATGTCTTCAAGTTATTCTAGTTCTCAGGGATTCAGTATGAAAAATTATGTTTAATTTATTCATTTATCTACTCACCCTGTTCTCCTATAGGAGTTAAGTGAACACTTAGCTTTATAAATGACCTAGTGCTTTATGCTTTTTTGATATGTTTGTCTCTATCTAGCAAACATTTAACATTTTTAGACACACCGACATTTCCTGATGGAATTAGTGATCCCTTACTTATTGTGGAGTAAATGCTGTATGTGCCTAAAATTCAGAGTACCAGTATTTACAAAAAGGTGCATAGATGTGTGGACTAGTTTGTTTAGTCACTAAGTCATGTCTGACTCTTTGGAATCCCATGGACTGTAGCCCAGCAGGATCCTCTGTTCATGAGATTTCCCCGGCAAGATTATTGGACTGGGATGCCATTTCCTTCTCCAGGAGATCTCTCTGACCCAGGTACTGAACCTGCATCTCCTGCATTGTCGGGCAGATTCTTTACACTGAGCCCCTTGGGAAGCTACAGATATGTATACAGATATATGTTAATAAGACAGGTATTATTCATGTTACACAGGGGGAGGGCACCAATTCAAGCGACATGGGTTTTACTTCCTCCATTTATAATGATAAAAAGTGAATTGGTATACCACAACATTATGTATGGTCTTACATAAATTTTTAAATGTCCTAAATCTTAACATTAGTTAGTGCAGATAATGGAATATGCAAAATCACTTAACTGATGCACAGATAATTAATTATGTTATTCTAGAGTAAAATCTTACCCAACTTGGCAGTGTTTTGTGTTTATGTTGCAAGGCAGTGGCAGAATTGAAAACCTCTGGTGAATTTATTTTTAGGAATTCTTCATCATTCATGTCTCTAAAGAAATTTGATGGACGATTCTATTATTGTCACTTCACTACAATGTCTTTTAAAATCTGCTTCTTTAACTTAACTGTCTATGGTGGACATATTTCCATTTTGAGAGACAGGATCTAAATGGTAGTTTTTAAAAAAAAGCAACTGTATTTTAGAATTATTTTAGGTTTACAAATTGCAAAATTGCAGAGGTAGTACAGAGTTCCCATATACCCCGTACTGAATTTCCTCTATGGTTTACGTCTGACATTATAGTCTATGATTTATTTAGACTTCTTTAGCTTTTATCTAATGCTTTTTTGTCTATTCCAGGATCCTACAGGATCCTACATTACCTTATCATGTCTCTCTACGTTCCTCTTGGCTGTTAGTGACTTCCCTTGTTTTTGATGACCTTGACAGTCATCAGAAGTACTGGTCTTATATTTGGTAGAATGTTGGAATTTGTTTATTTTTCTTACTAATAGACTGGAATTAGGCTTTTGAGAGGAATAAAACAGAAGTCAAATGCAATTCCTATCTCATCAAAGGTACCGCATAGCCACATAACTTGTCACCTTGATTTCCTGGCTGAGGTAGTATTTGTTAGGTTTCTCCACTGTAAAGTTACACTTCTCCCGCTTTTCATATTGTAATCTTCAGAAGGAAGTCACCATGGACAGCATACACAGAAGGAGCGGGGAATTGTCCTCTCTCTTACAGAGAGTAAAGTGTCTGTTATGAATCTACATAAATTATTCACAGCAATTCTACACGGGTGATTTGTCCATTCTTCTCCATTTGTGTATTTATTCAATTGTTTGTTTATACCAATATGAATTCATGGATATTTATTTTATCCTTTGGGTCATAATCCAGTATGATTTTATTCTTTTTGTTGCTGAGAAGCTCATCTTGTATATTTCCTGCCCCATTCCTAGAATTATCCATTTCTCCAAGAAACCCTGGTTGTTTTTATAGAGAAATGGTATGAGAACCCAAGATCTGGGTACTATCATATTCTCATTGCTACTAGCGTGTCATTTCTTTCAGATCCTCTCAGCTGACAAAGCAAAATATCTGTGTGTATACACACATGTCTGTAAATGGTTTCTGTATGTAACCACATGTTTTCAGAGTAAGCTAAATAAGAACTCATACTGATTTCTAGAACTTTAATTCATTACCACATGATTCATTCTAGCCTCTCTCATTGCTTGTCTATAACCTTCCATTCCTGCCCTGAGAAAACTGGCTCCCACCATTGCCATTCAATTCATTGTGAATTCCACTATACATTTGTAAACAATTAAGAAATCTCAGTCAGGAGACCAGAGGGGAAGTTCTCAGGCCCTGGACTGTCTTTGCTGGATGAATATCTGGCTGTCTGTTTATTTCAGGTCAACACATTATGAATTGTGGTTTCAGAGTTATTAGTGGGTACCCCCCACGGGGAAAATTCCTCAGCTCAAGAACAATGCTTCTGTACAATTCTTTGTCTTTAGTCTTATCAGTGGTAAATATTTATTTACTGGGAGTTTTGTAAGCAAAGTGTTGCATATGTGGTTTGGTTTCTTTCTACTGCTTACATTAATGTGAGAGGAAAGAGAGAAATTGAAGGAATTGATAAACAAAAAGGAACTAGAACTTAAAGGTTGGGAAAAATCTCAGAAAATGAGAAAGCAGGTTCTGGAGAGAACACCAAGAGTGTGGCTGGATGATCACTCCATAAAGAAATTACCTGTGATTCTAATGAACAATCTCAGCAGAAGCCAGAAATAGAGATGGGATTATTATACAACAAAGACACTGCTAGTTTAAATTGAAGGGGACAAAGTTAGGAAGAAATAAAGGATGATTTTGAGACTTCTGGTATTCTCCAGGATGGGACAGTAGGATCATCTAACTGCCAGCATGCTATATCCTGCAAGAGAAGAGAAAAACAATCCTAAAGGCAATTCAGAAATCATTGGGGCTACCGCCTGTACCACAGGCCCAAGACCAAGGCCATTTCCTCTCCTTAGTTTTAAAGGGGATGGCCCATTCCTTTGGTTTCAGCAGCCAGGTTGCCCTGCAAAGAGCTGAAGCAGGTAGGGTTACTTCCTTAGGGCTCGGAAATGACGCTGCCAGCCCCATGGTCCTGGGCGACAAATCACTGAAACAGAGAGGATTATTCTGAAGCCTTAAGATCTTTTGGAATTGGCTTTGCTAGGTTTTGGACTTCCTTGGGGCCTATATCCCCTTTCTTCTTTCCTATTTCTCCCTTTTGGGATGGAAATGCCTATCCTATGCCTGTGCCACCATTATATTTTAGAAGTGTGTAACTTGGCTGGTTTCACAAGCTTGCAGTTGGAGAGGAATTGTGTCTCAGGATGAATCCTACCTTGCTGCTGCTAAGTCACTTCAGTCGTGTCCGACTCTGTGCGACCCCATCCCTGGGATTCTCCAGGCAAGAACACTGGAGTTGGTTGCCATTTCCTTCTCCAATGCATAAAAGTGAAAAGTGAAAGTGAAGTCACTCAGCCATGTCCGACTCTTCGCGACCCCATGGACTGCAGCCTACCAGGCTCCTCCGTCCATGGGATTTTCCAGGCAAAAGTAGTGGAGTGGGGTGCCATTGCCTTCTCCTTAAGTTCACCCAAATGTGATTTAGGTGATACAGAGATGGTACTTTCAACTGAAAATTGATGCTGTAATATACTGAGACTTGGGGTGTGTGGTTTTGGATGAATATATTTTGCTTTGTGAGAGGACATGAAATTTGGGGAGCCATAGTGTTATGGTATGAATTGTGTCCTGTAAAAATTTTTATGTTGTAGCCTTAACCTCCTTCCTGATTTGGAAACAGAGCCTCTAGGGAGGTAATTTATGTTAAATATAGTCATAAGGTTGGGACCCTTGTCTGATAGGATTGATGGCTTTATAAGAAGAGAAAAAGACACAGGGAGCTCTCTTTCTGTCTTCCCAAGGACACACAAAAGAAGGACTGTGTGAAGACCAGCAAGGAGGTGGCTCTCTTCAAGCCAGGAAAAGGATTCTTATCAAAAACTGGGTTCTGTTTGGTTCTTTCTTATGATTTCTCTCTTTTTGATGAACTTATTTCATGTATTGTTTTTCTGACTTCATTGAGTTGCCTATCTGTGTTCTCTGGAGGCTCATTGAATTACTTAAAAATAATTATTTTGAATCATTTGTTAATTCATAAATCTCCATTTAAGGAGGTTGGTTACTGCAAATTTATTGTGTCCCTTTAGTAGTTTCGTATTTCCCTAGTTTTTTGTGTTCCCTGTAGAGCATTGGTGTCTGCTCATTAGAAGCAGCAGTACCTCTGTCAGTCTTGACATACTGGCTTCAGTAGGGAAACACCTTCAGTGGTTGGTGGACATGAGGATGCAGGCTGGGTGGGGTATGTGGTAATACCGGGTCTGGGAGCATACAGGTTCTGTGGGTGCTGGATTCAGGGAAATGTGAGGGCACAAGTTCTGGGGGCCATAGAAAGCACCCAATTCAGAAGTACATGTGGGCACAAGGCCAGTTCTATGTAGGGATTCTGGGTCCAGTGAGCATCTGTTGGCACCAGATTCCAAGGATCTGCTGGGTATCTGCTGGGTGGTAGTGCATGGCGCTGGTGGTTGGTGCAGATATAATAGTTCTGGCTCAAGTAAGATGTGGCAACTTGGGCTCATGGTAACTCCAGAAGCTGGGGTTCTCATCAGTGAAAGCGGTGGGATTCCTCCCTGATGGTGGAGGCTTCCTGGTCTCCTTTCTGAACACAAGGGAACACGAGGCTGAAGGGACTTATCATTGAGCTGTGCCGGTCCAGGGGATAGGGTCTTTTTCTTTTACTCTCTCCCATGTGGTTAAGCTGGGTCTTTTTCTTCACTGGTCTCTGGAGCTCTCCCAGAGCTATTTTTGTCCAGAAAGTTTTTAAATCATTGTTAGGGTCAAGTTTGGGACCTCCTGGTCTATCATCTTGCTGGTGTAACTCCACCTATTTTTCTATAGCCAGGAGTGCTATGGGCAAGATACACTGCTGTATTGCCCTCACTGTAAAATTGTCTCCCTACTCAGAGGTTACAGTATGTGAGAAACTGTAAGGATGAATAAGGAATTCTGTTGCAGTGAGCAAGGAAAGTAAATTTGTATACAGAATACATATCTATTCCTGTGTCAAAAATGACTGCTACCTCCCTGATTGAAAGAGTTGTATTTCAGCCTTCTGGTTACCCTGGGGATAGTTCTACATCTGGTACTTAGGTACTTAATTTTAACCTGTGCTTTTGGGAGCTGGCCTTTGTCCCAGATCAATGGCTACTTTGTATACATGCGAAGATGAGAGTGAGTGGACTGTGAAGGAATTTGAATCTAGTCGATGGGGTCGCGAAGAATTGGACATGATTGAGTGACTTCACTTTCACTTTTCACTTTCATGCATTGGAGAAGGAAATGGCAACCCACTGCAGTGTTCTTGTCTGGAGAATCCCAGGGATGGGGGAGTCTGGTGGGCTGCCGTCTGTGGGGTCGCACAGAGTCGGGCACGACTGAAGTGACTTGCAGCAGCAGCAGCAGCAGCATGTTTCTAGAAGGGTAGGTGATTGTGAGGGGTGTTGAGAAGAACTGGCCTCCCTTGTGAGACAGTGGGCAAAGAGAATCATTTAAAGTTTATGAACTCTGTGGATCATTTGAAAAATACCAGAAAGCATGTGGAGAAAAAAAAATGAGGATGGTTCTATAAAGGCAAAGCATTTATCTATTGTTGGATGGATTTAAAAATCATGAAAAGACTCCCTAGGTTTTGAAAATAATCATTTCCCAAAGCTACTATTTTACCTACATTTTAAATCTATGGCCTTTACTGCTAAAGAGATGGTTCACATAATTATATCTCTGAATGCAGGCATGAGCATCCGCTGAGCATGGCTTGGAAATTGACAATTAGCAGTAAATCAAAGGATTCAGGCAGCCTAATGTTAACATCATCATTAAAATGAACAAGAAGATTACATTGATCAAATATGAAAAGAGTACTTAAAACATTGAATCTATGGGCTTTCCTGCAAATTATTATCTCAGAAGGCTATGTGATCATCTCTCCTTTTCAACTAATTGCCAGCACTCAGATGATTTTATTGCTGCATTGTAATTCAAGATTTAAAGTATTAAAATAGCAGCTTGTTTGAAAGGAACTATGCTTTTTCTCTATCCAATTTTCTTTGTTTTGATCTTAGACTCTAAGACTTTAAAACATCTTAAAATCCTTAGGAAGAAACTCTTCAAAAAGAACTCTGATGATACATCTTTGGTAATGTCAATGTACTTCAAATGACTTTTCACATAGGTCTTTAAAAACCTCTGATCTCGTCTTTCCATCATCATTGTTATTTAACATTGTTCTTTTAATCTTGGCCAAGGCAATAAGCAATAAGACAGAAATAAAGGACACATCATATAAGAAAGAGACCAAAAAGTACCACTGTTTCATTATAGTATTATATAATATTCACATTCTGTAATATTCACAAATGAAGAAATTGATCACAAGGAGATCAGTTGGCTTGTACAAGGTTTAATACATAGCTCGTTAGTAAAAAATCTGGGTTAATAGAGCTGGGTTCAGAAAGAAACAATAGAGACAGACATTTTAGAACACATAGAAATGATATACAGAAGCAATAGTTTTAGGCTAATCTTCATGCATTTCTTCATTTTTCATTCAGTAAATTTTGTTTTGAATGCCTGCTTGTGAAGAAGTCACAGTGCTGGGCTCTGGGGAAGGCGAGGCAACTTTGGTTGATGCTCTGTCTCCCTGCTCTTGAGTTGCCTTCATTCTAGAGGTCTGCAGATGTTTAGTCAAATTAATTACTACTGTGATGAGTAATTCCAGGCAGTATGACAGAGTGGTAAAAGCAGAGGAGAGAGGGGCACCTGAGTTTCTTCTGTGAACTAGAGTGAAAACACAAAGCATAATCGCTTAAGCATTTGGGGAATCCAGAGGTGTGTTTCTGTTTCTTCCCCGCCCCCCACCCCCCACCACTTAATCCTTTTGAAATAAAAGACTTCCCCAGTGGCTCAGATGGGAAAGAATCTGCCTGTTGTGCGGGAGATCAGGGTTCAGTCCCTTGGCTGGGAGGATCCCCTGGAGAAGGGAATGACAACCTGCTCCAGTATTTTTGTCTGGAGACAGAGGAGCCTGGCAGGCTATGATCTCTGGGATCACAAAGATTGGACAAGACTTTAAAATATAGGAAATGATATGCTGTTACATTTATAAAATCATTGGTCATGAAGAAAAATTGCACCGTAAGTTTGCTAAACTATCATTGGGTAAACAGCGCAATATGGGAGCAGAAAAGTGTGATTAAAAGTAGACTCCAGACTTATTAAACTCTGGACAAACAGAGGTTTGTTTTGTCACTGTTAGCTCTCTTTGGAATCACCTCCTAAGCCACTTTCCTTACATAGCAAGTAGGCTGCAGCCCATATGTCGTGCTGAATCCTGGCCTCACTGTGTAAGCCGTCTATGACTACACATCGAAGTCAGATGCCACTTCCCAGGAGCTGGCACAACCGCCTATTCAGTTTCTGTGATAGTCTCCTTGTTGTTGTTGTTTAGTTGCTAAATTGTGTCCAGCTCTTTGCGACTGCATGGACGTAGCATGCCAGGCTTCCCTGTCCTTCACTATCTCCTGGACTTTGCTCAGATTCATGTCTGTTGAGTTGGGCAAGAGGCAAACATGCCTGAGAAATCAGTGTAAGATGGATGGCATTTTATTCAGAGTCCAACTACTTAATCACTGTCATTGAGGATCATGTTTTTGGATGCTTAAGCAAATAAGCAATATTTGAATAAATTCAAAATAACTCTACCTGTGATGGCACCAATCCATCCATTCCTCTACTGATTCAGAAAAAGGAAGCTACTAACATGGATACCAAGATTTAGTAAACTTCCCAAAATAGTTAAAACACTTTGCAAAATTAATAATGACTGCTCTAATACTTCAAAGCATCCATACAACAAAGTATTGGTGTACTAGGGGCATGTTATTTTTAAAAGAAATTTTAACAGCAGCTTTTTTTGTTTGTTTAAAAAGCGTCACGTAAATGAGAGGTAAATGTCCTCAGAACATTGGACATGTGTGTAGTTTATTTGTTTAAATATCTAGACAGCTGAATTTTTTGGAGTTAGCTGTTTAGGCTATGAAAGTCACTAGATGGCAGTACTTACTAGTTAGTATGATATTACAGTTCAGATTCAGGTGCTTTTTAAATGTTAAAACAAAGGGCAGTAGGACACTGAGTTCATTCAGTGTCAACTCCAGATGACTTTGGCATGGGGACACAGGCTTCCAAAGGTAATACTGAAGCAGTGAAAAGATGTCAGGGTTATAGGAGTACTATAAACTTCCAAATTTCCTACCAAGTAAGTCTCAGTGGTAGAATAATACTGTGTATTTGTTTGGTGTGTTATAGTTTAGAAAGGACTTTCAAAAGCATTTCTCTCATTTAATTCTCACATCAGCCTTGGGATTTAGGTAAGGGTGGTATGATTACCTTCCTCTTAGCAAAAGGCGACAGGGTCTCTTTAGGCCTGTGGCTTTAAAACACTAAGCTTCCTGGTAACACATAGAATTGAGGTGTACTGTCTCTATACCACCTTGGCAAAACCTTACTGTTCAATCTTTTCCTTCTCTTACTGAATTTGTTATGTGATTTAAATTTCATTATAGAAGGAACTGTTTAAAATTTGTGTGACCTAGAAAAATAATTTGTTAGCTTTCCAAAATGCAGTTCTAGTCCTCTTTTAATTGAGGGATGTCTATTGAAGGAAGCTGACTGCATCTCTTTCCTTCTGGGCCAGCTCAAGTGAACTCAGCAGTTACTAAGTGCCTACCGTGAGCAAGGTAGCATTTTAGGTGCTCATGGTGATAAGGTGAACAAGAAGTCTTTGAGCTGCTCATGATCCTTCCAAGGAAAGAAGCAGAAAAAAATCTGACAGTAACACAATGTGATAAGTGCAGTATTAACAGTTTGAGCAAAATGCTGAGTGCAGAGGCCTGAACGATTAATTCTGCCTAGAGGGGAAGTTTCACTGAACTGCTAACATGAAAGAAGATGGGGAAAAAAAAAAAATCAATGCTCTGATTTTAAGTCTTTTATTCTGCCTTCAAGAAATATAGGGAAAGACAACATTTAGAAAACAAATATGGTAAGATGGAAAAAAAAAAAAGCTGTTTCATGACTTAAAGAATAAGAATCACCTAGTTTGGAAGTTGCCCCAGGGTAATTAAATGCATTCTGGAAACTATATTAACTATAAATGGAACCTTGTGACTTAAAATCCTTAGTGGCCCCTCAAAGAGATGATGTTTACATCACATTCATCATATTGAACCAAATGATGGATGCTACCTGTACATTTGGGTCCAGCTCTATAAGCCTAGCCTAGTGTGTGAGCCTGAATTCATGGTATGGGTGTGAACTAAGATACTTCTGTCATGTCTGAGTCTTTGTGACCCTGTAGACTATAGCGTGCCAGGCTTCTCTGTCCATGGGATTCTCCAGATAAGAATCCTGGAGTAGGTTGCCATGCCTTTCTCCAGGGAATCTTCCTGACCCAGGGATCGCACCTATGTCTCTTATGTCTCCTGCATTGGCAGGCGTGTTCTTTACTAATAGCACCACCTGGGAAGCCTGCATTGGTGGTATATTGGTAAGTATTTATTAACTGGTTCCCCTAAGAACAAAACCATTGATTTATAGCATTTTCTAATTTCTGTGGTGTAAATACACCCATTAGGTCAATTTCAGACCAATATAATGTCACCAAATGCAGAGTTGGGAAATGCTGAACACAGTTGGCTCTCATGAACCAACACAAGTTGATCTGAGCAGAGAGAACCTGGAACCCAGTACCTAGACTCCTCAGAGCATACCAAAAATCACTCAACCAGCATTTCTTTTTTCCTGGCATTGTCACAAAAGAGCTATGTAAACTCAGGCAGACACTTAATCTTTGCCATTTGATAGGCTTAAAGTCTATTGGAGTAGGAAATGGCAACCCACTCCAATATTCTTGCTTGGAAATTTGCATGGACAGAGGGGCCTGGAAGGCTACACTCCTTGGGCTCTCAAAAGTCAAACATAACTGAGCACACACACACACAACACCCACACACATACAAAGTCTATTGAGCACTCTGTGTTAGGTACTCTGTATAACACTTTACTGACATGTTTTAGATCCCCTGTGTAGCTCAGTCAGTAGGCATCTGCCCGCAATGTGGAAGACCTGGGTTCAATTCCTGGGTTGGGAAATTCCCCTGGAGAAGGAAATGGAAACCCACTCCAGTATTCTTGCCTGGAGAATCCCATGGACAGAGGAGCCCGGCAGGTTACAGTTCATGGGATCACAAGAGTCGGACATGACTTAGCACTATTTTTCTTTCTTTCCAGTTTTAAAGGTAGACGTGATTATGTTCATTGTACAGATGAGAAGCTGAAGCTCACAGGTATTAAGTGACTTCTTTCTCGTAAAATAATTAGTATAAGAAATATGAAGTGCTGTGGAACTTCAAGGACTATTGTCTTTTTAGTGTAAATTAGAATGCCATGCTAGCCTCTCACAATTTGAGCTATTGAAAGATTTGATTTGGGGATGATATTTCCTGCATCTCTCTCTTTTACTTCTACATTCATTCTCATTCACTCTGCCAGTTGTACCATTTCTTGGAAATATGTGAAGTGTTGTCTAAAGACCAGTTTGTTGAAATATTTCCATTTATTTGAAATGTCCTGAAAAGTTTAACTTTTACTGTTATTGCTCATGAAATACTCATATTAAAACTGAAGTTTTAATTGTTTATTTTGGAACATTTATTCACTCAAAATTATGTTGCATTCAAAAAATAAAATGAGGGAGGTGGAGGGATGGATTGGGAGCTTGGGATTAGCAGATGCAAACTATTATATATATATAATACATAAATAATAAGGTCCTACTGTATAGCACAGGGAACTACATTCAATCTCCTGGGGTAAACCATAGTGGAAAATAATGTATGTATATAAATAACTGAATCACTTTGTTGTACAGTACAAATTAACACATTATAAATCAACTATACTTCAATTAAATAAATTTTTAAAAATTGAAGTGCAAAACAAATGTTTCCCATCAGATAGCCCTCATTGTTAAAAAAGGCTACAGAAGTATAGAAAGAAATAGAAATTCTGAATACTACCGAAAGACAGAAAACATGGCCGTCACTCCTCTTCACATGCGTTTCTCTTGATAGATAATTCCTCTTCTGGGAAAGATAATTTTCTTGCTCAGTCTCTCTTCCTTTCAATTTTTATTGGAAAATAGAGCAGTTAGGGGATGTGTGCTGTGTTTAGCCTGTCTGTCATATCAGACTCTTTGCAACCCCATAGACTGCAGCCTGCCAGGCTCCTCTGTCCATCTGGATTCTCCAGGCAAAAATACTGGAATGGGTTGCTAGGCCCTCCTCCAGAGGATCTTCCCAACCCAGGGCTCAAACCCAGGTTTCCGGCATTGCAGGCAAATTCTTACTGACTGAGCCACCAGAGAAGCCCAGGAATACTGGAATTGGTAGCATATCCCTTCTCTAGGGGATCTTCCCGACCAAGGAATCAAACTGGGGTCTCCTATATTGCTGAAGGGTTCTTTACTGGTTGAGCTACCTGTCCCTCATCATAGTGTATATATGACTTTTAAAGAATTCTAGAAAGTCCTTTGATTTGACTGTGAAATGCAAGTCATTTTTTTTCTGCCTGTGACATGTCCCCAAATCATCATTTGATCATCAATAGCAGAATCATTTAATATTCATAACCAAGCCTGTTTTTATGAGTTGCAATAGATCTTTCTTCTAGGAATGAAACCTGGTGGTTCAATGGTTAGGACTCGGTGCTTTCACTGCTAAGGACCCAGGTTCGATCCCTGGTCTGGGAACTAAGAACCCACAAGCTGAACAGTCATAAATACATACATCCATGCCATTTCTTCCTAAGCTATTACTTTTATTATGAATTAATTTGGAATAATTTGTTACTGAAAAGAAAAGTCATCCTGCCTTTGGTTTGTTTGCAGTGATTTGACTGAAAGAATCCTTAGTATTACTTATGACTTCCATAAACAGTTGATTATGCTATTCCTTCTGAATCTGAATAGGATGGCTTAAAGGCCCTAGGAGATTGAGCTTCAGTTGACTTTCTGATCCCTTCTCCTGCCACTCTACTCTTCCTTCTTTGCTTTTCCAACCTTACTGATCTACTTGCTTTCCTCGAGGAACGCCCGATATGCCCATCTTCAGAGCATTTGTCCTCATGTTCCCTGTGTCTGGAGTGTTTCCCCTCAACTCTCAGAATGCTTGGTCCTCTCCCCTCCTTCATTTCCTCACTCAGATGTAACCTCAGTGAGCCATTCCCTCTTTACTTTTTTAAAGTCATAATCCTCTTACTACAATGCTTATCCTACTCACTGCAGTGCTTTTTTCTCATCATTTACCCGGAACAAAATTTTAAGGGGCTTTTGTGGTACAAGTGGACAAGTCTCTGGTCCCTTGCCCCAGTGCTTACCCCTGGAGTGACACAGAAGTGGCCAGGTCAAATATCCTACGTGCAGAGCTGGACACTCCATAGGTGAGAGATCAGGAAAAAATAATATTTCTCTGCTTACAAAGGAAGAGGCTGTCCTTCTCCTCAGAAAAGGATGATGTCAAATTTTAACTTTAACCTTGGGCATGTAAATAAAATCTCTCCAGGGGCAAGAAACTCCTTTGTGTCTCTGCTTTTCCAACCGAAGTCTATTTTCAGGTTCGTGGCTTTCATTCCTCCTGGAAATCTAAATGTTTAGGGAGATAGCCTTCAGTCTTCCTGCGAACCTGGGCCACCTCTAATAAGCTGTATCCGAGCAATTAACTAGACAGACTACTATGGATCTAATTCTCATGGTCTGTGAGAAATCTCAGGAGGCTAAAATTCTTTTCAGCAAGGCTGAGAAGTCTGGGGAAGTCTTATCCCACTTCAGAGCTGATGGTGAATGCTGGCTTCCAATGCCTTTCTCAAAGCTTATCGCTGTGCTTTGTTGCTGAGAGCCACACGTGCAAGTTCTGCCCAGGATATCTGGAAAAGTAGGAATGATAATTTGTTTCCTGATCATGTTAAAAGTATTGTTCAGAATTTTATAGCATAAACATAGAACCATGCTTCCTCTACAATTCATTAAAGAGTAATAACAATACTCCTAGACTGTAATGCCTCTAAATGTTGACTGCATCTCTGCCTTCCACATTATGTCATCAGTTTAGTTCAGTTCAGTTGCTCAGTTGTGTCCAATTCTTTGTGACCCCATGAACTGCAGCACGCCAGGCCTCCCTGTCCATCACCAACTCCTGGAGTTTACCCAAACTCATGTCCATTGAATCGGTGATGCCATCTAACCATCTAATCCTCTGTCATCCCCTTCTCCTCCTGCCTTCAATCTTTCCCAACATCAGGGTCTTTTCAAATGAGTCAGCTCTTCGCATCAGGTGGCCAAAATATTGGAGTTTCAGCTTTAACATCAGTCGTTTCAATGAACACCCAGGACTGATCTCCTTTAGGATGGACTGGTTGGATCTCCTTGCAGTCCAAGGGACTCTCAAGAGTCTTCTCCAACACCACAGTTCAAAAGCATCAATTTTTCAGTGCTCAGCTTTTGTTATAGTCCAACTCTCATATCCATACATGACTAATGGAAAAACCATAGCTTTGACTAGATGGACCTTTGTTGGCAAAGTAATGTCTCTGCTTTTTAATATACACTTTAGGTTGGCCATAACTTTGCTTCCAAGGAGCAAGCATCTTTTAATTTCATGCCTGCAGTCACCATCTGCAGTGATTTTGGAGACCAAAAGAATAAAGTCTGACACTGTTTCCACTGTTCCCCCAGCTATTTCCCATGAAGTGATGGAACCAGATGCCATAATCTTAGTTTTCTGAATGTTGAGCTTTAAGCCAAGTTTTTCACTCTCCTATTTCACTTTCATCAAGAGGCTCTTTAGTTCTTCTTCACTTTCTGCCATAAGGGTGGTATCATCGGCATATCTAAGGTTATTGCAATTTCTCCCGGCTTGTGCTTCCTCCAGCCCAGCGTTTCTCATGATGCACTCTGCATATAAGTTAAATAAGCAGGGTGACAATATACAGCTTTGACATACTCCTTTTCCTATTTGGAACCAGTCTGTTTTTCCATATCCAATTCTAACTGTTGCTGATATGGTATATTACATTAATTGATTTTAGGGTGTTAAACTAATCTTGGATAAATTCTACTGGTTCATTATTATATAATTCTTTTTATATATTGCTGGGTTTACTTTGATAGTATTCAGTTAAAGACTTTTGTGTCTATCTTAATAATATACACTAATTCATATTACTCTCTGGTTTTCTTGTGATGCCTTTGGTATTGACATTAGAAAGAAAGAAAGATAGCACTAAGTCATGTCCGACTCTTGCAATCCCATGAACTGTAGCCTGCCAGGCTCCTCTGTCCATGGGATTCTCCAGGCAAGAATACTGGAGTGGGTTTCCATTTCCTTCTCCAGGGGGACTTCCCAATCCAGGAATTAAACCAAGTCTCCCACATTGCAGGCAGATACTTTACTGACAGAGTTATGTGGGAAGCACTGGTATTGGCTTTGGTTTCAGGGTGATACTGGTATCATGGAATGAGTGAAGTGTTCCCTCTTCTATTTTTTAAAATAGAGTTTGCAAAGAATATTTCTTTAAATATTTGGTAGAATGTATCAGTTAAATCATCTGGAGCTGAGCTTATTTGGGGGGTGGGAGGAAGTTTTTATTCATGATTCAATCTTTTAACTCATTACAGAACATATAAAATTTAAAAAATTTCTTCTTTTATCACTTTTGGTAGTCTGTGCATTTTTAAAAATTTAAATTAAAAGTAACCTTTATTCATTCTTTGGCATTGCCTTTCTTTGGGATTGGTATGAAAACTGACCTTTTCCAGTCCTGTGGCCACTGCTGAGTTTTCCAAATTTGCTGGCAGATTGAGTGTAGCACTTTCACAGCATCATCTTTTACTATTTGAAATAGCTCAACTGGAATTCCATCACCTGCACTAGCTTTGTTTGTATTGATGCGTCCTAAGGCCCACTTGACTTTGCATTCCAGGATGTCTGGCTCTAGGTGAGTGATCATACCATCATGGTTATCCACGTCATGAAGATCTTTTTTTGCACAGTTCTTCTGTGTATTCTTGCTACCTCTTCTTAACATCTTCTGCTTCTGTTAGGTCCATACCATTTCTGTCCTTTATTGTGCCCATATTTGCATGTAATGTTCCCTTGGTAACTATAATTTTCTTGAAGAGATCTCTGGTCTTTCCCATTCTATTGTTTTCCTCTATTTCTTAGCATTGATCACTAAGGAAGGCTTTCTTATCTCTCCTTGCTATTCTTTGGAACTCTGCATTCAAATGGGAATATATTTCCTTTTCTCCTTTGCCTTGCGCCACCTTCATTTCACAGCTATTTGTAAGGCCTCCTCAGACAACCATTTTGCTGTTTTACATTTCTTTTTCTTGGGGATGGTCTTGATCAATGCCTCCTGTACAATGTCATGAACCTCTGTCTGTAGATCTTCAGGCACTCTGTCTCTCAGATCTAATCCCTTGAATCTATTTGTCACTTCCACTGTGTAATCATAAGGGATTTGATTTAGGTCATACCTGAATGGTCTAATGGTTTTCCCTACTTTCTTCAATTTAAGTCTGAATTTGGCAATAAGGAGATCATGATCTGAGCCACAGTCAGCTCCCAGTCTTATTTTTGCTGACTGTATAGAGCTTCTCCATCTTTGGCTGCAAAGAATATAATCAATATGATTTTGGTAATGACCATCTGGCGATGTCCCTGTATAGTGTCTTATATCATGTTGTTGGAAGAGGGTGTTTGCTATGACCCATGTGTTCTCTTGGCAAAACTCTATTAGCCTTTGCCCTGCTTGACTCTGTACTCCAAGGCCAAATTTGCCTGTTAGTCCAGATATTTCTTGACTTCCTACTTTTGAATTCCAGTCCCCTATAATGAAAAGGAGATCTTTTTAGGGTGTTAGTTCTAGAAGGTCTTGTAGGTCTTCATAGAACTGTTCAGCTTCAACTTCTTCAGCCTTACTGGTCAGTCCATAGACTTGGATTACTCTGATATTGAATGATTTGCCTTGGAAATGAACAGAGATCATTCTGTCATTTTTGAGATTGTATCCAAGTACTGCATTTTGGACTCTCTTGTTGACTATGAGGGCTACTCCATTTATTCTAAGGGATTCTTGCCCACAGTAGCAGATATAATGGTCATCTGAGCTAAATTCACCCATTCCAGTCCATTTTACTTCATTGATTCCTAAAATGTCTATATTCATTTTTGTCATCTCCTGTTTGACCACTTCCAATTTGCCTTGATTCATGGACCTAACATTCCAGGTTCCTATGCAATACTGCTCTTTATAGCATTAGACTTTATTTCCATCACCAGTCCCATCCACAACTGGGTGGTGTTTTTGCTTTGGCTCCATCTTTTCATCATTCCTGGAGTTATTTCTCCACTGATCTCCAGTAGAATACTGGGCATCTACTGACCTGAGGAGTTCATCTTTCAGGGTTCTATCTTTTTGCCTTTTGATACTGCCAAAGAATGCTCGAACTACACACAGTTGCACTCATCTCACACGCTAGCCAAGTAATGCTCAAAATTCTTCAAGCCAGCTTTCAACAGTACATGAACCGTGAACATCCAGATGTTCAAGCTGGATTTAGAAAAGGCAGAGGAACCAGAGATCAAATTGCCAACATCCATTGGCTCATCGAAAAAGCGAGAGAGTTCCAGAAAAACATCTACTTATGCATTTTTGACTATGCCAAAGCCTTTTACTGTGTGGATCACACCAAACTGTGAAAATTTCTTAAAGAGGTGGGAGCACCAGACCACCTGACCTATCTGCTGAGAAATCTGTATGCAGGTCAGGAAGCAACAGTTAGAACTGGACATGGAACAACAGACTGGTTCCAAACAGGGAAAGGAGTATGTCAAGGCTATATATTGTCACCCTGCTTATTTAACTTATATGCAGAGTACATCACGAGAAATGATGACTGGATGAAGCACAAGCTGGGTTCAAGATTGCCAGGAGAAATATCAATAACCTCAGATATGCAGTTGACACCACCCTTATTACAGAAAGTGAAGAAGAACTAAAGAACCTCTTGATGAAAGTGAAAGAGGAGAGTGAAAAAGTTGGCTTAAAGCTCAACATTCAGAAAACTAAGATCATTGTGGCTGGTCCCATCACTTCATGGCAAATAGATGGGGAAACAATGGAAACAGTGAGAGACTTTATTTTTGGAGGACTCCAAATCACTGCAGATGGTGACTACAAACATGAGATTAAAAGATGCTTACTCCTTGGAAGGAAAGTTATGACCAAACTAGATAGCATTTTAAAAAGCGGAGACATTACTTGCCCAAGAAAGCTCTGTTAGTCAAAGCTTTGGTTTTTCCATTAGTCATGTATGGATGTGAGAGTTGGACTGTAACAAAAGCTGAGCACCAAAGAATTGATGCTTTGAATTGGGATGTTGGAAAAGACTCTTGAGAGTTCCTTGGACTGCAAGGAGATCCAACCAGTCCATCCTAAAGGAAATCAGTCCTGAATATTCATTGAAAGGACTGATGCTGAAGCTGAAACTCCAGTACTTTGGCCACCTGATACAAAGAGCCCACTTATTGGAAACGGCTCTGCCTGATGCTGCAAAGATTGAAGGCAGAAAGAGAAGTGGGTGACAGGGTAAGATGGTTAGATATCATTGCCAACTCAATGGATGTGAGTTTAAGTAAGCTTCGGGAGTTGGTGATGGACAGGGAGGCCTGGTATGCTGCAGTCTATGGGGTCACAAAGAATCGGACAGGACTGAGTGACTGAACTGAACTGACTGAACTGAACTGACTGAACCTTTAATCAATGGGAGGCCTTAAGTTTGTTTTTCTTTTCCCAGTGTCTTAAGGTGGAATGCAAGTACATTGTTCTGAGATCTTTCTTCTTTTGTCATTTTGTGAGTTAATTTTTGTTCACCTCAAATTACTTATCAGTTTCCCTTGTGATATCTACTTTGACCTATTGAGTGTTTAGGAATATGTTTTCTAACTTCCACGTAGCTGTGAATTTTTCAAAATTCTTTAGCAGTTGATGTCTAAATTCATTCCATAGTGATCTGAGAACACGTTTGTTTGTTTTCAATACTTTTAAATTGATTGAGGCTTATTTTATGGCCTAACATGTAGTCTCGTCTAGAGAATATTCAGTGTACATTTGTAAAGAATGATGTGCTCTTGTTGCTGCATGGACTGTTTTATAAATGTCTTTGAGGTCTGGTCAGTTTATAACGTTGGTCAAGTCTTCTGTTTCTTTGTTGATCAACTTAGCTATTCTATTCACTATTGAAAGTGGGGTATTAAAGTCTCCAGCTACTATAAATCAGGGGTTTTCCAGGTGGTGCAGTGGTAAAGATCCCACCTGCCAATGCAGGAGACACAGAAGACACAAGTTTGATCCCTGGTTTGGGAAGATTCCCTGAAAGAGTAAATGACAACCCACTCCAGTATTCTTGCCTGGAAAATCCTATGGACAGAGGAGACTTGTGGGCTATAGTCCATGGGGTTGCAAAGAGTCAGATGTGACTGAGCACGCAAGTACTACAGATGAATTTTCTGTGTCTTTAATTCTGTCAGATTTTGCTTTATATATTTTAGGAGGCTCTGTATGTATGTGTGTATGTATACATACATACATCCATGTATATACATATTAAATACATACACATTAAAAAGCAAAGACATTACTCTGCCAACAGAGGTCTGTCTAGTCAAGGCTATGGTTTTTCCAGTGGTCATGTATGGATGTGAGAGTTGGACTATAAAGAGGGCTGAGCGCAGAAGAATTGATCCTTTGAACGGTGGTGTTGGAGAAGACTCTTGAGAGTCCCTTGGACTGCAAGGAGATCCAACCAGTCCATCCTAAAGGAGATCAGTCCTGGGTGTTCATTGGAAGGACTGATGTTGAAGCTGAAACTCTAGTACTTTGGCCACCTGATGTGGAGAGCTGACTCATTTGAAAAGACCCTGATGCTGGGAAAGATTGAGAGCAGGAGGAGAAGGGGACGATGGAGGATGAGATGGTTGGATGGCATCACTGACACAATGGACATGGGTTTGAGTGGACTCCGGCAGTTGGTGATGGACAGGGAGGCCTGGCATGCTGCGGTTCATGGGGTCACAAAGAGTCGGACATGACTGAGCGACTGAACTGAACTGAATATACATATATAGACATATATGTATGTATATATAGTTCTAGTTGCTATGTCTTCCTCATGATTTAACCTCTTTATCATTACAGAATATCTTTCTTCATCTGCAGTAAATTTTTCAAAATTTTAAAGTCTATGTTGTCAGATATTAGTATATGTTTTACAGCTTGATTTGATTGTTGAATTTTTCCCTTCCTTTCATTTTCAGCCTGTTTGTATCTTTGAATTACAGGTGTTTTCCTTGTAGACAGAATACAGCTGTATCTTGCTTTTTAATCCAGCCTGATTCCCTCAGCCTTTTGATTAGATTGTCTAATGTGTTCTTACTGAATGTTATCATTGACATAGTTGAATTTACATCTATTATTTTATCTTTTGTTTTCTATATGTCTTATGTCTTTCTGGTTCCACTGTTTCTACTTCACTGTTTTCTTTTGTGTTAAGGGAATATTTTCTAGTGTAATACTTTAGTTTATTTAATTATATTTCACAGTTTATTGTTATTTTCTTAGTTTTGTTCTAGGGCAACTTAACTTATTAAATCTACTTCGAACTTATACCAACTTAATTCCAGTGAGATACAGAAATTTTACCTCTTTACAGCTCTATTCCCTCTTTTTTTGTGCTATTATTATCACATATATTACATTTATGTATGCTATAGATTCAACAATGCCTTCTTATGATTGTTGCTTTATATAATTGTATGCCTTTTAAAGAAGTTGGGGGAGGAAATGATAGCAAAAATATATTTATAGAGTTTGTTATGTTAACTTTTTTTTTAACCATTTCTGGTTTTTCTTCATTTGTTCCTATAGATTCAGGTTATCATTTGGTTACATTTGCTCATGTAAGTATAGCTTTGTTCCCAGACAGTTTTTGTGGTGGTATTGTCAATATATTTCTCAATGTTATAGTTCCATGACATGATTATATACATGCTGTTTACATAATTGCTTTTGAAATCAGCTAGTGTAAGAAAGAAGAAGAAATATGCAGTTATACTATATTTTATAACTACATCATTAGTTGATTGGCCTTTGTTTTTTGTATGCTTTTATGAATTGTTCTTTCATTCCACTTGCTTTCAGCCTGAGCAATTTCTTTAGTACTTCTTATGGAGTGGTCCACTAGCAATAAATTCTTGCAGTTTTTGTTTGCATGGAAATAAGTTTATTTCACCTTCATTTCTGAATGTTAGTTTTGTTAGATATAAGATGCTTCATGAATAGTTTTTTTTTTTCTTTCAGCCCTTGAGATATTATATCCCCCCGCTTTTTGACTTCCATTGTTTCAAAGGTAAAGTTGAATTTTAGTTTGGTGTCGGGGGGGGGGGTGGGTGCACGCACGTGTGCACAGCCCCTTCAGTTGTGTCTGACTCTCTGAGACCCCATGGACTGTAGCCTGCGGGGCTCCTCTGTCCACGGGAATCTCCAGGCAAGAATACTAGAGTGAGTTGCAATGTCCTCCTCCAGGGGATCTTCCCGACCCAGGGGTCAAACCCACGTCTCTTGCTTCTTCTGCACTGGCAGGCGTGTTCTTTACCACCAGCACCACCTGGGAAGCCCCAAAGCCTCCCTTGTGTGTGACAAGTCTGTTTCTCCTACTGCTCTCAGGATTCCTCTTTCTCGCTGCCTACTGCTATGATCTGTCTGGATATCAATCTCCTTCTTGGATGTATAGGTTAATGCTTTTCATGAAACCGGGTAATTTTTCAGTCCTCATTTCTTCATTTTTTAAAGTTCTTACTCCTCCTCTCCTTTGATACTCTCATTACACAATGTTGGTACATTGGATGTTGTCCTCTCATTCTGTGTCGGTTCATTGTTTTCATTCTTTTATCCTCTATTCTTGAGACAGTTCTTCAAGTTTGTCAATTTATGTTCTTCTCTTATTATTTTTCTAATTCGTGATGAATCCTAAGACTTTTTATCCTTGTGTCTGTTAGCATCCTAAGCCTGAAACCTCAGATGTCATTGGCAATGCAATGACTTAGGGCATGGATTTTTCCCAGAAACTTTACTTTTCCCAACTTCCTGATCTCCCAGGTCCTAGTAATTTCTCTCATCATGACGTTAGCTTACATCTCACTGTGGCTACCTGTTTGGCCATAAAATGGCCTGAGTGACTCTGTGAACTTGGACTTGGAACTCAGCTCTAAATGGAACCAAAATATGAAGAGAAAACACTTTGTTCTGGGGCAAGGAAGCTTTCACCTTCTAACTACTGGCACTATCATCAGCCTAAAATTTACCTATAACCTTTGAGGGGGCTCCTTTTCCAATAAAAACCAGATCTGGCTCACTCCATGCAGTTTATGACCCATCAAGAACACGGCACACTAGCATCTGGAGGTGTAAAACTCTGACTGTCCAACTCCATCTCTGCCAAGACTATTGAGGTAGAATAATTTTTGAAATAGTAATTCATTTCCCCCTATATCTCCTTATTACTATTCTCTGCCTTCAAACAGCTGCCAGACTCTAAGTTTTGGCTGATGGGAGGTTTGTGGCATGGTATGAAATGGAATTAACATGCAAAAATGGCTCTTTTTTAGAGCCGTCTAATTCCTCTGAGGATATTATGGTAAGTCTTCATTGAAGGTGAGCAGGAGAACCTTGGAGGAATGAGAATCTCCTTCAGAAAAAGAGTGATTCTTGGGATTGGGATGGTGAAATATCTGGGCTTCTTGAATGGCAGATCTGCATATCTTGCTTCTTTTCAGGACCCTCATGTAGGTGGTAGAGAGAAGAATGGCTGTGTAATTCCCAGAGCCCCTTGCTCTACACAGGGATGAGAGCAGTAGACTTGCAGAATTTGTGAGACAATGAAACAATGGAAATTTCCGTGGTAATTAGCACAGATGCTTTACAATTGAAAGGGTCTACAGAATGCCTTGACAATGATAAAACCATGAGGGTCATTACACTAAAATGACTGAGGTTAAATTTCAAGCCAGCCTAGCCAGTTGAGGATTAAAATATGAAATCATTTTGGGTTATTGTTAGTAAACAGATTATTTCTTATTAAGATCGTAAGCTGAGATTTCTGTGTACTCTCAAATTCACCCATACATGCAGCTGTCCCTACAGTTTGGCATTCCTTTTTTTTTTTTTCATTTATTTTTATTAGTTGGAGGCTAATTACTTTACAATATTGTAGTGGTTTTTACCATACATTGATATGAATCAGCCATGGATTTACATGTGTTCCCCATCCTGATCCCCCCTCCCGCCTCCCTCCCCATCCCGTCCCTCTGAGTCTTCCCAGTGCACCAGCCCTGAACACTTGTCTCATGCATCCAAGCTGGGCTAGTGATCTGTTTCACCCTTGATAGTATACTTGTTTCAGTGCTATTCTCTCAGAACATCCCACCCTCACCTTCTCCCACAGAGTCCCAAAGTCTGTTCTGTACATCTGTGTCTCTTTTTCTGTTTTGCATATGGGGTTATCATTACCATCTTTTTAAATTCCATATATATGCATTAGTATACTGTACTGGTCTTTATCTTTCTGGCTTACTTCACTCTGTATAATGGGCTCCAGTTTCATCCATCTGATTAGAACTGATTCAAATGAATTCTTTTTAATGGCTGAGTAATATTCCATGGTGTATATGTACCACAGCTTTCTTATCCATTCATCTGCTGATGGGCATCTAGGTTGCTTCTATGTCCTGGCAATTGTAAACAGTGCTGCAATGAACATTGGGGTACACGTGTCTCTTTCAGATCTGGTTTCCTTGGAGTGTATGCCCAGGAGTGGGATTGCTGGGTCATATGACAGTTCTATTTCCAGTTTTTTAAGGAATCTCCACGCTGTTCTCCATAGCGGCTGTACTAGTTTGCATTCCCACTAACAGTGTAAGAGGGTTCCCTTTTCTCCACACCCTCTCCAGCATTTATTGCTTGTAGACTTTTGGATAGCAGCCATCCTGACTGGCGTGTAATGGTACCTCATTGTGGTTTTGATTTGCATTTTCTCTGATAATGAGTGATGTTGAGCATCTTTTCATGTGTTTGTTAGCCATCTGTATGTCTTCTTTGGAGAAATGTCTGTTTAGTTCTTTGGCCCATTTTTTATTGGGTCATTTATTTTTCTGGAATTGAGCTGCAGGAGTTGCTTGTATATTTTTGAGATTAATCCTTTGTCTGTTGCTTTGTTTGCTATTATTTTCTCCCAATCTGAGGGCAGTCTTTTCACCTTGCTTATAGTTTCCTTTGTTGTGCAAAAGCTTTTAAGTTTAATTAGGTCCCATTTGTTTATTTTTGCATTTATTTCCAATATTCTGGGAGGTGGGTCATAGAGGATCCTGCTGTGATTTATGTCAGAGAGTGTTTTGCCTATGTTCTCCTCTAGGAGTTTTATAGTTTCTGGTCTTACATTTAGATCTTTAATCCATTTTGAGTTTATTTTTGTGTATGGTGTTAGAAGGTGTTCTAGTTTCATTCTTTTACAAGTGGTTGACCAGTTTTCCCAGCACCACTTGTTAAAGAGGTTGTCTTTTTTCCATTGTATATCCTTGCCTCCTTTGTCGAAGATAAGGTGTCCATAGGTCTGTGGATTTATCTCTGGGCTTTCTATTCTGTTCCATTGATCTATATTTCTGTCTTTGTGGGTGTCCACTCTCACCACTACTATTCAGCATAGTTTTGGAAGTGTTGGCCACAGCAATCAGAGCAGAAAAAGAAATAAAAGGAATCCAGATAGGAAACGAAGAAGTAAAACTCTGTTTGCAGACGACATGATCCTATACATAGAAAACCCTAAAGACTCTACCAGAAAATTACTACAGCTAATCGATGAATACAGTAATGTTGCAGGATATAAAATTAACACACAGAAATCCCTTGCATTCCTATACACTAACAATGAGAAAACAGAAAGAGAAATTAAGGAAACAATACCATTCACCATTGCAACAAAAAGAATAAAATACTTAGGAATATATCTACCTAAAGAAACAAAAGACCTATCCATAGTAAACTATAAAACACTGATGAAAGAAATCAAAGAGGACACAGACAGATGGAGAAACATACCGTGTTCATGGATTGGAAGAATCAATATTGTGAAAATGGCTATACTACCCAAAGCAATCTATAGATTCAATGCACTCCCTATCAAGCTACCAACAGTATTTTTCACAGAACTAGAACAAATAATTTCACAATTTGTATAGAAATACAAAAAACCTTGAATAGCCAAAGCAATCTTGAAAAAAAAGAATGAAACTGGAGGAATGAACCTGCCTGACTTCAGACTCTACTACAAAGCCACAGTCATCAAGACAGTATGGTACAATTTGGCATTCCTAAACAATCTAGATTCAGATTTAGGATCTGAAACCTTGTCAATATGAGACCTTGACTTAACTTACAGGTGAGTGAATGATTGTTACTCAGTTGTGTCCGACTCTTTGTGACCCCCATGGACATATCCTGCTGGCTCCTTTGTCCATGGAATTCTCCAGGCAAGAATACTGGAGTGGGTTGCCATTTCCTTGTCTTACAAGTGAAAGTGAAAGTCACTCAGTCATGTCCAATTCTTTGTGACCTCATGGACTGTAGTCCATGGAATTCTCCAGGTTGGAATACTGGAGTGGGTAGCTATTCCCTTCTCCAGGGAGTCTTCCCAACCCAGGGATTGAACCCAGGTCTCCCGCATTGCAGGCGGATTCTTTACCAGTTGAGCCACCAGGGAAGCCCAAGAATACCGGAGTGGGTAGTCTATCCCTTCTCTAGGGGGTCTTCCCAACCCAGTAATCGAACCGGGATCTCCTGCATTGCAGGCTGATTCTTTACCAGTTGAGCTACAGGGAAGCCATAGTCAAATTCCTTGCAGTTGCAGGTGTCACCACTAGAGGTCTCCCTAAAGAAGAAACATCACTCAGGTCTTGGTGTCCAGCAGCCCTGATCCCTGAACCGGTACTCACTTTGGCCTTATAAGGTAGAGTAGTGCTGTTAATTGATATTTGGGAAGATTAAAAGAGAAAGAAGAAATTTAAAAAGATGCAGTGAGGATGAAGAAAATGAGAGAAAGTGAATAAACACCTACATGTAAACTGAATTTTAAACCCAGGATATCAGACTGTTTTATCCCATGCTACCGGATCCTCTAATGTCTTTGCCTTTGCTCCTGGTGCATCTCTGGGAAGAGTGGGAGGAATTTTGAACACCCTCTGAAGTAGAAATGCCCAAAGTATTCAACCCTCTCCTTTACTAGACTTTAAGCAAATGCAACCTGAAACCAGGCGTGGAGTTTATTCAGAGACATACTTGTAGTACCTATCACATTTTTTAACTTCCGAGATGGCTCAGGGGCAAAGAATCCAACTGCCAAGCAGGAGACGCAGGTTGGATCCCTGGGTTTGGAAGAGCCCTTGGAGAAAAAAGGGCAACCCACTCCAGGTTTCTTGCTTGGAGAATTCCATGGACAGAGGAGCCTGGTGGGCTACAATCCATGGAGTCACAAGAGTCAGTAATGACTTAGGAACTAAGCAACACCAACCACGTTTTTATACATATGAGTTCAGTCACTCAGTTGTGTCTGACTCTTTGCGACCCCATGAACCGCAGCACGCCAGGCCTCCCTGTCCATCACCAGCTCCCAGAGTTCACCCAAACCCATATCCATTGTGTCAGTGATGCAATCCAACCATCTCATCCTCCATTGTCCCCTTCTCCTCCTGCTTTCACTCTTTCCCAGCATCAGGGTCTTTTTAAATGAGTCAGCTCTCTGCATCAGGTGGCCAAAGTATTGGAGTTTCAGCTTCAACATCAGTCCCTCCAATGAACACCCAGGACTGATCTCCCTTAGGATGGACTGGTTGGATCTCCTTGCAGTCCAAGGGACTCTCAAGAATCTTCTCCAACACCACAGTTCAAAAGCATCAATTCTTTGGTGCTCAGCTTTCTTTATAGTCCAATTCTCACCTGCATATGTGACTACTGGAAAAACCATAGCCTTGACTAGATGGACCTATGTTGACAAAGTAATGTCTCTGCTTTTTAATATGCTATCTAGGTTAGTCATAACTTTCTTTCCAAGGAGCAAGCGTCTTTTAATTTCATGGCTGCAGTCACCATCCGCAGTGATTTTGGAGCCCAGAAAAATAGTCAGCCACTGTTTCCACTGTTTCCCCATCTATTTGCCATGAAGTGTTGGGACCAGATGCCATGATCTTAGTTTTCTGAATGTTGAGCTTTAAGCCAACTTTTCATTCTCTTCGTTCACTTTCATTAAGAGCCTTTTTAGTTCTTCTTCATTTTCTGCCATAAGGGTAGTGTCATCTGCATATCTGAGGTTATTGATATTTCTCCCAGCAATCTTGATTCCAGCTTGTGCTTCCTCCAGCCCAGTGTTTCTCATGATGTACTCTGCATATAAGTTAAATAAGTAGGGTGACAATATACAGCCTTGATGTACTCCTTTTCCTATTTGGAACCCGTCTGTTGTTCCATGTCCAGTTCTAACTGTTGCTTCCTGACCTGTATACAGGTTTCTCAAGAGGCAGGTCAGGTGGTCTGGTATTCCCATCTCTTTCATAATATTCCACAGTTTATTGTGATCCACAATCAAAGGCTTTGGCATAGTCAATAAAGCAGAAATAGATGTTTTTCTAGAACTCTCTTGCTTTTTTGATGATCCAGCGGATGTTGGCAATTTGATCTCTGGTTCCTCTGCCTTTTCTAAAACCAACTTGAACATCTGGAAGTTCACGGTTCACATATTGCTAAAGCCCAGCTTGGAGAATTTTGAGCATTACTTTACTAGCATGTGAGATGAGTGCAATTGTGCAGTAGTTTGAGCATTCTTTGGGATTGCCTTTCTTTGGGATTGGAATGAAAACTGACCTTTCCCAGTCCTGTGGCCACTGCTGAGTTTTCCAAATTTGCTGGCATATTGAGTGCAGCACTTTCACAGCATCATCTTTTAGAATTTGAAATAGCTCAACTGGAATTCCATCGCCTCCACTAGCTTTGTTCATAGTGATGCTTCCTAAGGCCCACCTGACTTCACATTCCAGGATGTCCGGCTCTAGGTGATTGGGAGTGATCACACCTTCATGATTATCGTGAAGATCTTTTTTGTACAGTTCTTCTGTGTATTCTTGCCACCTCTTCTTAATATCTTCTGCTTCTGTTAGGTCCATACCATTTCTGTCCTTTATCGAACCCATCCTTGCATGAAATGTTCCCTTGGTATCTCTAATTTTCTTGAAGCGATCTCTAGTCTTTCCCGTTCTATTGTTTTCCTCTATTTCTTTGCATTGATCTATATTATTTATATGATCTATATGATTTAGACATATATTAGATACCTGAAATCTTGTTGCGTAAATGAAGGAGCCATATCTTCAATTGTTGTCATAACAGAGGGACAAGTTTCAGGAGCTGAATAAATGAGAGATGGTAAGAAGTAACCTGCCATAGTTTTCTAAGGGACCAGGGAAATTACTTCAGTCTTAAACCTTTTCTCCACATTTTCTTGGAGACTCTGATGGAGTGTGGGTCTCCTGGGTTCAAGCCCTGGTCTTGCCACTGATGAACTTTGCGATTCTGTGCTCCCTGGACCTGAGTTTCTTCTGTAATAAATGACAATGATAATAGCATTGTTGTACCTGTAGAAATATGTTATGAACGAAAAATACCTTGTAGTGTTAAGGTGGTATTATCACAGATAATCAGGGATTCTTTCTCTACTGTTGAACTAAAAGACCTGATAAAAGAAATATTTTTTAGGAGAATCTAAATATTCATTTGCATGTACTTACACACACACACACACACACACACACACACACACACACACACACACACACACACACACACACACACACACACACACACACACACACACACACACACACACACACACACACACACACACACACACACACCCAGCACAAGCACATATCCCATCCCCCATATCTCTCATGCCACACACATCACAGCTCTGAAAACTTTAAATTTCTTTCCATGTGGCTGGCACATCTGGTGATTAACAGTTAAATAAAATTAATGAGGCCTTCCATTTTTATTAGTTACATAGTCATCCACTGCAAGCAATAGCTTTTTCCAAAAGATCTCTGTTTTCTAATTCCCTTAAGTTTCAAGTTTCCCTGGCTGACCTGGCTTTGAACTGTGTTCCTTTGTGTAGATAAAGGGAAAGTATTTGGCTCCCTGTAAAGGGCTAACCTTTTTCTGTGCATCTCATTGCAACACTCATATCCATCCCTGCTGTGCTTGCTGTAAATCACAGGCTCATCTGCTTTGATGTTTACTTCTTTTTATTTCTTTATTTCTTTTTTGTCTATAATACCAAATATTCTACTTGTGTGTGTCTGTATTATGTATGACAAGCTTGTCCCAGAGTGCATGCTAATAACTTGCTTAGCTGTGGGCATTTTATTGTGGTAGCCTCATGTTTAAATTGAGAAATAATTTATATTCCACAATGTCCTGGCAACATCCATTGCTACTACTACAGAAATAGTGTGGAATTGGACATTTTCCTGTGATATATTGCTTAATAAATTATAAACATTATCCTATCAGATCTGACAGTGGTACATAAATGACAACATAAATGACCATTAGCAATATCAGGTGGCTTATGGTTCAGCATGAATATTTATTATGACTTATTATAAATACCTAATATCCAGTATAAAAGGTTGTATATGTCATTACCAGTGGAATTAAAGGTGCTTTGGTGATTTTAACATTTAAAAGTCATAGAGTTTAACAGCCTCACCAGGATTTTCATATTTTACATGATTGATTTTAAAGCACCATAGGTTTCAAGAGGTGACTAGCAAACTCATTTCAATTGCATTAAACTACAAAGAAAATGAATCCTTAGACACCATCTGGCAACTTATCAAAACAGATAAGAACATTTTCACACTTGCCGTTTCAAATGAAATGAATGCAATGTAAAAATTCTTTCTCTTAATAGATGAGGTAAAAATATGCTAATTATTTTTCCTTACTTTTAAAATTCTTCCTTTGCCATCAAACAATGAATCTTATTTAACAACTCCTAGCATCCAAGAAGATATTTTAAAATTCCCAAACTCATTACCACATTTGAGCAACTTGGCTATGGTTATGCCAGCTGGGTGATGGCACTCTGAAATCCATCTTTCTGGCCTCTTTTCATACACCATTCTGCACTTCCATTGTATTGAAAGCAGAAAGAAATTTGGCGGCGTTACAGGTCTCTGAGATCTTGGAATCTGACCAATTTTTAAGTGATTAGAATGTGTTCATGTGTGACTCAACATAGTAAAAAAAATAACAGCTGCAATATGTACAACACTTTATAAAGGACTTTTCACATTCAACATAATCCTAAATTCTTATAGCCATTCTGTGAAGCAGCTGTCAGTACTCTCATTTTCTTGGTGAAGGAATTTAAGCCCAGAGCAGTTGAATAAATTGATTACAGTCAGAGAACAAATAAACAGCAGTGCTGCAACTCAGTCATAGGATCATTGGTTACATAGGTGATATTCTTTCCACTGCCTTATTTTTTCCTTGTAATTTGGGATTGTTAAAAAGTATATATAGTGTTTATAGTTACCTTGAGAGACTAAATGTCCTGGTAGTTACATTGAAAAGAGTCCCTGTGTCCATGTAAAAAAAAAAAAATGTTAAAAATATCCTGAGCCATTTGCCCTATGTTCTGAATTCTTGAGTTAGGCTTGCTGATCAGGAACTGCAGGAAGTGAAAGCATCTAGGGAAGGATGATAGTTTATCCTAGTTTGGAGGAGAGTGGGCACTTCGAATGAAGCAGCGGAAAAGATATTAAAAAAGAAATTGCTAGGAAATGATGCTCTGCAATTGTCCAAATTTGCTTTCTTAAACTGTGGAGACTAGATACACCGGTTAAGAGCAGTATAAACTACAAATGGCAACTGGGCCTTTTAGCAATAACACTGTTAGGCAAAGCGAGGCCTGGAGAAAGAGAGTGAGTATTAAGATTTCCATCTTGTGGCAGGGATGCAGGTAGAAAAAAAATGCTCAGATCTTTACAAAGAAAACAATAATTCTGCATCTACATTATTGTCCACTGAGGTTTGAATGCCAGTAGTTCTTGATGAGGTTATAAGCCAAGAAGGAGATAGCTTGGGAGATGATGTATTAGTAATTTACTGTTAATTACCAAAACATTAGAGGCTTACCCTAACAATATTTATTATTTCAAAGTTTCTGTGGGTCAAGAATTCTGGTACAGCTTATCTGGGTGTTTCTGATTCAGGGTCTCTGATGAGACCGCACTCAAGTTATTGGCTGGAGCTGCAGTTATCTCAGTGCCTGACTGGGAGTGGGGATCTCCCCTCAAGATGGCTCATTCATGTGGCTGTTGGCTATATGCCTCAGGTCCTTGCCACATGGGCCTTTCAAAGGTCTGCTTCAGTGTTTTCATGACATACAGTTGGCTTTCCCCAGAAATGAGTAAGGAAATGGCAACCCACTCTAGTATTCTTGCCTGGAGAATTTCATGGACAGAGGAGCCTGATGGGCTGTAGTCCATGGGACTGCAAAGAGTCGGACATGACTGAGCAACTAACAGAATCTAAGAGAGGACCAGGCAGAAAGTTCAATGTCCTTTATAACTTTATAATCTGGGAAATCAGTCCCTGTCACTCCCAGTGCATTCTGTCTGTTAGAATTCAGTCACTGAGTCTGGGTTGCACTGAAAAGTGAAAATTGCTCAGTTGTGTCTGACTCTTTCAACCCCATGGACTATACAGTACATGGAATTCTCCAGGCCACAATACAGGTGTGGGTAACCTTTCCCTTCTCCAGGGTATCTTCCCAACCCAGGGATCGAACCCAGGTCTCTGGCATTACAGGTGGATTCTTTACCAGTTGAGCCACAAGGGAAGTCCATGAATACTGGAGTGGGTAGCCTATCCCTTCTTCAGCAGATCTTCCCAACTCAGGAATCAAATGGGGGTCTCCTGCATCGCAGGTGAACTCTTTACCAGCTGAGCTACCAGGGAAGCCCATCTTGTGGACATATTTGAAAACTATTGCAAATGGGTTAGATTGTGTGTGTGTGTGTGTGTGATTTAATGCTTAGAACTAGAAAAGGGACTTGAGACAGCACCGTGTCCCAAGCCCTCTTTTGACAGATAAGAAAATTGAGATTGAGTTTCAATGATTTCACCAGAACTCATGACTGTTAGTGACAGAGAAAGACCACTATTTATCTAGATCCTAGACTCTGGCTTTTTCCATTTCCAAATACATGAGTTTAAAATATATTTTAATAATTTAAATCTAGTCTTCCTAGGCATTTGAAATAGCATAAAATTTTGCTAAATTAGTTTTAAGAAGGCCTAGAAAGCTTAATGACAAGTCTCCACGGTCAGTCAGCAAAGCTAATACAGTCAAAACAAGGAGCGACAAAACATCCCTTCTTGTCTTTTCCATCAACAAAAGACATATCCAGTGAGGCTAACCACACAACACATGGTGCTAAGATAACAACCTAAGTCTTACCTCTCTGTTGAAGCATTTGCTGACTTCATTACCCCAATTGGTAAAAATCAGTGACCCCTTCCTCTGTGTTCTCACCTCTCATTCTTTTGTTTCAGGAACCCTAAAACTTCTTATCACCTCTCTTTTTACTTGCCTACTTCTTCTGCCTTCTAGGACTTCAGTTCTGTCCACTCATCCTGTATTACCAGTGCCTCGCAGGATGATTGGTTCATAATAGGCACAGTGATAACATATAACAACAATGATAGCATTGTTTTATGAAATTACTGAGTATATTTGTAATTTAAAAATAGTTGACATTAATCTAGCTCTTAAAGAGAGTCACGTTTTGTTTGTTTTAGGACTTTGTACTCTGTGGTCACAGGTTCCACAACCCCCTAACTAGACTGCATGTTTAAAAATTGTATGTATGTATTTTGGGCTTCACAAATGGTTCAGTGGTAAAGAATCTGCCTGCCAAATGCAGGAAATACAAGAGATGCACGTTTGATCCCTGGGTTGGGAAGATCTCCTGGAGGAGGAAATGGCAACCCACTTCAGTAATTTTGCCTGGATAGTTCCCATGGATAGAGAAGCCTGGTGGGCTATAGTCCATGGGGTCACAAAGATTTGGACATGACTGAGCAAGCATGCACGGACATGCATGTATGTATTTAGCTATAATTTATGTGTAATGTGTAAGCTTAAGGTACATAATATATTGATTTGATATTTTTCCATTGCAGTATGCTTGCCATTGTAGCATTATATAACACTCTGGCCTGTCACTTATTATCATTCTTTCAGAGGTCAGAAAAATTAAGATCTAGTCTCTTAGCAAGTTTAAAGTTTATAGTACAGTTTTGCTGTCTACCGGACTACATATATTTTTTAAGGAGTTTGGGACAAGTTCTCATATAGAAATCAAATAATAGTTTTTAAATTAATTTGCTTCTCTGTTTGTGGCACCTCTGGCCCAGTTGAAAGTTACATATATGGCAAGCATCTGACAGTGTTCTGGTGAATTTCTCTTGTGTAATTGGGAGACCGGAAGTTTGTGTTAGAGAGGAATGTGGCACTACTCTTGACCACCACTAGGTGTCCTCTGTCAGTTATTCTGTTTCCAGTACATTTTCACTTGATTTCTATCCTTTTTTAAAAACAAAAAACTTCTGTAAGATTTCACAAACTAGATATGCTTTAATGATTTTTTTTTCAAATTACCACTCTTAGGAAAGAATGATAAAGGCACAATTAAAATTGTGAGCCAACCTAAATTAACTGGAAAAGTATATGAAAAATAATGAGAGATGTTCACATTCTGAAAAGAAATTTTGTGAATTATTAAAGCTTTTTTTTTATTTTTTAAATTTTTTTATTAGTTGGAGGCTAATTACTTCACAACATTTCAGTGGGTTTTGTCATACATTGACATGAATCAGCCATAGATTTACACTTATTCCCCATCCCGATCCCCCCTCCCACCTCCCTCTCCACCCTATTAAAGCTTTTTAAAATGACATAGTTTTCCAATCAATTTCTCCAAATGTCTTTTGCTTTCTCCCTCTCTTAGCCAGTCTCTTTCCTCTCCACATTTATATATTTCTCTATCCATAGAGATAAAGTAAAAGGGCCATCACCATTTAAGCTGAACTGTGTCTGTTTCATGTTCGTGGCTTTGAAAATTGTCTTTCATGCTATATGCTTTTCCAGAAATAGAAATAATTGGATATTGCTGTAAGTTAAAATGAAAGCACATCTAAGTATTTTATAGGAGCAAAGGATGATAAATTGACTAAGAGCTGGTTACTTATGGGCAAGTAATGTTCAGCAAGCACCTCAAAATTATAAGTTTTCCACATTTCACTAAAAACAATTTTAATTTATGGATTTAATATAGGACACCCCACTTTTTCAGAGTCTCACCTAAATATTTATTGTAACCTCAAAATCTCATTGACTATCTTTGGCATCAACTCTATTATACCTCCTTCTATTTTAATTTCAGCCCTATAATCTACTATAAAGATTTTGGTTTCTATTAAATCCACAACGTCTTCAACTTTTTTTTTTCCTGTTTCTTTGCACCTTCCATTTTTAAGATATACTCTTTCAGAATATGGTCTTCCCACTGTGTGGGAAACTTCTGTCAACTTCTTTTTTAACTTCCAGTCATTAGTTTTCTAATGCCAGAAGTGTATACCATTAAATCACAAACAGCTTACAGAGAAAAGTTAATCATAGAATTATATTTGTCATTATCCCTAAAGGCTAATGAATTTAATCAGTCATTTCTAATAATATTTGGATAACATAGAAATCTAAGTTGGTATAGAGTGGCTCCAAAGTTGTATTTCATGTATTAGTTCAGTTCAGTCGCTCAGTTGTGTCCAACTCTTTGCGACCCCATGGACTTATAGCACACCAGGCCTCCCTGTCCATCACCAACTCCTGGAGCCTACTCAAACTCATGTCCATTGAGTCAGTGATGCCATCCAACCATCTCATCCCCTGTTGTCCCCTTCCCCTCCCTCCTTCAATCATCCTCTGTCATCCCCCTCTCCTCCCTGCCTTCAATCTTTCCCAGCATCAGGGTCTTTTCAAATGAGTCAGCTCTTCGCATCAGATGGCCAAAGTATTGGAGTTTCAGCTTCAATATCAGTCCTTCCAATAAATATTCAGGATTGATTTCCTTTAGGATGGACTGGTTGGATCTCCTTGCCATCCGAGGGACTCTCAAGAGTCTTCTCCAACACTACAGTTCAAAAGTATCAATTCTTTGACCCTCAGCTTTATCTATAGTCCAACTCTCACATCCATACATGACTACTGGAAAAACCATAGCCTTGACTGCAGTCCCTGGGGTCACTAAGAGTCAGACACGACTCAGCAACTTCACTTTCACCTTTCACTTTCATGCATTGGAGAAGGAAGTGGCAACCCACTCCAGTGTTCTTGCCTGGAGAATCCTAGGGACGGGGGAGCCTGGTGGGCTGCCGTCTATGGGGTCGCACGGAGTCGGACATGACTGAAGTGACTTAGCAGCAGCAGACAGACCTTTGTTGGCAAAATAATGTCTCTGCTTTTTAATATGCTGTCTAGGTTGATCATAACTTTCTCCCAAGGAAAAGCATCTTTTAATTGCATGGCTGCAGTCACCATCTGCAGTGATTTTGGAGCCCCCCAAAGTAAAGTCTGCCACCGTTTCCACAGTTTCTCCATCTATTTGCCATAAAGTGATGGGGCCGTATGTCATGATCTTAGTTTTCTGAACGTTGAGCTTTAAGCCAACTTTTTCACTCTCCTCTTTCACTTTCATCAAGAGGCTCTTTAGTTCTTCTTCACTTTCTGCCATAAGGGTGGTGTCATCTGCATATCTGAGGTTATCGATATTTCTCCCAGCAACCTTTCATGTATATAACTGGTCAAATAGAGCCATCATTTACTTAGTAGGTGAAAACTTCTGAAGAGCTGCTAGCTAGAGAACATAGCATTCAGATTATTGTAGAAGAACAAAGATTTAGAAATTGCTAAGGAAGTTATCTATTTAAAGTGATACATTTTAAAAAATGAAGAAGAAAAAACTGCCATGAAGCAACGGGTCAAGAAGAGCAAATGATAGAATGTAGTTCCCATCCTAGGTCCAACATCTCAAAAATGCTTTCAGAGGGTTCGACAGTCCTAAGAAGCCACAACAGCTAGGAAGATGAAAATAGAAAGAGAGAAAAAGGATGTTATAAGGATGAGACTGTGAGAGATAGGGAGACACACACGCAGAATGATGATCCATTATAAAAACTCCAGAAAACTAAGACACATTAAAAAAAAAAAAGGAAAGCTTACAAAGGGTATTGTGTGTGTATGCATATTAGCTTTCATCTTGTTTCTTCATAGTCTTACACCCCCCTCAGGCAAAGCTATTACAAGTTTGGGAGTGAAGAGACTGATGTTGAAAGGAACAAAGACTGTTTTTTTTTTGTTTTTTTTTTTTTGAGAATTTTAAAACAAAGACTGTTTTTAATAAGTTACTAAGAAGATTTTTGGAGGAAATTTTTGGTGACTATGTGTGTTGCCCAACATTTCCTTTGCATTTGGTGTTGACTTTGATTCTGGAAAACATAAGGCATGAGAAGTTTACAAAAGAGAATTAGGAAGATTAACAGTGAGTCTTACTACTAAGACTTTGAACTCAGATTTTAGGCGTCGAAAATAAAGGTGAAGAAAATGTTAAGATGTGAATCCCTTTTCTGACTACAAATATCACTGGAATCTGGAATATACACTGTGGCCAGATAGTCAGAAGTGACCTTCAACGGTATTGGGCAGAATGAAAGCCAAAAATAAGGAAAGACCCACCAGAGAACATGTCCTGGTCAACCTGCTTTTGAGCACTTTTTGAAATAAGGGACACAAGGAGAAGCAGAGAGGATGAGATGCCTGTGCTATGACCCCAAATGGATCAGCTGATCCAAATTCCAATATTTACAAGGAGGACATGAGTTCACCCAACCAGTTTTTGAAATAAATAGCTGTATGCATAAAAAATAGTAAATAGATTTCACAGGATTTCTGAAGTGAAAAGAAAATAAGAGATCATCTGATCCAACTTCTGTCTTCCAATGTAATCCTTTTACTGTTTCTTTGATAATACCACATCTCCATTTGAATATTTCCATTCTGCATTAACTTTCTGTCTTCTGCCAGACTACCAGTTTCTATTTTGAGGTGGCTCCTGTTGCAAACAAGTTTAAACTTGGGGTCTGCTACTCTGTATAGCGATTTGTCCTACCTCCCTTCTCTGGATGCCATTTCCATTCAAGTATTTATACCATGTATAATGCCCTTCCCAAGCTCTTTATTTCCCACATTAAACACTCTCTAATCATGCATGCATTACCTATATATTTTCATTTGTAGATTTCTCCCCATCTCTGGATTCTTCAGATTCACTTAGTTGAACACAAGAAATGAAAAAAAAAAAAAAAATGAGACTGCTGTTGAGTTAGTAGAGAGTATTAAAGAGTGAAATAATGACATTATGACAAAATTGGTTGAGAAAATCAAAGTGACAACTAGATTGTAAATTATCATGTAAAATTATAGTTAGTGTAGATAGCAAGCCACATCATAGATAATATTAAACCACTGTTGGGAAGATTGATCTGACAGATTTGCATCTAGAACCAGGGGTTCAAGAATACACAGAGAGGGAAGTGAACAAAGACTATTTGTCCAGACAACCAGAGTGAGGAGAGTTACTTTTTTTAAAATGGTGTGGGGGCATTAAAATTGTACAGAATAGATGTGGAAAATGATTCTGACAATCAGTTCTTTTTAACAAGGTAAATGTTTCTTTTTTTTCTACTTTTGTAAATTATACACATGCATTGAAAAACTCAAAAAAAAAAAAAAACTCAATGGAAATAGGAAAAATTACCAGGAATCACTCTACCATAAGAAAATCATAGTCATCATTTGGTGATTATTTTCTTTAGCACATCTCTTTTTTCACACACATGTGCACATACAGAAACGTGAACCCACTGTGTTACTCATTTGGGTCATGTCAAAAACACTATTTTCTATGAACACTTTAATTTTTCAAACTTTTTTTTACTGAACATCCCTCTTCCTCTTGTTTTCCATTCTTTTGTGCCCTCTTCCTTAGGTGATCTATGTTATAAACTTCATGTGTAACTTTCCAGGTATATTTTCATGCTCAAGCTCATGTATACATATGAGAGTTTTATGAAGATAGCATTATATTATATACATGTTTCTGCAACTTGATGTTTTTCTTTCGACTCCTCCAGTTCACTTGGTGGGGCTGTAGTCCATTCTTTTTTTAATGGTTGTATGATACCCCATGGTAGGAGTGTGTTACAATTGAACTGTTCTCCTACTGAATGATATTTGCTTTGTTTCTTCCTTTTGCTATGATAAATGTGAATAATCATCTTTGTATATTTAGCCTTACTCATTGACACTTTTATTACAGTTTCCCAGGGGTAATTTCCCAGGAGTAGAATTGCTTTCGGACATATACATTTAAAAATTTTTAATAGACACTGCCAGATGGGTTTTCCAAATGCCTGCAACAATTCACATTTCCATCATTTTTCCCTATATTCCTGCCAGTAGTGGATGTTATTACTGTTTCATTTCTAGCAGTGATAGCAGGTGTTACTATAATCTGCATTTTAAAAATTACTAGTAACTGCCTATTCATATATTTGGTCATTTTTATTATATTCCTGAGTATTTGGATTTAAATAAAAGTAATTTAATACATATTTTGCATCATTAGGAATATATGCCATATGTGAAGGAAAATAAAATTGTTAAATATGCTGTTTATAATAATCACTCCATGATTCTCTGATATCATTTAATCTTGAGGCAACTGGAGAGTCTGTCAAAGTCTATCAACATCCCAGAAGCAGGGGCAGACAGCCTTAAAGGAATGCATTCACTAGTAGAAAACTGATGCTAAAATAGTGTCTGTTCTATGGAATACATATAAGTTTAAATATAATAAGTGTTTCAGTTAGAGGATTTAAAGATAAAAGGAAGCAACTGCCTGGGTGGTAGGTGAATGTGGTTGGACTCAGCATGCCAATACAAAATGCACAGATGCTGAGAGGGAGATCCATTGAACATTCCATTGAACAACAGAACTGGTTGGCGTGAAGGGTCATTTGCAAAAGCTAAGGTGAGAAAATGCAGACGTTCTGATGTAGAGTGAACGTTTGTGCCAGAGGTGGCTTTTTCAAGGCCTACTTCTAGTCACCCCAATTCAAAGCCAACACTTCTCAGTAAGCCTCCTGACAGCCTGAGTCTTGGGATGATCATCTGACTTCTCAACTCCAAGGGTGTACTGTTTTCCATTACCATGCAGATGGCTATTTGCAAAATAGGATTTGTTTTGGGTCAAGTGTTGGGCTGAGTTATCTTTACTCTGAACCTCTTATCAGTTCACGTGTTAACTGTAAATTCTTATAGATTACTGAATTCATGTATTTTTTATTCAGTCCAAAAGTGAATTTTTCAAAATCGGTTTGACCATCTGACTTCCACAACAGGGATAAAATGCTTTTCATACCACCTTTGGGAGCTCCTTAGGATTCCTTGAACTTCAGTAATTTAAATATGTCTAAACGTATTGATTTTATACTCAGTATGAATTTTAAGAAGGGAAATAAAAGTAAAGCAACTGTGAAAATAAATTGGATTTAAAAAGAAAAACCTCCTTCCTTACATTACATATTTTGACTGTAAGTTTGAAAATGTGCTTTCACACGCAGATCCCCTTGATGAAGGGTAGAAAACACAGAACAAGGCATTTAAGGAAATTGTCTGATCCATCGTTAGTGGACCACTAAGTTATACTACAGTCCATGGGGACACAGAGTCAGACGGGATTGAGCACACACACACATGCACACATGAGTTACACTGATACTAGCCTGCCCCGCCAGGATGACAGGCTTGAAAATAAAACACAATATGCTTGATATGCCAAGAGATTGTAAAATGGATTCTTCCAGCATGAGCTTATATGAGTAGAAACAGACCAGTTGAGAGTCAAGTCTCACTCAATAAGAATAAATAAAGGAGTTGGGCCCCGTGTTGTTTTTTACCTTAGGCTGGGTGAGGACTCTACCCACAAAGGCTACCTTGAGGGGCAAAGTCATTCAGCACCCCTGGGGCTGAGGTGAAGGCAGTACCAGTGAGGCAGAGAACGTTTGCCCCAAAGCTGCTGAGAATCCCATTGCCAGAGGATAGTATGTAAAGCAGACTCCAATTCTCGCTTCCTCTGGGACAACAGCAGAATTGGAAATGACAGCTGATAAATGGGCCTTGGGCTACCAGGATAAAGCCCTTCCCCTAGGACCGGTCCCACTCTCCCACTTCTGGCATCTCGGCCTAGAGGAGTATAAACTGGGAGAACAGGTAACTAAATGGAGTCACGGTCTGGTGTCACCAGCAGGGAGGCCAAACTAGAGGTTCAGGAGGTTAAAGGGAAACCTGGCGTGCTGCAGCCCAGGCGGTTGCAGAGAGTCAGACAGGACTGAGCTACTGAAGACCAGCCAATGACTCTGACAGTGACTGTGAAGCGTTTACTTGACTGCGAAGTTGGAGGAACAGTTCACACAGGACTGCCTTCACTTCTGACTCCAGCTGCAAACTGGGGGTCCCTAGGGCCACTTTCACTTATGACCGTCTGGCCACAAATCTGGGGGTCCCCAGGGACTCCCTCAACTTTGATAATTCATTAGAACAGTGCATAAAACTCAGGAATGTGCCATACATAAGATTACTGTTGTTGTTGTTTTTAATAACAAAAGGATACAAATTAGAGCCCACCAAAGGAAGAGATGCAGACGACAGACTTGCACCTGGGAGTTCCAAACGTGAAGGTGCTGTGTGCTCAGGGGCACGTTCCTCTTCCGGCATTGGTGAGGTGGCAGCAAACAGTTATTGACACACAGGGAGCTCACCTCACTTTGGGGTCCAGGGATTTTGAATCACGGCTTGTGTGGTAGAGCTGGGTCTCTGGCCCCCTCCCTGCTGGAGGTCCGGCTGATGTCACCTGGCTCAGAGTTCCAACCTTCTAACCGTGGTTGTCTTTCTGGCTTGGCCATCCCCATCCTAAGACGGTTGATGTGACCTTACCCACACTGAGTCATCTGGTTAGTATAAGCTATCAAATGTGGTCCAGAGGCACACCATGAATATCAAAGACGCTTCAATCATCTGGGAAATTCCAGGAGACCTTTAAACCCTTGGAATGTCTCAGGAGTGAGGGGGTTGGGGGCTCAAAAGACTAGACTTCTCTTTGCATGCGTGCATGCTCGTTGCCTCAGTCGTTTCTGACTCTTTGCTACCCTATGAACTGTAGCCCACCAGGCTCCTCTGTCCATGGGATTCTCCAGGAAGAATACTGGAGTGGGTTGCCATACCCTTCTCCAGGGAACCTTCCTAACCCAGGGCTTGAACCTGCCTCTCCTGCACTGCCAGTGGATTCCTTACCACTTTAGCCACCAGGGAACCCCTAGACTTATCTTTAAGTAAGATTAATTCTTTACTACACAGATGTTGTTGTTATTTTAAAGCATGTCATCTTGGAACAACACTGCTTTTGTGAAATGCAACTAAAAGTGATTAAGAAATCCAAATACAGGGAAAGAGTTAGCCCAGTGAGAGGATGTGAAAAGTCAGTGGGAGGATGGATAGTTGCTTATGATTATTTACTCTTTTCTTTTGCTGTTTATTTTGTTTAACTTTCTAAAATTTGATTTTATTGAAGTATACTTGATTTACAGTGTTGTGTTAATTTCTGGTATACAGCAAAGTGATTCAGTTTCATACATATGTTCTTTTCCATATGTTTTCCATTATGGTTTATTAGAGAATATTGGATACAGTTCCCTGTGCTATACAGTAGGACCTTGCTTTTCTATCCATTCTATATATAATGGTTTGCATCTGCTAATCCCAAGCTCTCCATCCATCCCTCCCCCAACCCCCTTCTCTTGTCCACCACAAACCTGTTCACTGTCTGTGAGTCTGCTTCTGTTGCAGACATAAGTTCATTTGTGTCACATTTTAGATTCCACATGTAAGTACTATCATATGGTATTTGTCCTTCTCTTTCTTACTTACTTCACTTAATGTGATAATCTCTAGGTCCTTCCATGTTGCTTCAGATAGCATGACTTCATTCTTTTGTATGGCTGAGTAGTATTCCAGTGTGTGTGTGTATCATATCTTCTCTATCCATGTATCTGTTGATGGACATTTAGGTTGTTTTCGTGCTTTGGCTATTGTAAATAGTGCTACTATGAACATAAAGATGAATATATTTTTTATTTTATTATTTTAAAATTTATTTTATTGAAGTGGTTGATTTACAACGTTGTGTTAGTTTCTGGTGTACGGCAAAGTGATGCAGTGACGCACAGATACATGTGTGTGTGTGTGTGCAAATATATATGCATATTTTCTTTATCATGGTGTTTTGGTTACATACTCTTGAGTTCACTCCTAAATACACCTGTTACGTAAGAAAGATGGGCATATTTTAAACCTGGGTTTATACAAAATCAAAGTCCAGTCCCTTTTCATTATGTCATGTGGTGATACTTTATGGTTTTCTACAGACAGGAAATTACAGTTTCAGTCTAAAGACTGAATAAAATTCTGTGTGTTGCATTTGTCATATCCATGATAGGAAACTTTTTTCCAATATATCTGAATGTTTCATTATGTAAATTCATTATAGGACCTCACTATTGTGAAAACGTTATAAATAATTCATAGGATTTTCTAAACTAGCAAGAAAAATTGGATTCACAATGTTTCAGTATAAACTACTTTAAAAGCTATTTTACTAGAGTAAACTTTAAAAAGAGAATTATATTAATACTGTGAAGGAGATATGATATTGCTTTTGTCACTCTGTTCATAGCCTGAATATCAATATTATAGTATTAAAAAAGTTGACTAAGTCAGAAAGCCAATTTGCAAAACAGTGCTAAAGAATTATGTTAGCAAATTCATTTTGTCATGTAAGAAAATGATAATAGACTGCTCCCATATGAAAAGTATACTTTGTCTTCATGTAGGGAGAGAGTTGAGAAAGGGAAAGACTGCTTTCATTTGATGTTTTCATGTTTTGTTTTAGAAAAATCTTTGAGCCATTAATATTCATTTATGTTGGAAAAATTTGAGTGATTTTTTTAATTAGTCATTAAATTGAAGAAAGTAGGGAAAACCAATAGACCATTCAGGTATGACCTAATTCAAATCCCTTATTAATGTACAGTGGAAGTGAGAAATAGATTTAAGGGACTAGATCTGATAGAGTGCCTGATGAACTATGGAAGGAGGTTTGTGACATTGTACAGAAGACAGGGACCAAGACCATCCCCATGGAAAAGAAATGCAAAAAGGCAAAATGGTTGTCTGAGGAGGCCTTACAAATAGCTGTGAAAAGAAGAGAAACGAAAAGCAAAGGAAAAAAGGGAAGATATTCCCATTTGAGTGCAGAGTTCCAAAGAATGGCAAGGAAAGATAAGAAAGCCTTCCTCAGCAATCAGTGCAAAGAAATAGAGGAAAACAACAGAATGGGAAAGACTAGAGATCTGTTCAAGAAAATTAGAGATACCAAGGGAATATTTCATGCAAGGATGGGTTCGATAAAGGACAGAAATGGTATGGACCTAACAGAAGCAGAAAATATTAAGAACAGGTGGCAAGAATACACAGAAAAACTGTACGAAAAAGATCTTCACGACCCAGATAATCACAATGGTGTGATCACTCACCTAGAGCCAGACATCCTGGAATGTGAAGTCAGGTGGGCCTTAGGAAGCATCACTATGAACAAAGCTAGTGGAGGCGATGGAATTCCAGTTGAGCTATTTCAAATTCTAAAAGATGATGCTGTGAAAGTGCTGCACTCAATATGCCAGCAAATTTGGAAAACTCAGCAGTGGCCACAGGACTGGAAAAGGTCAGTTTTCATTCCAATCCCAAAGAAAGGCAATCTCAAAGAATGCTCAAACTACTGCACAATTGCACTCATCTCACATGCTAGTAAAGTAATGCTCAAAATTCTCCAAGCTGGGCTTCAGCAATATGCGAACCGTGAACTTCCAGATGTTCAAGTTGGTTTTAGAAAAGGCAGAGGAACCAGAGATCAAATTGCCAACATCCGCTGGATCATCAAAAAAGCAAGAGAGTTCTAGAAAAACATCTGTTTCTGCTTTATTGACTATGCCAAAGCCTTTGATTGTGGATCACAATAAACTGTGGAATATTATGAAAGAGATGGGAATACCAGACCACCTGACCTGCCTCTTGAGAAACCTGTATACAGGTCAGGAAGCAACAGTTAGAACTGGACATGGACCAACAGACGGGTTCCAAATAGGAAAAGGAGTACATCAAGGCTGTATATTGTCACCCTACTTATTTAACTTATATGCAGAGTACATCATGAGAAACACTGGGCTGGAGGAAGCACAAGCTGGAATCAAGATTGCTGGGAGAAATATCAATAACCTCAGATATGCAGATGACACTACCCTTATGGCAGAAAATGAAGAGGAACTAAAAAGCCTCTTGATGAAAGTGAACGAAGAGAATGAAAAGTTGGCTTAAAGCTCAACATTTAGAAAACTAAGATCATGGCATCTGGTCCCAACACTTCATGGCAAATAGATGGGGAAACAGTGGAAACAGTGGCTGACTTTATTTTTCTGGGCTCCAAAATCACTGCAGATGGTGATTGCAGCCGTGAAATTAAAAGACGCTTGCTCCTTGGAAGGAAAGTTATGACTAACCTAGATAGCATATTAAAAAGCAGAGACATTACTTTGTCAACATAGGTCCATCTAGTCAAGGCTATGGTTTTTCCAGTGGTCATGTATGGATGTGAGAGTTGGACTGTGAAGAAAGCTGAGCGCCGAAAAATTGATGCTTTTGAACTGTGGTGTTGGAGAAGATTCTTGAGAGTCCCTTGGACTGCAAGGAGATCCAACCAGTCCATCCTAAAGGAGATCAGTCCTGGGTGTTCATTGGAGGGGCTGATGTTGAAGCTGAAACTCCAATACTTTGGCCACCTGATGCAGAGAGCTGACTCATTTGAAAAGACCCTGATGCTGGGAAAGAGTGAGAGCAGGAGGAGAAGGGGACAATGGAGGATGAGATGGTTGGATGGCTTCACCGACTCGATGCGCATGAGTTTGAGTAAACTCTGGGAGTTTGTGATGGACAGGGAGGCCTGGCGTGCTGCAATTCATGGGGTCACAAAGAGTCGGACGCAACTGAGCAACTGAACTGAACTAAACCCAACAGTATATTTTCTCCTTTAGATAAGATTTTGACATTTGAAAGTAAAAGTTCTTAAAGTATGAATTTCATATTACAAAGGAAAATAGATTGGAGTTCTTATGGGTTTTGCTGGCTTATCCAATAATAGGATACTTGAAGCTATGTCCTTAACTGATCCAGGAAAGGCATTTATTTTAAAAAGAAAATCCCAGGTTTATTTTAATCTTCCCCTTTACTGCAAACTTCACCTGCCACTTTCTTTTTCACTTCTCATCTCCTATGTCCTCATCCTCTACTTTTACATCAATTCCAGTGACTTCTGTCTACCCAAGTCTACCCTCCTCTCTATGTTCCTGTGTTAGAACTGACATTCTTAGGACACTTCCTGTTTTTCCTCCTTCCTTTTTAAAATATTTACCTCTTCTCGTTGGTGCAAATGGATTAAATTATCCATTCCAGATAATCATGTTTGAATTTTAAGAAGGACTTATTCTCTGAAAAGAGTGGACCTCATTGAAATGCTAGAAACTTCATATACTAGTTGAATTTTTAATAGAACAGAATCACTGTTCCTGTGTGGAACATACTTGAGCTCCCACTCATCTGAGAGCTCTATGAGACAGCAGAAGCAAAGTTTAAAAAGCCGCGCACTGCCTCATTTTATAGCTCCATCTCTTACTAACTATGCAACCAAGTGAAATTTAAGCTTGTTATGCTTAATAAGGTTACCTACCTCATAGGTGTGTAGTATGGATGAAATGAGATAATGTGTGTAAAGTACTTCTCCTGGTGTCTCCCTCACAGTAAATGCTCAAGACATGTAAGCTATTATGATTATCATTATTCATGTTTTATCTGGAAGTACTTGGGAATACTAATGAATAGAGCAGAACTCATTCTTACTTTCCAAGTTGAAAAAACACCTTTGTTGGTCTGGTTCAACTAGCCAAGGTTAAATAATTACTAGGTTGGTGCGACCGAAAGAAGCACATGATTTGTGTTTTCTAGTCTGGCAGGCAGGGGTTTGGCTGCAGGGTTTTCTTATTAGCTGCAGCAAATTATGCTCTGCATAATAGGATGGGGCTGACTGCTGATTTGGATGCTTGGTGCGTGCTTGCCAGCGTGAAGGGAATCACACTGTTTTCTATCCAGTGAAAGGTAAAATTAGCTTTTGTATTGGAGCTTGCATTATAAAGAACAGCACAGCTATTCACCCTGCCTCTTATTCCTGGCATATGTTAAACAAGTACTTAAATAACTGTTTCTGGTCCAGTGCAATTTTTAGTGTCTGTTCTTTGCCCAGTTCAAATTAATGTAAGAGTCATACAATTAACTTATATTGTAAATAGTGACTAATTATTTTCAGATAAATGTATGTACTGTGGAAATACAGTCATTGCAAATACCATGAACTATTTTAGTGACAGATATTCACTCTCTTCCTAATCTCATGGTAGTGAAACAGCTGAACTCCCAGCCTTGCTTTCCTTTACTGAATCAATATATAATATTCCCAGAAAGGCACTTACACATAAGTTGTTTTCCCCGTTTAATTATCCTATAAATGTGATAATGGCTGCCTTGAAAAATTGACTTAGAAACATATAAGTAAAGTGAAAATGAGAAATTTTCCTACTTTTCTGGCATGGACTTGACCATTAAAAATGAGTACAACTGAGAAGTTTGGGGATTAGACATTAGGTTCTTGAGCCATTCTGTAGCCCTGTTGCCTGAGAATATATCCTATTCCTAGTGAGCCCAGTAAAGAATATCTATTGAATATGATGATGCCTTACCATTCAGTAGCTATTTTCTAGTTAGTTGACTGATATTTTCTGACACTGATGAAATACCTTACCAATAGAGCTCAGAACATGGTGTGACTTCTTCTTGGGAGCTGTGCTCTCTTCAGAGCAGTTGTTAAATATTTCAGCTACTTTCAGAAAATCAGATTAAAACACAGTTCACTGTTCTTTAAGTAGTGTAGGCTCTTTCCAGGCCTTTAGGGATATGAAATTTCTTTTTCTGTTGGGACCACAGCATTCCAAAAGGAAATTAAAATGCAACATATTATGTTACTATATGGCAGGGGTGGGGACAGTTATTTCTTCCTTAAATAAGAATATAAACAGAGGAGAATATTTAAGTAAGGCAATAAAAATAAAACTTTATTTCTGATAGAATGTTCCTAATATAATGAAACACATACAAAATTAATGTTTTGGCACCATCGATAAATGGTTTAATTGTGAAAAACCTCATTGTAGCAGTCTAATGGAATATATTTATAACACCAGGTAGACAAAGCCATTGAGAGGTACGTCAGATTTTCTCATCCTTATTCAGAAGGAAAACTTTTAACTCTTCTGGTGATGCTGGTTCCATTCCAGCCCTCAGTAGATTATTGATTTTTTTTTTTAATGCCTTTTTTTTCTTTGCTTTGATATACTGACTCAAGAAATTTTGCACTCATCTTTCCCTAAATTAGCCTCTTGGGCTTAAAACCTAACCAATGATTCCATTTTGTGGCAAATCTCATGCTTGCATTTCATTCCCATACCCCATTCTCCTTACTATCGTGCTAAGAATTAGGAGGTAAGATGCAGGTTTCTGGTTTCCTTTTCAAGAGTAAATGGGATAAAATGGTACTTATGCTGAAGCACTAGGAAAATACTGAGGGAGAGATAATTTGGTGTTCACTATTCATTTATTTTGTGAAGTGAAAGACCAGGTATCTACAACAGAAGCCTCAGAGTCAGAGAGAGATGGGTTCTAGCCCCAGCTCTGATACTCACTACTCCATGACCAGGACAAGTTACATAATTCTCCTAGGTAATTCTTCACATGAGAAGGAAATAATCTTTTCAGCATTTTAGGATTCTGGGAGAAGTAAATGAGAGATTGTTGTAAAATACATTACAAAGTACCTACTTAATGAATTACTGTAATTGGAAAAACAAAATGTACCCTCTATCCCTAGCAAATGAAGCCCTTACTGATGAAGATATCAAAAATGAACCCCATGGCACTACAGTCTTGTAATAATGAATTAGAAGAACTAAGCTGAGAGTAAAATGGAGGTGGGGCAGAATACATTGTCTTTCACATGGTAGGCATGTAATGGTTCCCTGTTAAATGAATGAATAACCCGAGTAACAGATGAACTAAGTCTTGCAATGCTAACTAGCTACCCTCAATTTGTCAGAGAGGACTAATGTATTTCAGGCCCAGAATTCTGTAAGTCAGTTGGTGTGCCTTGCTATTTTTGGCAAAATACTTAAAGTTTTTACTTTACACAAAAATGCCAATTCCCAAAAGTGTCTGTGTAGTTTCTTCAGGCCAGGAGGAACAGTTGCTGCACACACTGGCCACTTACTCTACAGCTACAAAGAAGGTGAGGAAACCCCAGGGAAATCCCTTAGGCAGCCAAGAGGGAAGCCAAGGAATAGAGCAGCCGTAGTTTTCCAAAAGGAATGAAAACAATTCCCTTCTTATTACAAAAAAAGAAAGAAAAGAAATGGCACTATGATTTTTATCTGAACTGCACAGATTAATTTTGGTTGTAAGAAGAAATAGGTAAAGATGCAATAAAACTGAAGGCACAACAAAACTACCTCCACAAACCCGTTTGTCTACATTTTGATTTTCGAAGGAATTTCTTCAGTGAGACTGGATTTGTCTTCACCAAATTCCGGTCCTCCTGTAGAGAACTTCTACTGCCTACCTAATTATCCATTTACTCTCATAATAGGTCTCCTATTTTTGCTCAGTTGAAACAGTTGTTTCATGCTGAACAACTTTTTTTTTTAAGTATATGATTTAATTCTATTGGCTTCTAATGTTAGATTTATGTAATATTCCTTATGAACAAAAGCATCACGCTGAAAGGGCAGAAACCATCTAATGAGGACCCTTGAGCTGTAGCAAAACTTCTCCTTACTGCAGGCTCTGCTCACTCCCGCCCTCCTTAGCACTCCTCAGGGGTTTCTGCCTCAGCTCCCTCTAAACTATTGGCTTTCATTACTTAAAGGGTCAAAGTGATGCCTCTTCTCATCACCTCCCGAACAGCTTCTGTTCTGTGCTTGACGCTTTCATTTCTTTGAAGCCTCTGTGTACCATTTCCACTTGACCAACACCACAGGGAGTTGAATTATCAAAGAATCACTCCCTTCTGAGAATTCTTAAAGAAAAACCTCCCATTCTGAGATAAAATAACAGATGCAATGAGTTTCCCATTCACTCTATAGGATACTAAACAACGTCAAGTTGAATTCTCTGCTGTGCGAGGTTTGGAGTGGATTTTTTTCAGCTGTGGATGGACAGGGACCATCCACATAATGCCAATGGAGGCAAATTTCCTGTTCGATTCTCGTGTCGTCTCTGGACTCTTCTGAATGCCAGAGTGCCTTCTCTCTCTGCCCAGGACATTCCTGCAGTGCTCCCTGTCAGCAGGGTTAATGTCTTATTAAAAAGGGCTGGAGGAAGGGTATGTCTTGTGATGTACCATATCATTTGTTAAAATAAACAAGTATTGAAACAAATGGCTGCAAAGTGTTGTTTAGGTTTTTTTTTCCCCTAGTACAGTGACATATTTGAATATAGTTTTGAAAAACAAAGAGGAAAAGACACTGATTTGTTCAGGGTTCATTCTATGTCAAGCATTTGTTGTCTCCTTTAATCACCACCACATTCCTGTAAGATAGATGTTTGTGGGTCACACTTTACAGGGGAGAAAGGGGCTCCAGGGCAGGGAAGAACTTGCCTGATGTCACACACTGGAAAGAGTCAATGCATGACCAAGTTTTCTGGACATTCCTCTTCTGTGCTCATTTAGGTGACTCTTCCCTTATACTAACGTCATTCCAGGGGTATAAAGATAATTCTGTCTTATAAAATTCAAACATTATGAAACCAGATTCTTGGTTATGATCTGCAAATCTGAAAAGATAAGAACATGAAACCTATAGGTAAGAATGTTATGTTCATTCTTCTGTTAAGAATAGAATAAAAGTTGAGGACTCAGACCAAAGAGTAAAGTTGATTTTGTTCTCAGAACATTTCGGTGCAAATTGGGTTAAATAATGACTGAGAATCAGCTCTTTGATATTTTCTTAGGAAATATGAGCACTTGTTTAATATTCTGAGATAGTGGTTAAAGTGAGCATGTACACACACACACACAGAATACATTAGAGGGACACATTGTATAGAGTGCTGAATCCCCCAGTATCTCCCAACTACATTCACAGGGAGTGTTAATTATGAATTTGAAGTATAGAGGCTGATGATCTAGATCATGTCCTGGTGCTACTAGATGACTGACTTTAGAAAAATTATGTGGCATCTTAGCAAGATTTTTCCTCTTATTGTAAGTGGAGATAATATAACTCATAGAAAATATATGTATATTGAATAGAATGCATGTATTTTTAAGCAATAGAAATCCCAACTGAAAAATGACATTTTATCCTCATAGAATTGAATGTTCCAAGAGCAGTTCTGGCTTGAGACGTGACTTAATCTAGAACTTCATCAAGATCATCAGGATTCATCTCTAGGATCTGGTTCCTTCTTATCTTGACACAAAACTCAAATATAAAAGTGGGCCTCTGGCAAATATTGACTACAGCAGTTTCAAGCTCCAAATCCATATGCCCAGTGAAGAACATGTCAATTTATGCCCCAGAATTTGCACAATGGATACTGAGGCTTGTTCTTATTGAACTGATTTATATTGCATGCATGCGTGTGTGCTAAGTTCCTTCATTCGTGGCCGACCCTTTGTGATCCTATGGATTGTATGTAGCCCGCTAGGCTCCTCTGTCCATGAGATTCTCCAGGCAAGAATACTGGAGTGGGCTGCCATGCCCTCCTTGATTTATATCACATGCATATTAAGTCACTTCAGTCATGTCCAACTCTGTGCGACCCTGGGGACTGTAGCCTGCCAGGTTCCACTGTCCTTGGGATTCTTCAGGCAAGAATACTGGAGTGGGTTGCCATGCTCTCCTCCAGGGGATCTTGCTGACCCAGGAATTGGACTTGTGCCTTTTAATGTCTCCTGCATTGGCAGCGGGTTCTTTACCACTAGCACCACCTGAGAAGCCCCTTATATTGCATGCTCATCCCTTAAACAATTGCCGTTGCCAGTCAATAAGATAGTCTGAGTGGCTTCAGCCATTACATTCTTAAGAGGAGACTGGGCTGAAGATACACATTTTGGAGTTGTTAGCATGTGGAGGATATTTAAACTTGTAGGCTTAGTTAGAATTACCAAGGGAGTGTAGATAGAGGAGAGAGGCAGACCAGGGCTGAGCATAATAGTGTTTTAATGCTAAGAGCTTGAGAGAGGGAAACCAAAAAAGGATAGCAAGTAGGAGAAATCAAATGAGCTATGATAAAAATCAGGAGAATATGTTATTCTGAAAGGTAATTTTTTTGGAAGAGAATGGTTAACTGAGTCAACTATTAGGGATGGAGTATGCAAGAGTAAGATCAATAACTGAGATGCAAGGAGGAGGTTAAAAATTGATGACGTTGATACCAATGATTGAAGTGAAATAGTGGAAGCAAAAGCTTGATTGAAGTGGGTTTATGAGAAAAGGGAGGTGAGAAATTGGAGAAAGAAAGAGAGAAACCTTTCATGGAATATTGCTGCAAAAATGGGCAAAGTAATTAGAGTAATGGGCTTCCCTGGTAGCTCAGACTGTAAAGAATCTGCCTGCAATGCAGGAGACCTGGGTTCAATTGCTGGGCTGGGAAGATCTCCTGGAGAAGAAAATGGCTACCCACTCCAGTATTCTTGCCTGGAGAATTCCATGGACAGAGGAACCTGATGGGCTACAGTCCATGGGGTCGCAAAGAGTTGGACACAACTGAATGACTAACACTACCACTACTACTAATCAGAGTAAAGGCTGGCAAAGAAAGTGGAATCATAAAAATATTTTTCTAAAATAAGAAAGATAAAACTATATTTATTTGATGGTAAGAACTATTTGGTAAGAATGTAAAGTTAATGATGAAGAAGAGAGAGGAGGATTGCTGTATCAATGTGATAAAGGAGGTAAGAAAAGATGGGGTCTAGCAGAGGAGTTAGCTTTGGGCAGCAGCTGTCCCAACTGGAGAGAAGGCAGGAAGGGGGCAGGTACTGATGTGCAGTTGGTTAGAGGCGGTGGCCAGGGGCTATGGAAGTCTCCCTCTGACTTGTTTCAGTTTCATGGTGATCTTATAATCATGAGAATGGGGCAACTGTTACTGGGAGTTTGTAGAGAGGGGGTAAAAAATGAAATTGTTTCCTGTTTTGTTTTTAGACAACCATAGGAACGTAAAGGGTGAAGAATATGATTCCCGAGTAGCATTTTAAGGGCCCACTGGCAGCTATTTTTAAGAATTTAAATTGAGTCCAGTTGGCTTAATTGTATGTTTATCCAAGTCCCTGTTAGCTTCTTGGGTACAGGACTGGAGCTGACAGAGTTAGATTTAGTGAGGCTACGGTATTAGCCCTATAGATGAGTGGGAAAGAGACAAGGGAATCAAGGGAGGAAGAGGAGCAAGGATTTGATGCCATTTTCTTGGCTTAAATGATCATCTTCTCTTACTAAAGTTAGTGCCACAGTCTCTTGAATGACTTTTACCTGCATCTTGCTTCTCTCAAATCCCTTCTCTGCGCCACAGCAGGAGTGATTTTTCTGAGGAACAAATTTGGGATACTCCTTTACTTAACACCACTCCACTGCCCTCAGGATGAAGTCCAATGTTCTTAAGGTGTTTTCTGGGGACCTTTATGATCTGGTATTGCTTATTTTCTTAGGCTCCATTTCTTTCCACTTCTCATTATTCTTGAATTCAACCAGACATTAAAGTACTTTAGTTTTCATGCTCTTTCTAGCCTCTGGAACAATCTTCTCTCATTTCCATACTCTTTTCCTGAGTAGCTCCCACTTGTCTTCCAGATTCAACTAAAGCATTGATTCACCCCTGTGGTTTTCTCTGCAATACCAAGGCTACTTGTGGTTCTCTACTATCATTTGTTTTTACTCATAAGCTTTCTTTTGAAGAATGTTTTTGCCCTATTTAAAAATGGAGAAAAAAAGAAAACCTAAGAATACAGGTTAACCCTTTCATTTTGTTTTACAGAGTGCATGGTTCTATACCTAGACGCCTCTGATGATCAGAACTCTATAGCTTCCTCAGAGAACTTTTAATCTTAGGGTGGAGGGGAGATAGATCCAATAAATAATTATTAAATCATGCAGGAGGTGCAATATTAGACATTCATAATGCGTAGGTTATAATTCTAGCTTATCACCTGTTGTTCTCATGTGTTTTGATCAAACTGCGGTGTAAACTCTGTGCACAATGTGCTTTTTGAGTTTCCTTTGTGTGTTCTCTCATTTCTGCTTAATGTCTAGCACTGGGTTTGTCTCATACTAGGACTTCAGTAAAACTAACTGATAGAGCGAGGCTTACCTACTGCTTTCTATTTCCTATAAAATGAATATTGTATGGCTATGCCAGGCAAGAAAAGTTAAGTACTTTTTGAATCAGAATGCTTCTAAGCATATTAAAAATTATGAAAATTAATTTGAAAGAAAATTCTTGGACTTGAAGGGAGGAGTAAGAAAAAATTAATAGTACCTAATACTGAGCCATATCCTCCAAAAGTACTTTATTTATACTATCTAATTTAATAGTCACTGTGTTCCAGTTCTGTTATTATTGTTATCAATTTTGCAGAAAAAAGTGCTAAAGTACAGATTTTAAAGAAACTTTCAGTACCACAGAGCCAAAAAATCATGGAGTTGGGATTTGAACCCCAGCAGCCTAACATAGATACACATGTGTGTGTGCATGTTCAGTTGTGTGACTGACTCTTTGTGACCCCATGGACTGCCAGGTCCCACTGTCCATGGGATTTTTCAAGCAAGAATGCTGAAGTGGGTTGCCATTTCCTCCTCCAGGGGATCTTCCCAACCCAGGGGCTGAACACACGTCTCCTGCATTGGCAGGCAGTTTCGTTATCGTTGAGCTACCTGCGAAGCCCAACATAAAGGCACACATTTAACCAAATTACTATAGTCTTCACATTGAACTCCTTCAGGTTCCAGGCAACAGACCAAAACACTTTTAAGGCCCTTTTTTGTTTTAAATTTACTTTATTTTAGGTAGAAAGATTATTTCTGGTTAGAAGCAGAGACATTTTCTTGTATTTCGTTTAGCACTCATTTTTACCACCTGCTTGATATTAAAATAATTATAATGCATGTGATCATATTTTCTCATACTTCTTATAAAATTAGAATATTTGAGAACAGGATTTTTCTGGAAGAACTGAAAAGAATAATCAGAAGAAATGAATATTTGATCAATTTGGATAAAATGCAATTGCTGTATTTCCCTCAAATAAAACTCAGTAGTTTGACATACGTTCTGTATCCTGAAGTCTATTACACAGTGATTAATGGTGAGAGCAATTTGTTTTCCATCATGTAGAAGCTGATATTAGATTGCCTGAACTCATAAGCCAACAGCCTGCTTTAAACTTTCCTTTTATAACTGGCTCAGCTCTCCGGGGAACCTAAGCTCCCTTTTTTGGAGATAAATCTATGAATTGACTGATACTCACACGTACTGAAAAGGCTTTGGGGAAATCCTTTGAGAAAGTTGATCTTCCCACATGCTACTCACTGAAAGATAAATGAAGACTGTTTTTTACAAGATATTTACTCTTTTTGGATGCAAGTGTATGTATACACTCATGTATTAGATCTTGCTCCACTTAGAGTACACTATACTCACACACTTTGTCTTCCTGTAGTATGGATTTCAACTCATGTTTCAATTTTCTGCTGTTAGGACAACCCTTCATTACACATTTTCCTTGTAATATTTATGGTATCTTAGAGATGTTTTACAATACAGTTTCACACATCCAAGGAGACAGTTGCTCTGGATTTGCAGTCAGCTAAAGGGCAAAGAAAAAGCACTCTTGCCTCTGAAAAGGGGTAAAGACTGAGAATGTATGGATGATGAAGATATTTAAGGAACAAATGGCAACTTGACAAGACAAGCAATGGTCAAAGGTGAATGAAAATCAGTGAAAAACTATTGCCTTTTGAAGCATCATTTCTGCTATGAAGTCTTAATCTTGTTTAGCTAAGGGTTTGTCAATGAGCTCAGTGGGGAAATTTGATTTTACTTTGACCCATGGTTGGATGAGTTGCAGAAATATCTTTCAGGACAAGAAATTAAATAAAAACAAATTCAATTCTTCTTCGATGTGGGACATAAATGTTCCCAGCGTCCATCTTTTATCTTAGCAAAAACGGTAAAATGCTACTTAACTTAAGAACTATAGTGAATGTAAAGGTACTCTCCAGGAGAAAACAAACAAACAAACAAACAAAATTTTCTGCTCTACTGAATTATTACATAAAGTCTTAACCATTATTACTAGTGTTTTCTTTCCTCAGGTATAGTCTCTTGCATTTTCAGCCTTTAAATTTCTCAGTCACTGTCACAGATGTTGGTGGTTATCTGTTAATAGCTATTTCTCTCTTCTTACTAATGGAACTCTTTTTATGTTTATTTTCTAGTTGTCATTATCCTAACATGTGAGGAGATGCTTCAGGGAATGCTGGCCCTTAACCCAGGACAGAAATCTTGATAACCCAATTATGCTTATTGGATAATTATGGCTTGATTAAGCCAATTTTGGTAATTTCATTACTTATTGACAATGACTGACTGAGGAGTACCATGTGACCTTATTCAGGTCAATAAAACTGAGCCAAGAAGGCTGAGGAGAACATGGCTAGGGATTCTGAAAAAGATTTTCTAGATCTTATAACAGCACCCAAGAGATTCGTTCCCTCTTTGTTTTGCCTCTGGACATTGCTATTTGTGCATGAACTGTATGGTATTGCTGTACCCATCCTGAGACCACAGTGAGAGCTTGCTGACAAAATGGGAAGAGCAGAATGGAAAATAGGCCTTTCAGTACTGATTTGTTTTTCCACAGTAAATCACAACACTTCATCAAAATGATTTGAAATGAGAACATGGAGAGATAAAACCAACATCTATTGTTACTAGACATAGAAAAGAATTTTCCAGTAGTTTTAAGGAATGAAAGACAAACTACATAATGGTAGAACAAGCCAAGTTGATACATTTTGTCCTCACTTCTGGCACAGCATGCCAGCATGCACTTGAACCCCCATTGTGCACTAGGAGAGTCAGAACCCAGAGACTCAGGATGCTCACAGTTTTCTTGTGGCAATTCTAATTATTCTCAAAAACATTCTTGCTCTGTTCACAGAATCCCTCCAGGTATTTTTAAGATATAAGTACTTTTACTGAGTAGCTTGTTCCTACTGTTTTTAATAAGTTCCTCTAAATTAGCAAAATAAAACATGTGGAACTCCTTATTGGTTAAAGTCCCATCAGGAAACGAAAAACACATTGGGTTTATTTGAGGAGTTTTTAATAAAAGGATCAGTTACAAAAATATCAGCAAAATGTAGGGAAAGCACAAGAGAGTAGATCCTCTAGGCTAGTAACAGGAGGCTGTTACCACACCTAAGTTTAAGGCATAGAGCAGTCACTGGAACCCAAAGAGAGAAGGCTGCCAGACAGGAGCTGTGAGTAATTGCTAGAGGGGTGCAGACAGCCTTAAGTGCCCCTGCAGGAAAAAAAGTGAGAGCATAAATAACTTAACCTTGCTCTCTTCCTTCACTCTGATATTTTACTGGTACCTCCTATTGACTGAATCCAACCAGAAGCCAGGAGGCAAAGGAGCTTGTTGATCCAGTTCATGGAGGTTAGTCACCTGGGGCACAGTGCAAGGTGGAGGGGAGAGTAGGCATACCCACCACAACCCCTCTTCTGGTGCCTCCTTAGCAAGTCCCAATGATGTTGTTCCGAGTAGACATTTGAACATAGTATGTATTCTGCCTGAAATGTTCCTTCATTCTCCATGTTTCTAAGTCACAACAACCTGCCTACCCCAAACCCCAGCTCCATCTGGCTAAAGATCTAGTTCAAGACTCAAATCATGTTACCTCCCCTGGGAAGGCAGGAGCTATTGGTGCCTAATTTTGATAACCAACTGAGTCAGTTAGAATTAAAATCAGTTGAAAAAACAGAAAACCCAATAAAAGAATAGTTAAAACCTGATAGAACTTTCTTTCTCATGCTAGTTGAATCTACTTAGGAAAACCCATGAATCTCTGGAAACTGTCTTACAGCAAATGAATGAACTTACCTTATGTACTAGGAGTCAGAGTCCAAGCAGAGGTAGTCTGCAAAGCTTATTATTATCTGCTCACAATTTTAAGATGGAGAGATACTACATCTAGAGAGATTTCTACAGACTTGTAGAAATATGTAAGAGTTATTAGGTAATATTGAAACCGAGTTATTTTATGTTAAAAAAAAACAAAAACAAAAACAACAGTGGGAAAGAAGGACTTGAGGCACAGCACATGGTAATCACATATTTTCCCTCTCAAGTCTATGCAGAAAGATAGTAAAAGAGGAATCTAATTACGTGAACTCTTTAAAAATAGCTCTCTCAATATTCCCTCTCCAGTAAGGGTAATCATTGTCCAATTATATGATTTTCCAATTGCAAGAACGTTTTGAGGAATTGGCATGATGGCTATGAAGAGTTTGCTAATGATGGTCAATATTTTTCCACTAAACTTGACACTTGAGCAATGAAGGGGTAGGGACACCAAACCCTGTGTAGTCAAAAATCCACATAAAGCTCTTGACTCCTCCTACACTTAACTCCTGAATACTGACTGTTGACCAGAATCCATGCCAATAACATAAATGGGTGATAAATATATATTTTGTATGTTATATGTATTTTATAGTGTATTGCTATAATAAAATAAGCTAAAGAAAATAAAATACTTTAAGGAAAATCATAAGGAAGAAAATATACATTACAGTGCTTATTATTGTTCAGTTGCTAAGTCATGTCTGACTCTTTGTGACCCCATAGACTGCAAGATGTCAGGCTCCTCTGTCCTCCTCTGGAGTTTGCTCAAATTTATGTGCATTAGGTCGGTGATGTCATCCAACCATCTCATCTTCTGTTCCCCTCTTCTCCTCTTGCCCTCAATCTTTCCCAGCATCGGTGTCTTTTCCAATGAGTCAGCTCTTCGCATTAGGGGTCCATTTATTGGAGCTTCAAAATTAGTCCTTTCAACAAATATTCAGGATTGATTTCCTTTAGGGCTGACTGGTTTGATCTCCTTGCTGTCCAAGGGACTCACAAGAGTCTTCTCTAGCATCACAATTCAAAAGCATCAATTCTTCAGTGCTCAGCTTTCTTTATGGTCCAACTCTCACATCCATACATGACTACAAGAAAAACCATAGCTTTGACTATACAGACCTTTGTTGGCAAAGTGATTTCTTTGCTTATTAATATACTACCTAGGTTTATCATAGCTTTACCTCCAAGGAACAAACATCTTTTAATTTCATGAATGAAATTACTGTGCACAGTGATTTTGGAGCCCAAGAAAATAAAGTCTGTCACTGTTTCCATTGTTTCCCCTTCTATTTGCCATGAAGTGATGGGACTGGATGCCATGATCTTAGTTTTTTGAATGTTGAGTTTTAAGCCTGCTTTTTTACTCTCTTCTTTCACCTTCATCAAGAGGTTTTTTAGTTCCTCTTTGCTTTCTGCCATTAGGGTGGTGTCATCTGTTTACCTGAGGTTATTGATATTTCTCCCAGCAATCTTGATTATAGCTTGTGCTTCATCCAGCCAGCATTTTGCATGATGTATTCTGCATATAAGTTAAATAAGCAGGCTGACAATATACATCCTGTATATACAATATACAACCTTGATATACTCCTTTCCCAATTTTGAACCAGTTCATTGTTCCATGTCTGGTTCTAACTGTTGCTTCTTGATCTACATACAGGTTTCTCAAGAAGCAGGTAAGGTGGTCTGGTATTCCTATCTCTTTAAGAATTTTCCACTGTTTGTTATGATCCACAGAGTCAAAGGCTTTCACATAGTCAATGAAGCAGAAATAGATGATTTTTTGGAATCCCCTTGCTTTTTCTGTGATTCAATGGATGTTAGCAATTTGATCTCTAGTTCCTGTGTGGTTTCTAAATCCATTTTGTACATCTGGACGTTCTCGGTTCACGTACTGTAGAAGCCTGGTTTGAAGGATTTTGAGCATTACCTCGCTAGTAGGTGAAATGAGTGCAATTGTGTGGTAGTTTGAACATTCTTCAGCGTTTCTGTTCTTTGGGGTTGGAATGAAAACTGACCCTTTCCAGTCCTGTGGCCACCGCTGAGTTTCCCAAACTTGCTCGCATATTGAGTGCAGCACTTTAGCAGCATTGTCTATGAGGATTTGGAATAGTTCCGGTGGAATTCCATCACCTCCACTAGCTTTGTTTGTAGAAATGCTTCCTGAGGCCCAGTTGACTTCACACTCCAGATGTCTGGCTCTAGGTGAGTAACTGCACCATCATGGTTATCTGGGTCATTAAGACCTCTTTTATACAGTTCCTCTGGTGTATTCTTGCCACCTCTTCTTATATCTTCTACAGCTATTAGGTCTGTACTGTTTCTGTCCTTTATTGTGCCCATCTTTGCATGAAATGTTCCCTTGGTATCTCAAATTTTTTTGAAGAGATCTGTAGTCTTTCCTATTGTTATTTTCCTCTACTTCTTTGCATTGTTCATTGAAGAAGGCCTTCTTATCTCTGCTAGCTATTCTTTGGAACTCTGCATTTAGATGGGTTTATCTTTCCTTTTCTCCTTTGCCTTTCCCTTCTCTTCTGTTCTCAATTATTTGTAAGGCCTCTCCAGACAACCATTTTTCTTGTTGCATTTCTTTTTCTTGGGTTGATTTTAGTCACTGATTGCTGTACAGTGTTATAAACCTCTGTCCATAGTTCTTCAGGCACTCTGTCTACCAGATCAAATCCCTTGAATCTATTTATCACTTTCACCATATAATCAAAAGGGGTTGATTTAGGTCATACCTGAATGGTCTATTCGTTTTCCCTACTTTCTTCAATTTAAGTCTGAATTTTGCAATAAGGTATTCATGATCTGAGCTGTGGAAAATTCTTAAAGAGATAGGAGTACCAGACCACTTTTTATTACAACACTGTGCAGTACTTATTGATACCATAAGTTTACATTGTTTGCAAGATGAATTGTCTGTCAGTGCCTATGTCAATATTGTCTTATAGGATATGAAACACTGTAGTTTTTATACATATTACCAACACTAGACATTAAAATTGAAAAGATCATGTGAAAAATAGAAATTGTTATTTACTTATGGGTATAACTATTCATGCATTGATAACAAAGCCTAATGTATTAATAATTGATATGGTTCTTGAGGACCTAGCCAATGCACTAATGAATGAATTTTTATGAATTTTTTTATAGCATACAGTATTAGAGTCATGGGCTACCATGGTAGCCCAGTGGTAAAGAATCTGCTTCCCAATGCAGTAGACATGCGTTCAGTCCCTGGGTCAGGAAGAGCACCTGTAGAAAGAAATGGCTACCCACTCCAGTATTCTTGCCTGGGAAATTAGATGGTCAGTGGAGCCTAGCGGGCTATAGTCTATAGGGTTGCAAAAGAGTTGGACATGACTTAGCGACTACCCAACAACAGTAACTTTACAGTCATATTCATAATCCAATATTGGAAACATTGTTACATTAAAAGAAAACACTTACCTGTGCTAATAGGTTGTTAACACTGTTTCTCTAATTATGAAAAAGACAGGCATATTGTACGGTAATATTATTCTTTGAAAGCAGAGTTATAAAACACTATGAAAACAAGCACATTGTTAGTGTTATACTAAATAACATTTTATACATATGGAAGTATAGGCTATCCACTTCAATACAAGTTTGACTAATGATGCTCTATACTGTAATATTAGGCAATGATGATGACACATAAACATCTAATATTGTTCTTGCCCTACAGTTACTAGATTTTCACACAAAGTATACACATATGCATAATAGATAAGTTTATTAACTGTATGGCATTTACTATTCATTAAGCAAAAATGGATCATCCAGGTCTTCATCCTCGTCTGCATGTTGAGTAGCCTGAAGAGGAGAAGGGAGAGAAGCTGTTCATCTTGCTCCCTCAGAGGTGGCGGAGGTGGAAGGAGGGGCAGGAGAGGCAGACTCAGACAGTGTAACTTAACAAATACATTGTAATTTTTTTGCATTTGCATTCTAATTTCTCTAAAAATGTTTCTATGCAGTACCAATCCTCCTTTCATTGTTTACTTTAGTTTCAGTGCCTTTATTATAGAAATGACCATGTCATAGAAGTCCAAAGAAGTCTTGAATAATCAGAACATTGCCAGATTGTCTCATGTCAATTTGTTTTCTGGCTATGCTTCTTCTATATCTTCTTCCTCATCATCTGGCTCTGGTTCCAAAGCACTCATCTCTATAGAGTCATCTTCTGTTAATTCCTCTAGTTTAGTGCCTACTAGCTCTTGAATTTCTCTAAGATCCATATCTTGAAACCATTCACCTCTCACCTTTTTTTTGCCATAGCCACAATCTCTTTTTGTTGTTTCCTTGATCAACTCTCATAAATTCTGTGAAATCATACAGAATATCTGGACATGGTTTTCTCCAGAATGAATTGATTGTTTGGGGTTTAATGGGGTTACATCTTTTCCTGTAACAAAGATAGTATCTTCAGTGTGTGATCCTTCCAGACTTTCTCATGTTTTCTCTGTGAGGGTTCTCTTTCACCATTGACAATTCTTTTTGTAGAGTACCATGTATAGTGAGTCCTAAAGATCCTTATGACTCCCTAATCTAGACGCTGAATTAGAGATAGTGTTTGGAGTCAAGTAGACCACTTCACTGTCTTTGGTGTTGGATTCATGGGGTTCTATGTGGCCAGGGGACATTGTTCAACATCAAAAGAACTTTAAAAGCAGTCCTTTACAGGCAAGGTACTTTTTGACTTCTGAGACAAAGCATTGATGGAACCAATCCATAAAAAGTGTTATCCTTCTTCCAGGCCAGGCCTTTTTATTGTACAGTGAGAAAGCTGTCAGCTAGTCTTTATCTTTTCTTTTCAAAGGGAAAAGCTGCTTGGAAGTTAGCAGCTTTTATAAATAAGGCAGCTCTGATCATGAACTTGACTGCATTTGCACATAACAGTGGAATTAGCCTATCCCTTCCTGCCTTAAAACCTGGTGCTCAATCTCTTCCTTATTAATAAATGTCCTTAATGGCATGTTTCTTTCCCAGAATATGGCACTTTCATCTGTATTATAAAAGGATATCAGGCAGATATCTTTCGTCTTTAATAATTTCCTTAATGGCAGCTAGGAACTTGTCTGCTGCCTTTTGATTAGTGGAAGCTGCTTCTCCTGTTATCTTGACATTTTAAAAGCCAAATTTCTTTCTAAAATTATCAAATATTCCTTTGCTAGTGTTAAACTCTCCAGCTCTAAATCCTTCACTTTTTTTTTTTTTTTGCTTTAAGTTGTCATATAATGACTTTACCTTTATTTAAATCTTATTAGGGTCTATAGGTATCCTTTCTTATAGCCATCCTATACCCACATAAACTGCATTTTTAATAAGAGATAAAAAGTCATTTTACCAGAAATGCAAGTTTTTGGACCTCCTGGCATAGACGAAGTGAAGGCTTCACTAACTTCCTTGTCTTTTTTGTTTTTTTTTTTTTAAACAATGATCATTGCATTAGCTTCATTTATCTTGAAATGGTGGAACCCCAGCTGCAGACTTCCATCTATGGTACATATCAAACAATTCAGCTTGTTCTTATGATGTCATGTGTTTTCTCTGCTTTTGAAGAGCACTTCCAGCATCACTGGAAGTGGCACTTCATATTGGTCCCATGGTGTTACTTAAAGTTTACTGTATTTTACTAACATGAAGAAAAATACATGAGAACCCCAAGACATCACTTTTTCCTGATACACAATTTACTGAAGAGAGGAACTGCTCAAGAGGAGATAATTTGTATCACGTGGCATTTTAAGCAGATTCTTTCAACACATGAGCTCATTGCAACAAGGGGAGGTGGTTACAAAATGTTTACTGTAGTACAGTGTGTACTAACTTAATTTTTTGCAGTTATGACTTAATACTACATCTTTACATTTGCAAATGGATCTATATAAGGTTTGTAAGTGCATTCATAAATTTTGATAAATGTTAACCTTTTATAACAGATTGTGTATATTTTATGGTAGTAAATGATAAACTACTATCTACATATAGTTATGGAGAAGGAAATAACAACCCACTCCAGTATTCTTGCCTAGAAAATTCCTGGGACAGTAGAGCCTAGTGGCCTGCAGTCCGTGGGGTTGCAAAGAGTCAGACACAACTGAGCACCCATGCACACACATGTATTTTATGTGTTCATGGCATACCCAATTTTCTTAAGTTTTTTGGTTATATTTCTAGGGTACGTGGTTCATCTTGAGTTTTTCAATTTGTCACAAATATCAAAAGTATTTTCCAATATATTTTTTAAAAACGCACATATATAAAAAAAATAAAAATTAAAACACACTTCTATATCAGAGAAGGCATTGGCACCCCACTCCAATACTCTTGCCTGGAAAATCCCATGGATGTAGAAGCCTGGTAGGCTGCAGTCCATGGGGTCGCGAAGAGTCAGACTCGACTGAGTGACTTCACTTTCACTTTTCACTTTCATGCATTGGAGAAGGAAACGGCAACCCACTCTAGTATTCTTGCCCGGAGAATCCCAGGGATGGGGGAGCCTAGTGGGCTGCCGTCTATGCAGTCACACAGAGTCAGACATGACTGAAGTGACTCAGCAGCTGCAGCAGCAGCACATATATATGGACCCGTGTTGTTCAAATCTGGGTTGTTCAAGGTCAGCTATACATTAACACTGGGGTAATATGTGAGTGGAAACCTATTTATTCAGTTCTCCTGAGTAATTGTCCTGTCAGGTTCGTTGGGAAGCTGTATCTGTATCATAACCAGATACTGACAATAGGAAAATCAGTTCCTATTCTATGTTTCAATAACATCAGATATCATTCAGAAAGAGCTAACATTTGGAGGGATATTTCTGCCATCTAACTGTTACTGCCCTGGATTTTTATCAGATTTTGTTGGCTACTTGAATCCAATATTAAGCTCAGGAAAGTGATATTCAGTGGACTGAGAGAAGAGAGCAGTATCAGATGTTTCTTCTCTATTCTCGAAAAGATTATTTTAGAACACATAAAATTTGTTTTATAAAATTCATATTATAGAAAATCTTTTTAGAGGGACTGATTTTGCTCATTAGTTTTTTTTGTTTGTTTAACTGAGGTATAATTGCCATAAAACATTAGTTTCAAGCATATAACATAATGATTCAACGTTTGCATATATTGCAAAATAATCACCGTGATAATTCAGTATCCATCATGATACATAGTTACAATATTTTTCTTGTGAAGAGAACTTTTAAGATTAACTCTCTTAGCAGCTTTCAAATATGCAATAGAGTATTATTAACCCATGGCATCCTTATTTTATGACTAAAGCTTTATATTTTCAACCCCATTTTGCCCACTCACGACCCCACCTCTGGCAACTACTAATATGTTATCCATATCTGTGAATCTATGCACTTGGGTTTTGTTTTTGTTTTAATTCTACATGTAAGTGAGATCATACTGTATTTGTCTTTGTCTGTCAAACTTATTTCCCTTGGTGTAATAACATCAAAATCCATCCACATTGTTGCAAATGGCAAGATATCCCTGTTTTTTATGGTTGAAAATCTTCCATCCTGTGTGTATGTGTATATACTACATTTTCTTTATTCATTCATTTATCAATGGATACTTAAGTTCTTTCCATATCTTGGCCATTATAAACAATGCTGCAATGAATATGGAAGTCCATATATTAGTATCTTTTCAAAGTAGTGTTTTTATTTTCTTTTAATAAATATTCAAAAGTGGGATTGCTGAATCATCTGATAATTATTTTTAATTTTTAAATAAATTTCCATACTGTTCCTAGTGGCTGCACTAACTTACCTTCTCATCAATAGTCCATGAGGGTTCCATTTTCTCCACATCCTCACCAACAGTTACTTGTTGTATTTTTGATAATATCCATTCTAATAGGTGTGAGGAGGTATTTCATTGTGGTTTTGATTTGCATTTCTCTGATGAAGAGTGATGCTGAATACCTCTTCATGTACCGGTTGGTCATCTGTATGTCTTCTTTGAAAGGAAATGTCTATTCAGAGCCTCTGCCCAGTTTTTCATCGGATTATTTGTGTTTTTTTGTTATTGAGTTGTATGAGTCTTTGGATATTCATTACTTGTAGTATATGTAATTTGCAAATAATTTGTCCTGTTCTGTAGGTTGCGTTTCATTTTGTTGATGGTTTTCTTTGTTATGTAGTTGTAGTTCCATTTGTTTATTTTGATTTTATTATCTTTGCTTTTTGGTATCAAATCCAAAAAATCTTTGGCAAGACTGATATCAAGGAACTTACTGCACATGTTTTCTTCTAGGAGTTTTATGGTCTCAGGCCTTATATTCAAGTCTTTAATCCATTTTAAGTTAATTTTTTGTGTGTCGTGTAGGAGAATAGTCTATTTAAGCTTTCATGAACACTCTCAATCTAGTTCTTGCTCCTCCTCTAATTCTCATTTCTCTCTTGCTTTCCCCATTCCCTCAATCTCATAGATGTCTCTTATGTCTCATATTTTGTACTATAGAACATTTTCTATTAATTTATAGAAAGATAGCAATCTAGTTTCTGGAAGAAAATAATTTAAACTATCAGCAGAAAAGAGGTTCAGTATTTAAACACTGTTCACACTTGAGTGCCAACTTTAGTACCTTTTAAGAATTCAAGAAAAAAGGAAGGGAGGGAGGAAAAGAGGAAGGGAAATACAGAAGAGTGATTGGAAAAGGAGGAAGAAGAGAATAGGGGAAAGAGGAATGGGGGACGGAAGAAGAGGGAAATATCTCATCAAATCATAGGAGATATCTCTGTGAGACTGAATGAACTGATCCTGAGGATCCTGTGGCACTTAAGATTCTATGACAGAAGTTTAACTCTTTAAAAGACATTTTAAAAATCGGTAAAGTGATCATTTTAAAAAGAAATGTAATGTTGCCTTGTTACACTTAGAAATATACTCAATAAAATTCTGAAGAATTTTAGTCAATTGGCAGAGACTCAAAACACATTAAGCCTATCTATAAAGTGTAAAGAGAAGAGGTGAGACTAGCATTCTAACTATACTTTTTAGTGCATTTGATGCCGTAATGGAAAAATATATCTCTACACATTCATACACTGTTCTCAGGCTGACTTAATAGACCTGAATTTAAATTACACTTGACTGTGTAGGAGTCTGCTACAGGTGTTCTGGAAAGGAAAAATCCTTCTGGTTTAAATGTTAACTCAAAAATACAAAAGCCCCAGGTTTGCTTTCATATGTCACAGTGAAAATCAGCTAGAAACAGTTTTATCTGTCCTTGAAAAAAAATGTTTTAAAATTGGCTCTAAAATCTCATCTTCCAGATGGGCAGCCTTAAGCAGGCCCTACTGAGATGGCATATGAAAGACCTAAATATGCTTTCAGTCTACACACGGATCCCTCAGGTTGACAATAAATATTTAAAGAGTTGCTGGTGTGTCACGAAAACAAAACTACACTTTGTTTCTGTGTGGGATGGTTTATAAATAAATCTGCTTTCTACTTTTTCCTGTCTAGTCATTTTTCTTTAAAGGTGCTAAACCCAGCTGCGTTTTCAAGGGCTCACCAGTATGCTGAGCCACATGGCTGAGTTACACGGTCATCAGAAGCTGCAAATAGGTGTCTCTTGGACTCATACATACGTTCTGTGGGTGCTGCCATTGTACACATTCCTGTTGCCCATAGAAAACATTGCTCTGCCTTGGAGACCCAGATGATACAGCTCACCCAGCAATAAGACTATAACTACATTCATTCATTCATGTGTAAACGTTGTTCTAGGCACTGCTAAGTGCCGGGGTTACAAACACGAGAATGGCAAACATAATAGTAATAATAATGATATAGCAGCTAAACAACCACATTGAACAGCTACTTTAAGGCAGCATAGAATTTTACATCATTTAGTCTTCTCCAAAATTCTTCGAGGTGGATATAACCTCCTTTCTTATACATATGAAATCTTAGGCCCAAAGACAATGTTTTTATTGTCACATTCAAGGGTAGCTTAGCTGGTAAAGAATTTGCCTGCAATGCGGGAGACCCTGGTTCAATTTCTAGGTCAGGAAGTTCCCCTAGAGAAGGGATAGGCTACCCACTCCAGTATTCTTGGGCTTCCCTGGTGGCTCAGATGATAAAGAACCTGCCTCCAACGCAGGACACCCGGGTTTGATCCCTAGTTTGGGAAGATCCCCTGGAGAAGGGCAAGGCAACCCACTTCAGTTTTCTTGCTTGGAGAATCCCTATGGACAGAGGAGCCTGGTGGGCTACAGTCCGTGGGGTCACAAAGAGTTGGACATAATTGAGCGACTAAGCACAGCACAGAATGAAAAACCATAGATCTAAGATAGAGCCTTCAAAGCAAGACGTAGTATATTTTTTCAAAATTAATTTTGTATAAGTCACATAGATTAGCTTTAAGGAAGGCCACTTGCACCAAAGATGAATTGGTACCCTATTGGATGGTGACAAACTCACCCAAAGAGGCCCTGTCTTACAGGAGAAAGTCAACTGGTACGTACAAAAAATAGGAGAAGGCAGAGGGGAGAGGACAAAAGGATGCTTCAAGTCTAAGTGCACAATGAAAGGTACAGAGTAATATGGCCCCTGTTCTCTGTTGCAATCTTTCTTTGAAACTTTCAAGTTCTGGAATTACCAAAGACTTCCTTCATCAAAGGTATTCAAGATAACAGCAGGAAGATTTACTACTGTTTATTGAATGCTAACTCTGAATTAGGAATGATAGTGAGTGCTTATATACTTTATTTGACTCAGTCCTGCTTGTGAGATGTCTATTATTTCTCTCATTGTTTATTGATGTTTATTGATGTTTAACGAGATGAAGTAGCTTCCTTAAGTTAATGTGGTTTATAAATGCAAAACCAAAATTTGAATCCACATACACGTGTGATGAGAACTTTTAAGATTTACTCTAACTTTCAAATATGCCAGAGTATTTTAACTATGGCCTCCATACTGTATATTGCGCATCATGGCATTTATTTTCTAATTTGAAGTCTGTACCTTTGGACCCACCTCACCCATTTCATACACCTCCTACCCCCTGCCACTGACAATTAACAGTCTGTTATCTGTACCTATGACCTTAACTATTCTTAGAGTCCACAGGTATGTGAGGTCTTATGGTATTTGTCTACCTCTGTCTGATTTATTTCACTTAGCATAATGCCCTTAAGATCCAGCTGTATTTTCACAAATGGCAAGATTTCCTTTTTTATGGCTGAATAATATTCCATTGTGTATACATACCATATCTTCTTTATGCATTCATCCATCAATGGATACTTAAGTTATTTCCATGTCTTGACTACTATAAATAATGCTGCCATGAATATGGGGTGCATATATCTGTTCAAGTTAGTGTTTTTGTTTTCTTTGGATAAATATCCAGAAGTGGGATTGATGAATCAGGTGGTAGTTCTATTTTTAATTTTTTGAGGAACTTCTATACTGTTCTGCAATAGCTACACCAATTTATATCCACATCAATAGTGCACAAGGGCTCCCCTTTATCCACATCCTCACCAACTCTACTTATTTGTCTTTTTGATAATGGCCATTCTAACATGTGATATCTCATTGTGGTTTTGATTCCCCTGTTGATAAGTAAAACTGAATACCTTTTCATGTACTTATTGGCTATCCATATGTCTTCTTTGAAGAAGAACTTGTTAAGATCCTCTGCCCAGTTTTAAATCAGTTTGTTTTTTTTGCTATTCAGTTGTATGACTTTTTTATGTATTTTAGATATTGACTCCTTAATCAGACATATGACTTGCAAATATTTTCTCCCAAACAGTAGATTGCCTCTTTTTTTTTTTCTCATTTATTTTTATTAGTTGGAGGCTAATTACTTTACAATATTGTATTGGTTTTTGCCATACATTGACATGAATCATCCATGGATTTACATGTATTCCCCATCCCGATCCGACCTCCCACCTCCCTCTCCACCTGATTCCTCTGGTTCTTCCCAGTGCACCAGCCCCGAGCACTTGTCTCATGCATCCAAGCATTGAAACATGTAGATTACCTCTTTTATCTGTTGATATTTCCTTTGCTGTACAGACTTAACTGGTTTTATATGGTCCCATTTGTTTATTTAATCATTTATTTATTGCCTTTTGTTGCCTTTGCTTTTGGTAGTGAATCCAAAAATATTATCACCAAGACTGATGTCAAGGCATTTGCTGCCTATCTTTTCTTCTAGGAGTTATATGGTTTCAAGTATTACATTCAAGTCTTTAATCCAACTTGGGTTAATTTTTTATTTGGTGTAAAATAATGGTCCAGTTTCATTCTTTTGCATCTTGTCCAGTTTTCCCAGTGCCATTTATTGAAGATTGTATCTTCCCTGTTGTATTTACTTAGTCTCTTTATCGTAAATTGATAATGTGTACCTGAGTTTATTTCTGGGCTCTCTACTCTGTTCCTTTGACCTATGTTTCTATTTTGGGGCAAATGTGCTATTTTGATTACTGGAGCTTTGTAATAGAGTTTGAAATCACAGAGCATGCTGCCTTCTATTCTACTTTTTACTAATCTGCATGCCCCTGAGACAGCAGCTTTAGACATGCTAGATAGGGCACTAATACAGAAAAAAATGTGTCTACCCAATTATAATAGCAAATAATACATAATTGAGTACTTACTACATGAATAGCATTGAGATCTTTTATTTAATCCTGACAAAAAACACATAATAGAACAATTTCGATTTTTTTTCTAACTTGACAGTTGGGAAACTGGGAGATACTCATTTGTTTATTCCATCGATATATCAGTTTCCATAGATATATCAGTTATCTATTGCACTGTAACAAATTACCACAAATTTAGCAGTTTAGAACAGCATACATTTATTATCTCAGTTTCAGCAATCCAGATATGAGTTAGCTGAGTCCTTTGCTGTAAGGTCTCACAGGCTGCAGACCAGGTGTCAACCAGGGTCAGAGTCTAATCCAATGCTCAAATGAGGAAGGGTCCACCCACCACTCTAATGAATATTGACAAGGTTTAGTTCTTCTGGGCTGTTGGACTGAGGGTTGCTTTCTGAACATTGGGCAGAGCTCCTTTCAGTTTCTTGGCACGTGGGATTATCGTATAGCTTCATCAAAGCCAGCAAAAGAGAGACTACTTGCAAGACAGAAGTTACTCTGTTATGTAACCTAATGACAGAAATGACATTCCATCACTTTTCTAGTATTGGTTATGTGCAAATTGCTAGGTTAGTCCACACAGAAGAGGCTTAAATATCAGGTAGCAGAGATCATTGAGACGCATCATAGAGTATGCCCAACACACAAAAAAATAGTTTTGAGCACCTACTATGTGCTCAAGGAACTCATGTTCTAGAGGAGTTTAAAGTAATTACGCAAATAGCTGAAGGTAAAAAATTAAATAATTGAGAAAGTTAGTCTGATTCTAAAACAATCAGAAAAAGGAAATCATTTGGGTGGGCATTTAAACAGTCTCTAAGAGTTCTCTCATAAATAATCTCTTATACAGTAACTCTGGAGCCAGTGATAAGCTAAAACTTGACATTAAAAGTTGAGGTGTCAAACCACAATGAGGTACCATTACACGCCAGTCAGGATGGCTGCTATCCAAAAGTCTAAAAGCAATAAATGCTGGAGAGGGTGTGGAGAAAAGGGAACCCTCTTACACTGTTGGTGGGAATGCAAACTAGTACAGCCGCTATGGAGAACAGTGTGGAGATTTCTTAAAAAACTGGAAATAGAACTGCCATATGACCCAGCGATCCACTTCTGGGCATACACACTGAGGAAACAAGATCTGAAAGAGACACGTGCACCCCAATGTTCATTGCAGCACTGTTTATAATAGCCAGGACATGGAAGCAACCTAGATGCCCATCAGCAGATGAATGGATAAGGAAGCTGTGGTTCATATACACCATGGAATATTACTCAGCCATTAAAAAGAATTCATTTGAATCAGTTCTAATGAGATGGATGAAACTGGAGCCCATTATACAGAGTGAAGTAAGCCAGAAAGATAAAGACCAATACAGTATACTAACACATATATATGGAATTTAGAAAGATGGTAAGGATAACCCTATATGCAAAACAGAAAAAGAGACACAGATGTACAGAACAGACTTTTGGACTCTGTGGGAGAAGGCGAGGGTGGGTTGTTTCTAGAGAACAGCATTGAAATATGTATATTACCTATGGTGAAACAGATCACCAGCCCAGGTGGGATGCATGAGACAAGTGCTTGGGCCTGGTGCACTGGGAAGACCCAGAGGAATCGGGTAGAGAGGGAGGTGGGAGGTGGGATCAGGATGGGGAATACATGTAAATCCATGGCTAATTCATGTCAAGGTATGACAAAAACCACTACAATATTGTAAAGTAATTAGCCTCCAACTAATAAAAATAAATGAAAAAAATTAAAAAAAAAAAAGTTGAGGTATCATTTACATGTACTGTTAGGCAGCAGTGACTGTCCTATTTCAGGTAGGGCACCTGTCATGGGTTTAGATATGTTTTGTTCAGGAGAGTGAAATGTGCTCCACCATTCTAAGCTGATTAATATAAAATTATTTATTTGCAGTTATCAGTATGTTTTCTTTTTAAAAATTAGTTAATGATTTTTTAGTAAGATATAGTTGATTTATAATATTAGTTTCAGATGTATAGCATAGTGATTCTAATATATAATAGATTATACTCTGTTTAAAGTTACGGTGAAATATTGACTGTATTTCCAATGCAATAAAATATATCCTTGTAGCTTATTTATTTTAAACTTAGTAGTTTATTCCTTTTAGTCCCTTACTCAATCTTGCCCCTCTCCTGTTCCCTCACCTGCTGATAACCACTAATTTGTTCTCTATATCTGTGAGTCTGTTTCTGTTTTTATTATGTTTACATGTTTGTTTTATTTTTTAGACTCCACATGTAAGATATTTGTATCTGGGTTCACTCATTACTTATTCACTTAATTATTGCTTGTCATCACCACTAGAATGTAAGCATCTTGAATGAGAGCAGGGACTGAAATTTTTTTATTTCACTCACTACTATATTGCTAGATCTGAGAACAACTCCTGGCATGTACAGCTACTTAAGTTTTGTTAAATGGATGAATAAATAATTGAATTAAAATAATAATAATAATCATAAGCCTAAACTATAATATTTCATAAAATTTGTTCTGTATTAATAAATATAAACGACATCATCAGGTTTTTCCCTACATGGATACTCTCCTATTGTGTCATAGACTATTCAACCTACCAATATTTATGTTTTCTTACCCTGAATTATCCAGATTATAAACAATAGTGTGTAGCAACGGCATTATACATAAACGTTACACACACACCTATGTATTTAGCATAATTTTTTAGAAATGAGATTGTTAATTCAGAGTATGCTGATTCAAACAGAGTAATATATTCTATAAAAATATCTCCCAGAAATATGGTCCTAATTTATATTCCTTCTAACAGAATATGAAATGATTATTTTTTCACATCCCTAGTAAGACCTAATATTACCAGGATTTTAAAACGTTTCCAACCTGAGAAGTAAAATATAGTGTGTTTTTCTTTTAAATGTTCATCTCCTCAGTTATAAATGAATTTGTACATACTATATTTTTAAGTTAACATTTTATATATTGATTGGCTCATTGTTTTGTCTTTAGTTAAATTGTTTGCATATGAATTTCAAAATATACTTCAGTTTGTTATTAACATTTATATTTCATGGTAATTTTTATTTCAATAAAAATTTTAATTTGTTTAATCACATTCATATTTCTAATCAACAAAAAGTTCATTCATCTTAAGCAGCTTAAACTCATAAATGGGATCATGTGTGTTGATCAAATGTGCTTGGAGACTCAAGTTCAAGATGATGATAGTTACATTTTTAATGTTAGTATATTTTTCCACTATAACCACCTAGAGCATTAAAAGAGCTATGTCAGCATTTCTTAATATTTTCTATGCTCAGTCATTAAGACTGAAAAACTAATTTTAGATTGTCAAGTTGAAACTTTAGGGGTAAATGAAGTAATATTGACCTAGTTTTAAGTATACCAGCTCATTATATTAACTTGGTGCCCTTACTTCACTAGAGGCCTGGCTAATCAGCCCGCTCCTTTATACTTCTAATGTTTAGATTCCCCCTTTGCTAGTTAAAATCATATTGTTATATAATAGTATGACTTTTAAAAACTTTAGGGATCACTTCTTGCTTTCATTTCTCAAATGACATTAACAACTTATGTAAGTTGAGTATCTTGATCAAGATTGTTCTGCAGCGAGAATAAAAACTAGATCTTCTGATTTTCACACTGTGTTATGCTTACCCTCCATGAATCACCTTAGAGATATTTGCTGATTTAATATCACCCAACTCTGTTTTCTGGAAAAAACAAGAGTAAAATTCTCTGGAGCAGTTGAGAAATTAAGGGATAATTCTAAAAGGAACCTGTTTCTTTGTTGATCATAGTCCAGAATAGGGCTTCTGAGTTGCTCTATTTTTGCTCTAGGAAAGAAGAGTCTCTGTAAGGGAAAGAAGCAGGAATATAATTCACATTTTTTAAAAAGCCCATCATAAAATAGGGATATTATACATTAATCCAAATTTCCAAAGCCCTGTAAAGTACACTAGGCCTCAGTATCATAATACAGCTGACTCAAGATATGCCAGAGAGAGGAGGGGACAGAATGTAGCTGATGAAGATGAAAGCAAGCATGAGTCAGGTACGAAAGCAGGGGTCACAGGGAGATCAAACTGAACAGAAGTTGGCAGTGGAGTCAAAGATCAGACAGTCAGGCTGGATTTTAAAAATGTCTTAGAAAGGCTGTCTGATCACCTGGATGGGGAATTTGGACTTCACTGTCTGTTTTCTAAAAAGTCAAAAGGTGAATGCCTTGGGAAGATGTTTGGTCCTGGCAATCCCATTTTTATCAATTGGGATCAACCTTAGTCATTCAGATACCAGTGAGCTAATCTTGTCCCCATTTCATGGCTATTTCACGGGCTTTGGGGTCAGAAAAATTCAGATTCATGCCTCATATTGACTATGTACCTACGGACAATTTGGTTTAGCATTTGAGGCTGTGTATGTATAAAGTTTCATTTCAGTTCAGTTCAGCTGCTAAGTCATGTCTGACTCTTTGCAACCGCATGGACTCTAGCACACCAGGTTTCTCTGTCGTTCACCAACTCCTGGACCTTGCTCAAACTCATGTCCAATGAGTCGGTGATACTGTCCACCCATCTCATCCTCTGTTGTCCCCTTCCCCTCCTGCCTTCAATCTTTCCCAGCATCAGGGGCTTTTCTAATGAGTCAGTTCTTATAATCAGGTGGCCAAAGTATTGGAGCTTCAGCTTCAGCATCCAATGAAGTCAGTCCTTCCAGTGAATATTCAGGACTGATTTCCTTTAGGATTGATTGGTTTGATCTTCTTGCAGTCTAAGGAATTCTAAGAGTCTTCTCCAACACCACAGTCCGAAAGCATCAATTCTTCAGTTCTCAGCCTTCTTTATGGTCCAAATCTCACATCCATACATGACTACTGGAAAAACCCTAGTTTTGGCTAGATGGAACTTTGTCAGCAAAGTAACATCTCTGCTTTTTAATAGGCTATCTTGGTTGGTCATAACCAGATGCTCAATACGGAAATCAGATTCATTATGTTCTTTGCAGCCAAAGACAGAGAAGCTCTATACAGTCAGCAAGAACAAGACCGGGAGCTGACTATGGCTCACATCATGAACTCCTTATTGCCCAGTTCAGACTTAAATTGAAGAAAGTAGGGAAAACGACTAGGTCATTCAGGGATGACCTAAATCAAAACCCAGTGAAAGTGAGAAATATATTCAAGGGATTAGATCTGATAGACAGAGTGCCTGAAAAACTATGAACAGAGGTTTGTGACATTGCGCAGGGGGCAGTGATCAAGACCATCCTCAAGAAAAAGAAATGTAAAAAGGCAAAATGGTTGTCCGAGGAGGACTTACAAATTGCTGAGAAAAGAAGAGAAGCTAAAGGCAACGGAGAAAAGGAAAGACATACCCATTTGAATGCAGTTCCAAAGAGTAGCAAGGAGAGATAAGAAAGCCTTCAGTGATCAGTGCAAAGATATAGAGGAAAACAATAGATTGGGAAAGACTAGAGATTGCTTCAAGGGAACTAGAGATACCAAGGGAACATTTCATGCAAAGATGGGCACAATAAAGGACAGAAATGGTATGGACCTAACAGACGCAGAAGGTATTAAGAGGTGGCAAGAATACACAGAAGAACTATACAGAAAAGATCTTCATGACCCAAATAATCACGATGGTGTGATCACTCACCTAGAGCCAGACATCCTGGAGTGTGAAGTCAAGTGGGCCTTAAGAAGCGTCACTAAGAACAAAGCTAGTGAAGATGATGAAATTCCAATTGAGCTATTTCAAATCCTAAAAGATGATGTTGTGAAAGTGCCTCACTCAATATGCCAGCAAATTTGGAAAACTCAGCAGTGGCCACGGAACTGGGAAAGGTCAGTTTTCATTCCAATCCCAAAGAATGGCAATGCCAAAGAATGCTCAAGCCACCGCACAGTTGCACTCATCACACACACTAGTAAAGTAATGCTCAAAATTCTAAAAGCTAGGCTTCAACAGTACATGAACCATGATGATCCAGGTGTTCAAGCTGGATTTAAAAAAGGCAGAGGAACCAGAGATCAAATTGACAACATCCATTGGATCATCAAAAAAACAAGAGAATACCAGAAACATCTGTTTCTGCTTATTGACTATGCCAAAGCCTTTGACTGTGTGGATCACAATAAACTGGAAAATTCTGAAAGAGATGGAAATACCAGACCACCTGACCTGCCTCCTAATAAATCTTTATTCAGGTCAGGAAGCAATAATTAGAACTAGACATGGAACAACAGACTGGTTCCAAATAGGAAAAGGAGTACATCAAGGTCATATACTGTCACCCTGCTTATTTAATTTATATGCAGAGTACATCATAAGAAACACTGGGCTGGAAGAAGCACAAGCTGGAATCAAGATTGCTGCATATGCATCCAGCATATGTTGGCAATTTGATCTCTGGTTCCTCTGGCTTTTCTAAATCCATCTTGAACATCTGGAAGTTCTTAGTTTATGTACTTTGGAAGCCTAGCTTAGAGAGTATTGAGCACTACTTTGCTAGTGTGTGAGATGAGTACAGTTGTTTGTATAAAGTTTAATGGATATATAGAGAGAATTTAGCTTCCTAAATGGCACATAATAAGTACCCAATAAAGACTATAACTGTTTCTATCATAACTCTCATTAGTTAAATTTTTAGCTTGTTTTAAAATCTTTAGTTCATGTTCAGTGGCCCTGTTTTGCTTCAGTCAATCAGTTCAGTTGCTCAGTTGTGTCCGACTCTTTGCAACCCCATGGACTGCAGCAGGCCAGGCTTACCTGTCCATCATCAACTCCTGAAGCCTACTCAAACTCATGTCCATCGCGTTGGTGATGCCATCCAACCATCTCATCCTCTCGTCCCTTCTCCTCCCACTATCAGTCTTTCCCAGCATCAGGGTCTTCTCCAATAAGTTGATTCTTCACATCAGGTGGCCAAAATATTGGAGTTTTAGCTTCAGCATCAGTCCTTACAATGAACACCCAGGACTGATCTCCTTTAGGATGGACTGGTTGGATCTCCTTGCAGTCCAAGGGACTCTCAAGTGTCTTCTCCAACACCACAGTTCAAAAGCATCAATTCTTTGGTGCTCAGCTTTCTTTAGAGTCCAACTCTCACATCCATACATGAGTACTGGAAAAACCATAGCTTTGACTAGACAGACTTTGGTTGGTAGAGTCATGTCTCTACTTTTTAATATGCTGTCTAGGTTGGTCATAGCTTTTCTTCCATGGAGGAAGCATATTTTAATTTCATGGCTGCAGTGATTTTGGAGCCCTCCAAAATAAAGTCTTTCATTATTTCCACTTTTTCCCCATCTCTTTGCCATGATTTTGCTTAGGTCAAAGTGTTAGTCGCTCAGTCATGTCCAACTCTTTGCAACCCCTGGACTATAGCCCACCAGGCTTCTCTGTCCATGGAATTATCCAAGCAAGAATACTGAAGCGGGTAGCCATTCCATTCTCCAGGGGATCTTCCCAACTCAGGGACTGAACTCCAGTCTCCTGAATTGCAGGCAGATTCTTTATCATCTGAGCCACCAGGGAGACCCTTTTACTTTGGAGATGCAAGTTAAAGAAAAGGAACATAAAACAAAAAATGCTGTTTTGCTCTAAAGCTTCTTGCTCAATATTTACTTTCGTGCATTGAATAAAATCAAGTAAGATAAGGCATCAATTCAAATTAGAAATTGAAACTGGGGGACTTCCCCGGTGTTTCAGTGGTTATGACTTTGTCTTCCAATCCAGGGGCTGTGAGTTCCATTCCTAGTCAGGGAGCTAAGATTTTGCATGCCTTGCAGACAAAACAAACAAACAAACAAATCAGAAGATAAAAACAAGATAAGTAAGATTATAACAAGTTCAATAAAGACTTAAAATGATCCACACCAAAAACAAAAAGTGAAGCTGGAATCTGAAGAAAAACAGAAACTTCAGAACTTTCTAACCAGCTGGAGGTCTTTAGAAAAAATTTCTAAAGGCAATAGTATCTTACAATCATGTAAGTAATACTTTTCTTATTTTTGGTTATAATTTCTGAAGTTTGTACCAATGACCAGTATTTCCCTGGTGTTTGAGTCATCCAAATGACTAACACCAAAAGATTTGTGTTCAAGATAAATTACAAATATAGGAGTGTTATATTTGTCCTCAGAATTTAAATTTTATAATTATATACACTCAAGAAAATAAGTAAATTTACTAAAAGTAGACATAAAACCAAATGCAGTAAGAAAATAAATTCACTTAACATACAAAATTTTTTATTAGTAGTTGCTTAGTGTAACATTTCTAAAGCTCTCTTGAAATTCAGGTGTCAGGTTTATCAGAATTATTTCCTAATCTATTTAATCAGGTCTTATGAAAATTCTTTCATTGTTTTAAAACATTTTGTTTTTTCAGCTTAAGAACATTAATATTTTACATGTTTACCCTTTTACTTTTATGACCACTGATATTCTAAAAATGGTGTATTTCATATGCATGTATACACTGTTGTTCTCCCCTTTTACTGACTCACATCCACAAAATAAGCCACAAAACATCTCCAATTTGTGTCTGTAACTCTAAAACATATCAATGTTTTCCTTAAGTCAAAAGAATTTACTCGTTGTCCTAAGAGAAACTATTTTTCAGTGTTAACATAATTGGAGAGGTAAAGGCTGTTGCTACATGGCTCTACCATTCCCTGTTCAATTTCAGTCTTAAGCATTTTCTTTTCAAAGATAGAGCCAATTAGGAGACATGAAGTTCAACTCCACAGTGATAATTAAATCCAACTATTGCTCTGGCACATCTTTGGGAGCTTCCCAGATGTAGTAATATGAAACTGACTTCCATACACAGAGGACAGGGAAAGAGGGAAGAAAAATAGCAGGTTTAATACCTAGATAGGTTCAACCCTTAGATCAGGAAGATCCCCTGGAGGAGGACACAGCATCTCACTCCAATATTCCTGCCTCTAGAATCCCATATACAAAGGAGCTTGGCAGGCTACAGTCCATAGGGTTGCACAGAGTCAGACATGACTGAAGCAACATAGCACGCACGCACACAGGTTTAATGAGGAAGGAAACTTCCTTAGGGGGCTTGGTTTGGATAGCCCTAAGATAAGTAGATATCTGCACTCAACCACAAGAATCTTAGAAGTTCATATAGAGACCTCCACTGAGTTCAGTCACATCTTCAGTCCAGTTAGGCTCCACACCACATTTCTGTCTCAAGGCTGTATTGTTAGAGCAGCTAAGGGGGCCAGGAAGGCAAGCAGAAGCACATCCCAAGGACAGGGGAGGGGATGGGGAGCCTCCTATTGTCTGGTTTCAGCTTGTGGGTCACCTGGCTGTCATGTCTTCTGGATGATTTATTAAAAAACAGAGAAATTACTTTACCAACAAAGGTCTGTTTAGTCAAATCTGTGGTTTTTCCAGTAATCATATATGGATGTGAGAGTTGGACCATAAAGAAAGCTGAGCACCAAAGAATTCATGCTTTTGAACTGTGGTTTTGGAGAAGGCTCTCGAGAGTCCCTTGGACTGCAAGGAGATCCAACAAGTCCATCCTAAAGGAGATCAGTCTTGGGTGTTCATTGGAAGGACTGATGTTGAAGCTGAAACTCCAGTACTTTGGCCACCTGATGAGAAGAGCTGACTCATTGGAAAAGACCCTGATGCTGGGAAAGATTGAGAGCAGTAGGAGAAGGGGATGACAGAAGATAAGATGGTTGGATGGCATCACTGACTCAATGGGCATGGGTTTGGGTGGACTCTGGGAGTTGGTGATGGACAGGGAGGCCTGGCGTGCTGCGGTTCATGGGGTCACAAAGAGTCGGACACAACTGAGTGACTGAACTGAACTGGACTGAATATGGCTCCTTCTAACAAATTATACCAAAGGAGGGGGGAAAAAGTATTCCTGTCTGAATTAACAGTTTCTGCAGGGATCACAGGGATCATTTCTACTAATAAATGCAGGATCTTCCAGGTTTTAGCAGCTAGTAGCAAATGAGGTCTCTCCAAGTGGGGAAGGGCAGCTGATAAAACAGACCTCATAAGATACTGTCAATACGTGTTGCTTTCTCCTCAGGACTCAGTCACTTAGAACATAGAGGCCATCGTGAGTTTGGATGACTTTGTGCTTTGCTCCCCACTCCCCTCCAATCTAAGGAAGGGCAAAAATGCTTTTTTTTGCTTTGCATCACAAAACTGGGTTTGGTTGGAATTTTCAAGGATTTTGTTTAACACTAAGAGGAAACAAAAGAAATATCAGAGATTTTAAGAAATAGAAACAGGTTGACTCAAGATTGGAACCCAAGGGTCAAACATTGCTTTTGTCTAAATGTTGTCCCGAGGGAAAGAAGTCTTCTATGCTCAGAACTCTGTATGTACAGGGTCAGTTACCTCTAGCTCTTAGTTTGTCTCCCCTAGGAGAATGCCACCTTTTGATTCATTTTCTAGGAAACAACTGCCAGTACACATTGTTCTCTTGACACGTCTTAGTCTCCTGTTCAGAATGCAGGAGTAAGAATCATGAATCCTCCACAGTTAGACAGGTTTACACTGCATAAATAACTAAGTTTCACCTTTCAGGTAACTCGGTATCTCCTATTCATTTTGTGCTCCAAAAAGTTGTTGCTATTTAGTCACCAAGTTGTGTCTGACTCTATGTGGCCACATGGACTATCACCCACCGGGCTCCTCTGTCGATGGAATTTCCCAGGCAAGAATACTGGAGTGAGTTGCCATTTCCTTCTTCAGCTCCAAAGAGTAATAATAATATAATTGAAAGTGTGTCCTGAAAGACACTCTATGAAAAGGGTTTTGAGGTTTCCAAAAGCTTTGGGAAACACCTAACAACATCCATCCCTCAGAGACTCATCAAGCACAATAGCAAAGGTTCTGATGTGTTATACAATTTAAAATCCTGTTAAATTTAAATTTGCTGACACTTAAATTGAGATTTTTACAACCTAATTTAACCAAAGAACACACACACACACATATGTATATATGTGTGTGTGTTGTGTATGTATATAGCACCTATTAACATTTCATGAAAGATAGTTTATCCAATATTGCCTTATCTGAAGAAGTTAACGGTAGGATTTTACATTCAGTCCTATACCAAACAGGTCATTCCTTTTGGAAATAATTTTTCTGGAAGAAATGCATCCTGCTTTATATGTTTAAACACATAGTATTTCAGTTTTGAGAACCATTTTTAAGTAATCTGGACATATATACAATTTTTCAATGAAAAGAACCAAGAGGTTTTATGAAAGTATTGAAATAATGCCCCATGGTTTTAGTAATGGTGATGGGATACAGAGCATCCAAAAGAGGGAAATAATGTAGGAAAATGCCATCGATTACCTTAATAATTGCATAGGAAATAAACTCAGGTCAAACAAGCTTTGTGTATTGTCTCAAGAGAAGAACAAGTGTCTCTAATTAGATCCTATGAAGAGAGAATTCATGTCAATATAACAACAGTTTATAACAATTAGAGCTATTTAATGGGCTGAATCCTAAGGATATATGATTCTTATTGGGAGAATTACTTTGATTCACTTGCATTCTAGATATTTACACAACTCCTGAAAATAAAAGGTAATTTCTAGAAATACATACTAGAACAAGGCAAGTACATACATTCACATAAAGGCACCAAAAGCATTTGCTAGGTTTTGAGTAGAGATCTTTTCAAAGTTCTATAAATATACAAGGGACAGAGTGATTAGTTCTAACTGAAGAGATTAAACCTGTTTCATAGTTATTCAGCATACTTCAGAAGGTATCTTATCTGAAATATTTTTAATACAATTGAAATGTACTGTTGGAAACATTCCACCAGTGACTTTTTCAGTCCCAGGATTGTTGTCATGAGACAGAGATCATGGATTTGAATGTACTTCATCACTGCAGTTCAGTCACTCAGTCGTGTCCGACTCTTTGCGACCCCATAGACTGCAGCACACCAGGCTTCCCTGTCATTCAGTAACTCCTGGACCTTGCTCAAGGTCATGTCCATTGAGTCAGTGATGGCATCCAGCCATCTCATCCTCGGTTGTCCTCTTCTCCTCCTGCCTTCAATCTTTCCCAGCGTCAGGGTCTTTTCTAAAGTGTTAGTTCTTCACATCAGGTGGCTGAGTATTGGAGCTTAAACTTCAACATCAGTCCTTCCAATGAATATTCAGGACTGACTTCTGTTGGGACTGACTGGTTTGATCTTCTTGCTGTCCAAGGGACTTGGAAGAGTCTTCTCCAACACCACAATTCAAAAACCTCAATTCTTTGGTGCTCAACTTTCTTTATGGTCCAACTCTCACATCCATACATGACTACTGGAAAAGCCACAGCTTTGACTAGATGGACCTTTGTTGGCAAAGTAATGTCTCTGCTTTTTAATATGCTGTCTAGGTTGGTCATAACTTTCCTTCCAAGGAGCAAGCATCTTTTAATTTCATGACTGCAGTCACCATCTACTGTTATTTGGGAGCCCCAAAATAAAGTCTGTCACTGTTACCATTTTTCCCCATCTATTTGTCATGAAGTGATGGGACCAGATGCCATGGTCTTTGTTTTTAAGCCAGTTTTTTCCACTCTCCTCTTTCACTTTCATCAAGAGGCTCTTTAGTTCCTCTTTGCTGTCTGCCATAAGGGTGGTATCATCTGCATATCTGAGGTTATTGATATTTCTCCTGGCAGTCTTGATTCCAGCTTGTGCTTCATCCAGCCTGGCATTTCCCATGATGTACTCTGCATATAAGTTAAATAAGCAGGGTGACAATATACAGCCTTGATGTACTCATTTCACAATTTTGAACCAGTCTGCTGTTCCATGTCCGGTTCTAACTGTTGCTTCTTGACCTGCATCCCGATTTCTCAGGAGGCAGGTAAGGTGGTCTGGTATTCCCATCTCTTGAAGAATGTTTGTCAGTGTGTTGTGATCCACACAGTCAAAGGCTTTGGTGTAGTCAATAAAGCAGAAGTAGATGTTTTTCTGGAACTCTCTTGCTTTTTCAATGATCCAATGGATGCTGGCAATTTGATCTCTGGTTCCCCTGCATTTTCTAAATCCAGCTTGAACATCTGGAATTTCTCTGTTCATGTACTGTTGAAGCCTGGCTTGGAGAATTTTGAGCATTACTTTGCTACCATGTGAGATGAGTGCAGTTGTGTGGTGGTTGGAACATTCTTTTAGCATTGCCTTTCTTTGGGATTGGAATGAAAACTGATCTATTCCAGTCCTGTGGCCACTGCTGAGTTTTCCAGATTTGCTGGCATATTGAGTGCAGCACTTTAATAGCATCATCTTTTAGGATTTCAAATACCTCAACTGGAATTCCATCACCTCCACTAGCTTTGTTCATAGTGATGCTTCCTAAGACCCACTTGACTTTGCATTCTAGGATGTCTAGCTCTAGGTGAGTTATGTACCTCATAACTAGAGGCAAATAGCAGTGTTGTTGGACACTAGTGAAGAATACTAGGACAGTGGCAAAACTCCACATGAGATAGATCATCCCACACCTAAATGTATCCTAATGTAGGATTCCCAGCAACCAGAGGGCAGAAAAGTTACCTCAGTGGGGTCCAACAAAAACCCAAAAAATAGCACAAGGACAGAGGATTCTTGCCCCACCGCCACTAGGACTTCTAAGTTTATTCTACATCAACACTATTTCAAGAAGTAAGAGGTATAAAGGGAAGCCAACTGTCAGATGATTTTTATTCCTGATGGAAATTTTATTCATTATATAGAGTAAACACTTAGAGAAAAACCTTTAATTGGAAGTTTTTTCCTTAACATTTAAACCACTATTTTTTATTAAAGTATAGTTGATTTATAGTGTTGTTAATTTCTGCTATATAGCAAAGTGTTTCAGTTATACATATGCATTATATATATTTTTTTATAAAAATATTTTTCCTTTTTCATAGGATACTGCTAATCTCAACCTCTTACTCCATCCCTCCCCCAAACCTCTCCCTCTTTGCAACCACAAATGTGCTATGTCCATGACTCTGTTTCTGTTTCATAGAAAAGTCCATTTGAATCATACTTTAGATTCCACACATATGTGATACCAAATGATATTTGTCTTTCTCTTCCTGACTCACTTCACTTAGTATGGTAATCTCTAGTTGCATTCATGTTGGTGTAGATGATGTTATTGCATTCCTTTCTATGGCTGAGTGATACTTCTTTGTATATGTACCACATCTTTTTTATCCATTTATTTATTGGTGAACATTTAGGTTGTTTCCATGTCTTGGTTGTTGTGAATAGTGCTGCTATGAACATAGGGGTGTGTGTATATTTCTGGATTAGAGTTTTGTCTCAATATATGCCCAGGGGTGGGATTGCTGGCTCATATTATAATTCTATTTTTAGTTTTTTGATGAACCTCTATACTGTTTTTCATAGTGGCAACATCAACTTGCGTTCCCACCAACATTGTAGGAGGTTTCCCTTTTCTCCATATCCTTCCCAGCATTTATTATTTGTGTACTTTTTGATGATGGCCATTCTGACCAGTTTGAGGTAGTACCTCATTGTAGTCTTGATTTGCATTTCCCTAATAGTTTGTGATGTTGAGCATCTTTTCATGCACCTATCAGCATTTTTATTTCTTGTTTGAAGAAATGTCTATTTGGATATTCTGCCTACTTTTCCATTGAGTTGTTTGTTTTTCTGTTGTTGAGTTGTATGAGCTGTTTGTTTATTTTGGAATCAAGCCCTTATTGGTCAAATCATTTGCAAATATTTTCTTCCATTGCGTAGGTTGTCTTTTTGTTTTGGGTTTCTTTCTTTTTTTTTTTGGCCAAAATATTGAAGAAAGAAGTCTAGCTTGAGTTTTGGATTATATGATTTTGAAATCTCTTCAACACCTATTTGCATTCTATTATATAAAAATATATCACACTTAGTAATTTTACCATTCATTTTCATTCTTATATCCTTTCTTCTTTTAATAAATTCTGTCAGATCAGAATGAGTAAACAAACCACTCTCTGATTTGAATGATATAAAACAAATCCAGGAAAAGCCCATAGGTAATTTTATTGTTCAGTATTTTATTTTTTTCACCTATGATTAATCTGTTGCTCTGTTTTACTACTTAAAAGTTTTTATAAAGGCTTGTTGTTGTTTAGTCACTAAGTTGTGTCCGACTCTTTTGCAACCCTATGAACTGTAGCCAACCAGGCTCTTCTGTCCATGGAATTTCCCAGGCAAGAATACTGGAGTGGGTTTCCATTTCAACTTTTACAACCATCATTAATTATTGTTCCATTTTACTACTGCAATGATAAATATGCATATATACTTCAAATTAATTGGTAAAATTAAAGTTTTATCTCCAAGTTACCTGTCTTTGAAAGTGAATAATGAGGCATTAACAGTACATCAAAAGTATGTACTATTATTCATATCACTGATTTTATTTGCTTACATGTGATGATCTGTATGATTGGATTCATCACACACGTGTTGACTGTGCCAGAAATAACATTGCAGCAGGCATTTGGCTATCTGGACTTTCAAAGGTTAAGACCAAATATGATTCTAAATGTTAGATTTTGCCCAAATGTGGAAGAAAAATCTGAAACATTGCTAAATTATGTTCATTCTTTGGCAACTGTCCCACAAATCATCATGAGAACTGGGTGTTACTGGACCAAGACAGAACTAACCAAAACTCACTGGACCAGTAGCATGCCTTCACACTGTATGGGGAGCCTGAGAGATATTTTTTGATTGACTTGACTAATATATACACTTACACTGAGGCCAGTGTACAATTAATTGAATATTATCCATTTTAGTTTACTTACTAGGTAATATTTTTCTTTTGTAGTCATTTTAAGACTTTTAAAGTATTAAATAAACTATAAATATGTAGAAGTGGCCTTATTAATAAAGCTTCTATAATGAAAAAATTAAAGCTTTATTTTTTAACTTAGGCAACATCAATATATTGTCATTCTGAAAGGGCAAAATAATTTTTTATCATTTCTGAAGTAATATTTTAACTGATTTTACTATCAGTTCTCATGGAAACAGTCCTTGGACAATTTATAAAATTTACTGGCAAACTTTAAACATAGTTCTGAGTGATTACTGTTTGACATTTGCTATTTGGAGTAGTATGACCTGGAAATATTTTTTAAAAGGCTATATTCACCCTGATCATTGACCTGGATTAGTCTACATGCTAGTTTGACAGGGCTCAATATTGTAGCAAAGTTTGAAATTTGTTGCCTTACGGGCATAACATTTACTTTCGTACAAAAGGCTCCATAGAGAGTATGAGTGGAAACTCTTCACTCTGTACATGTCTTCAGGCACATCTGGTGCAAATCTTTTATAAACCCTGAATTTATGTTCCGGGTATTGCCTTCTGACCTAGCTGAACTTTTGTTGGACTATAGCTGCTGCTGTAATAGGATGATAAAAATTTTGAATGAATCTATACATAGTTTTAATGAACATTGAGTCCTGAGATCAAAATAGTTGAATGGTATAAATATCACCTAGTCATAGTTTATACCTTGGGTTTATATTCATTTGACTAAGGCTGGGCTTTTCCTCCATTGTGCGTAGAGTTTTCAGCTTCTCTTGATGAACTGTATAGAGGTTATAATAAAGTGCAAGACCTAGTATGTCTTTATTTTTTAATTTTTATTTGTATGTATGTGCATGTAAGAGAGAGAGGGAGGGAGAGAGAAGACTAATATGTCTTTAATTACTTTGCTAGTAAGAAATGAAATAGATATCTTTCAGGTCCTTGCTTATTCCAACACAATCATAAAATCACTCAGAAGGAACAAGGATAATAAGACAATGGGAAGAAAAGATCCAAAAGTAAATGAAAAAAGATTACCTAAAGGGATATCTGAAAATTAATTGTTATATTATATCAAAAAGATGTTCATTATCACTAGAGTCTATTCTAGAACTGATCTTTCTCCCACCCCACCCCCCCCCAAAAAAGCACAACAGCTCATATATTCCAGTTATTGTTTTTAGTTTTTAGCTGTGAATGTATGACCATTATTTCAATACAAATATGTTTTACATTGTTATATTCATAAAACTCATGAAGATTTTGTAAACAATCCCCAAATATACTACAACAACCAGATAGTATAGAACATTTTCTCTTTAACTTAATCATCATTTATTTTCCTGAGTATTTTCAGAATAGAAGAAATGATTTCCCCCCCTTTTTTTCTACTTAAAATCTATCAATATAAATTGAAAAACATTTGGTGGTATGATTATTGATTTTCCTTTTTATGCCCTGCTGTAATAATTCCAGTATTTTTGCCTGGAGAATGTCCATGCAGTCCATACAGTCCATGTGGTTGCAAAGAGTTGGACATGACTTAGTGACTAAGCACAGCACAGCACAGTGATAGAATATTTTAATATGTATTTTTATTTTTAGACAAAAATCAAATCAATTTTAAGTAATTAATAGCTTAGTAGAATTAAACAGATCCCAGAAATGAATTCAGGGAAATAATCTGTAATTTGAAATAAAATATTTTTCAATATTTTTTAAAACCTATCATTATATATTAAAAAAATACTAGAGACAACTTTTTTTCAAATGGCAGTTTTGACACAAGAATGACCACATATTCAAAAATAAAGTGGTTAGCCAATTAAGAGATTATTATTTCAGAAATATAACAGGTTCATATTTGGGCTTTCAACTTATGTTGTTTAAAAACAAACAGTTGGATGTATTTCTGGTAAGATGTCATCATGTAAAATATTAAAACTAATAGGTATCAGACCTCTGTACTTGAACCCATTAATGTTACCTTCCAGGTAAAGTTGCTAAGGTAAGATCTGATAAACCACACAAATTTGGATATGGTGTGGGCACATTTTGCTCCTGAGGCATAACAGTGCAGTGAAGAGGCCACAAGTTCTAGTGAAAGTCTAAATGTGTAGATTTCCAATTCTTTGAAACACTAAGTTTGTAACCTTGGACAATTTGTTCTTATATTTTTTACATGGGAGCATAGTTCCCTTACAATGTGTTAGTTCCTGTTCTGCAGCAAAGTGAATCAGCTCCATGTATGTACACATACCCTCTGTTTTGGATTTCCTTCCCATTTAGGTCGCCACACAGCACTAAGCCGAGTTCCCTGTGCTACATTCGGCTGTCGTTAGTTGTCTGTTTTATACATTAGTTTACATGCATCAATCTCAATCTAAGCCATCCCACCTGCCCCTTCCCTCTTGGTATCCATATGTGTGTTCTCTACGTCTGTGTCTCTATTTCTGCTTTGCAAAGAAGTTCATCTATACTATTTTTCTAGATTCCACATATATTCGTTAATGTATATTTGGTTTTCTTGTTCTTACATTTAAATAGACATGATATGACAGCTCAGAATTAGATTAAAATATATCATGTATAAACCTAGAATGATATATGGTTACAAAAATGTTTCCATACTCATTTAGATATCCAAGTACTAAGCACATGTTGAGGTGGGAGGAGTGCTGCAGTGTTAATGTGACAATTATTAAGGACTGTATCATCAGTTCAGTTCAGTCGCTCAGTCGTGTCTGACTCTTTGTGACCCCATGGACTGAAGCATGCCAGGCCTCCCTGTCCATCACCAACTCCCAGAGCTTACTCAAACTCATGTCCATTGAGTCAGTGATGCCATCCAACCATCTCATCCTCTGTCATCCCCTTCTCCTTCCATCTTCAATCATTCGCAGCATCGGGGTCTTTTCCAATGAGTCGCTTCTTTGCATCAGATGGCCGAAGTATTGGAGTTTCAGCTTCAGCCCTTCCAATGAATATTCAGGACTGATTTCCTTTAGGATGGACTGGTTGGATCTCCTTGAAGTCCAAGGGACTCTCAAGAGTCTTCTCCAACCTCACAGTTCAAAAGCATCAATTCTTCAGCACTCAACTTTCTTTATAGTCCAACTCTCACATCCATACATGACTACTGCAAAAACCATAGCCTTGACTAGATGGACCTTTGTTGGCAAAGTAATGTCTCTGCTTTTTAATATGCTATCTAGGTTGGTCATAACTTCCCTTCCAAGGAGTAAATGTCTTTTAATTCCATGGCTGCAATCACCATCTGCAGTGATTTTGGAGCCCCCCCCCCAAAAAAAAAGCCTGCCACTGTTTCCCCCATCTATTTGCCATGAAGTGATGGGACCGGATGCCATGATCTTAGTTTTCTGAATATTAAGCTTTAAGCCAACTTTTCACTTTCCTCTTTCACTTTCAACAAAAGGCTCTTTAGTTCTTCTTCACTTTCTGCCATAAGGGTGGTGTCATCTGCATATCTGAGGTTATTGATATTTCTCCTGGCAATCTTGATTCTAACTTGTGCTTCATCCAGGGTGACAGTATACAGCCTTGACATACTCCTTTCCCTATTTGGAACCAGTCTGTTGTTCCATGTCCAGTTCTAATTGTTGCTTCCTGACCTGCATAAAAATTTCTCAAGAGGCAGGTCAGGTGGTCTGGTATTCCCATCTCTTTCAGAATTTTCCACAGTTTGTGGTGATCCAAGCAGTCAAAGTCTTTGGCATAGTCAATAATGCAGAAGTAGATGTTTTTCTGTTGCTTTTTCGATGATCCAGCGGATGTTGGCAATTTGATCTCTGGTTCCTCTGCCTTTTCTAAAACCAGCTTGAACGCCTGTAAGTTCATGGTTCACGTATTGTTGAAGCCTGGCTTGGAGAATTTTGAGCATTGCTTTACTAGCGTGTGAGACGAGTGCAATTGTGCGGTAGTTTGAACATTCTTTGGCATTGCCTCTCTCTGGGATTGGAATGAAAACTGACTTTTCCAGTCCTGTGGCCACTGCTGAGTTTTCCAAATTTGCTGAAATATTGAGTGCAGCACTTTCACAGCATCATCTTTTAGGATTTGAAATAGCTCAACTGGAATTGCATCATCTCCACTAGCTTCGTTCGTAGTGATGCTTCCTAAGGCCCGCTTGACTTCACATTCCAGGATGTCTGGCTCTAGGTGAGTGATCACACCATCGTGATCATCTGGGTCATGAAGATCTTTTTTGTACAGTACTTCTGTGTATTCTTGCCACCTGTTCTTAATATTTTCTGCTTCTGTTAGGTCCATACCATTTCAGTCCTTTATTGAGCCCATCTTTGCATGAAATGTTCCCTTGGTATCTCTAATTTTCTTGAAGGGATCTCTAGTCTTTCCCATTCTAATGTTTTCCTCTATTTCTCTGCACTGATCACTAAGGAAGGCTTTACTATCTCTCCTTGCTGTTCTTTGGAACTCTGAGTCAATCTGACAATAATAATGATAACAATAACAATAAAGAGGAGGGGAAAAGGAGAAGGAATGGGAATGGGGGAGGAAGAGACGAAGAAGGAAGAGGAAAGAGAAAGAGCAAGCAGAAGTAGTCAGATTGTTAGTCACTTATTTGAATAGTTTTTAATTTCTCTTAATGACTTTCATTGAATAACTTTTGTATTATTTAGGCATAACTGTACTAACATGAGTTCTGAAAGTTGTGTTAATCTGACTGGGCTGCTGGGGCAATATACCACAACCTAACTGGCTTAACCAACAGACAATTTTTTGTTTATTTTCTCAAACATTGGAAACTGAAAGTATAAGACTGAAGTGCCTGCAGTATTGCTTCCTGAGGGGCAGACCTCTCATTCTGGCTTCCAGACCACCACCTTCTCACTACCCTTACATGGCCTGTCCTTGGCGCACATATGGGGAAAAAGAGAATGAGCTCTAATGTCTCTTCTTCTGATAAGGAAGCCAGTCCTATTGGATTAGGGCCCTACCCTTGGGACCTCATTTAACTTCAATATCTTGAAGTTCAATATCAAAATATAGTCAGATTGAGGGGGTTAAGGCTTCAATATACAAGTTTTGGGGACACACAATTCAATCCAGAATGGAGGTGGAGAACAGAAAGGGGGTTAGGAGTTGCAGTGAGAATTTAGTTGTTTCTGAATCAAGGAAACTAGTTAGAAACCAAAAGAATACAGTTTCTCTAATTCACAGTATCATTTGCCAACTTCCCATTCTGACAAATAATATTATTAAAGGCTTGTCCCATGCTGTTTTGTCTCATTTGTATCATTTTGCAAACAGTGAACCCTTATACAATTTTGTTTTTAATTTCACTTGTTGAAGGAAATTATAATGTCATCATGTAAGGGTTTCTCACTGACTTCCCACAGTGGACATGAATATTTACATGTATTACTTGAGAAAAGGCATTTTTCTCTCCCATTTTACAATTTTCATTAGTGTTTATGACTGTTACATTTAGCTCCAAAAGCTGTGGTGCTACTACCCTGTCAACCAACACTCTCATCACCATATGGAGAATGTTTGATATTAATGAAAAACCTGGAAAATGATTATGCTGATTGATTTCCTTGATTCCTGACAGCAGCAGCTCTGTACACTTGAATTAATGCTTTTAGGACCAACTTTTAATTTCAAGCTGTCTGTGGGGGCTCCTTAGCCCGGGTAGCAAATATCTGCATGAATTGTGAACTTCAGCCAAATGGGTCCCCTTGTGATACTCAGTGATGACAGCCTTGGCTCAATCTTTACTCCTTGGACGAAAAAAATGAATCTAATTATTCTGACCCTCATTTTCTATTCCTTCAGGCAACTAATAACATTTTTCTTTAATATTTAATGAAGATGTAGTTATTAGTACTATTTAATTTTATAATTAGATGTAGTTATTCTTTAAGTATTTCTCCTGTTATTTATTCTTGTTTTCCTCATATTTTACTCAACTTCAACATACAGCAAACTGGGCTTTATCATCTTAAATCCAAAATTATAGTTTTCTTCTTTAAATATCAGTCTATGCCTTTAAGGGATGTTAAGTGATCAGAATCATCAAAGGTTCAGCTCCAAATGCAGCTGACATTTTTACTATTTTATTTACCACATAGATGTATGATTCCCAACCCTAATTATTATGGATTAAGGGAAGAGCTTTTGAGTTCATCTTTAAAATTAATACATAATTTTGTTGCCTTAAATAATTTCAAAAATAAAATTAGGAGTTGAATTAAAAGAAAGTTGATGTTTAAAACATCTCCCTTAAAAATCACATTTATCTCCAAGATTCCTTAATCTTAGATGTATTTGATTATTGTTAATCAGTCTTACAGTTGTGGTTCTAGGTAGCTGTAGTTAATTATGTCTGTGCTTTGTGATGAGGGATATATTGCCTAGAAATCATATTATTGATGAACTGAAATATTAAGGTCTCCTATAATCTGATGGTTCAGTGAACAATGGAAGTGCCCTTAGGACCTGTGTTCCCAAGAAAGGCAATTATTAAGGGGTGAGATTTGGGACTGCTGACTGAAATCAAATCCAAATGAGACATAAAGATCCTGTCTTGTGAATAGATACTTACTGATTTGAGTTTTATAGAAAAAATAGTATTCTAAAGTTCTAATACATTCACTTATAAACTGATCTTTTATTTTGGATATGTCATTGCCGTATAATTTAGTGCTGCTTTTGCATCAGTATTTATCAGTTCATGGTTTCAGCCATGCTACCTGCTGCCTCCTTCTCACTCAGTACTGAGCCTCAGGTGACAAAGATGCCAGGTAGCTGCAATGCCAGACTTCTGGAAGAGGCAGGTCATTAATGGTGGATGTTCTAAACATGCGGGTCATTCTCCTGCCGCCTTATTCCAGGGGCTAAAATGTTTCTTCTTATGTTTCAGTAATGCTTAAGACTACTCAGATGCCCTTAACTTATTACATTGCAATATAAAATTTTTCTGGTGAAGGAAATACTTTTTAAAAAAATTAGAGAACACTAATGTGCTATGGATAAATTCTTGTTTATCAACTTGAGTATGGCTAGTTCTAAGACCCTGTGTTCTCGGTCGCTCATAAAGATGGTAGCATTATTAAATTGAACCAGCTGTATGTTTTAGATCAAAGTTCTACTTCTAGCTCTTCACTGAGCCATTATATATGGTTCAAAGTAGAGAGTCAATTTAAATGTAAAGTGAGTTTTCCCACCAACTCTTTTTCCTCAGTTGTCTCTTTATGACAAAAATTCAACCAGCAGATGGCACTATTTATTTCAGTGAGACATTTTGCTGCAGAAATAAGCAATTAATTGCTAAATGTGAAAATGAGTGGAATCCTTCACATTTTATTGTGAGTCTCCCCTTCAATTTATTTGTATTCAAATACCATGAAAAGATGTAAAATCAACACAGATTTCCTTGTTTAAGGATGGACAGATTCTTGCTTCTGGGACTTTGTGTATATAAGGAAAGACATGGTAAATTAAAAAATATTAATTTGAGGATTTTGCTATCAGACTTTAAAATGTAAAATACATGTATATACATATATAGACATATAAATTTATGAATTTTAAAATATAATTCAGTCATATGATACAATGTGAAAATTGTTTTCTCAATGCTTTGATCAGACACAGTAAGTATACATTCTGAAGATCTCTTCTTCTCCCAACATAGCAGTAGATTTAACATAAAAAGTAAAAGTTATAAAGATTTAGCAACATTTAGAAGCAAGACAGTGTTCTTGTGGACCATAAATGGAACTGAAACACAAAATGATAAATGAGGTAAAACCTACAGGCCTGCCAGGCTTTGGGGCCAGAAACAAGCTAATGCTGCCAGGAAACTTTGATCCTTTTGGTTAATGGAAGCCAAATGTACCTCTTGTGGAATAAGCACAGAACCCTGGTCTCTTCCTGAAACCAAAGACTCCTATTCAAGTGGAAAAGAGCTCAAAAAAAAAAAAAAAAGCTGTGACTTGCCCCTGCAGCTATGAGGAATAAGAAGGAACAAGCCTCTTAGTCAATATCCTAGACCACCTGTCTACTGACTCAATGATTGGTCTAAGATACTTTCAACATCACTATGCACATGAGCTCAGAATCACCAACATTGCACTGGTTGCCAGATAAAGGCAATTTTAATACCTCCAGGCTGGAAGGTTGTGGTTGAAATGGAAACTTTGGTCAACATTAGCCTGAAAATCAGTGTTCTTGATGAGGTCAGGAGAAATTATGAAAGAAAACCAGCACACACAACAATTTAAAATAATGAAATATTCTATTTTAGTTTTGGAAGAAAAGTAGGAATCAAAATTATATAATTATTTCCAAATTTTAATAAAATGAGCTTTAATCTTGGCATTTAGCTTTGAAGGCCAATCAAGATAACTAAAAGTATATCCACAGGGAAACACAGCCTAGAGAAATATCAGAATGTCAAAAATATAGGAAAAAAACTTGAAATCTACAAAAGAAGACAGATCCCCATGAAAGAAAAACAGACTTCACAAGAGCAACCAAGATGCCAAAAGACAATGATAATTTACTTTTAAAGTGATGAGAGAAGCTAATTGTCCACCTAGGATATTTTGAATGGAGAATAAATGTGTTTTCACACACAGAGAATATAAAATTTACTATCTATATTTTTTTAGAAGGAATTACTCAAATGTATACTGTAGCAAGAAGATTAAATCCAAAGGAAAATAATAGGATGTATGAAAAAAACAGCAACCTTGAAAATTGGTAAAATACATTAGCAAATTCAACTGTTAATTATGAAATAGAAGAATAGCCAATCTAGGAGCTAAAAAAGATGAAACTACAATACTTGTCAATAATATCTGGTTAGTTGGATGGGAGGTGGAAGGTAAAGCCAAGATCCTTGTTTGATTTAGGGGGAAGATAAGGAATAATTTTGTATATCATAGGAAAAATACTTCCAGTCAGGAAATAAAGGAAGAGCAGAACACAGGAAGTAAATAAAGGGCTTCAGGTTATATCTTATCCTTTTACACATTAAAAGACAAAATATATGAGGTAAACATGCTAGAATATTAACATTTATTGAATGTGGGTGGTAGGTACATAGGTACAGTATTCTTTATATTATTCTCTGTACTTTTCTGAATGACAGAAATATTGCCAAATGTAAAATACTAAGGGAAAATAGAAATGTATCATTACACCATAAATTCATTAATTCCTCCCTTTCTCAGACCCAGCTACTGAAGTTTGAGAGAAGAAGCATTTTCCTAATGCTAATATATTAGAGATCCTTGAAAAATATGTTCCCTGAAAGAAATCAAGCAGAAAGAAATAAAAATGAAAGACAAAATCTGCTCAGTTTATGTAGTACACTGTTTACAGTTTTGAAGTCCTTAGTCTTCTGTTCATTTTACATTTATTTTAGTTGATTTCTGCTAATTAAGCAGATCATCATTGGGATACTTTGTGTCACACATACTTAAAATTATCTGCCTGCATAAATGCAAATTAATAATCTTTTTCTAAGCACTAAATTTGCCTTAGGAAATAATACCGCAAGTATTACAATTGTGCATTTTGTGTGTGTGTGTGTGTGTGTGTGTATTTGTGTGTTTCTATGAACCAGAAAATCTTAACTGGACTACTGTGGCATTTTGAAAAACATTTAAATTGGCAGTTTTATTAAAGAAGACAAATAAGCCTTCTCCCAAATTTAGGGGCTTACATGGATACCCAAGACTAGTTTGGAACATAAATACATTTAAACCTGGGCATACTAAAGGTTATTAAAGGATTATTCTTGGTAGGGGATATTATCCAATACCATACAACCTCTATTTCCAATATGAATTTGATTATTAAAATTTCAGCTTGTGTAAAACAAATTAACTATTTTCTTATAGAGGGAAAAATATCTTATTTTTGGAGGCAGTCACAAATTATGCTTGGATCCTAGACAAAGTAAAAAAATCAAAACTACAGAAAAGCTTTGAATACCAATATGGTTTGAAGGCCTGGTGGGAAAATAAAGACCTGAGTAAATAAATAGATTAAAGACTGTCAGTGACCTGACTCAAAATGATAGACTGAGCACACACTCACTGCCTGTCCTACTGACAAATCTATTCATGTAACAAAAAGGAAATATACTTACGAAATGTAAACCTGTAAAACAAGAATGGATTTTGATAATAGGCTGTAAGTTGTGAAAGAAATCTAGAAGACAGGAAACCAGTGGAATCAGCTGTTAGAACAGGACAGAGAAAATGATGACCAGAACATATGCAGGTATGAAGTTTTGGATGGGAAAAGGCAACTTTTCCCACAAGGCCCAGAGAAATTCCATGTTCAGAGTAAACACAAACACAAAGGACCTCTAGAACAGTAATCAGGATCATTCAGTAAAGGCTATGTTCAAACAGATTCTGCAATCAGGCCTTTTTTTCTGCTCATGAATGTGGAGTGACTAACAGTCAGTACAGTCTGGATAATTTCCCCTATTGAGACAGTGTGTTCCAGAAGGCGAGAACATAGAGAACAGAGGGAAGACATTGAAGATCAACATTTTCAGAAGTAAGAAAAGATCTCTTTAGATCTACATTCAGATGGGTATATCTTTCCTTTTCTCCTTTGCCTTTCACTTCTCTCCTTTTTTTGGCTCTTTATAGGATCTACCTAGTATTAAATAGGATCAATAAAATAAGAGTCATACATAGACATAACATAGAGAAATTTTAGAACCATGATGTATCAGCTTCCTAAGGCTGTCATAACAAAGAACAGTGAGTCTTAAAGCCGTGTGTCTTTTTTTTCTTTTTCTGGATTAAATATTCTTTATTAGGAGTCAGGTTCCAAACAAGGTAGAAAACATCAGCAAGAGGAGTTCAGGTAGGGGGACGAGGAGGGGGACACCAGGCCTGGGTAGTTGGGCCACTGCCAGAGGTCAAATAGGAGCCCTGGGATGGAAAGGATCTGGAGAGGGGGCTGGGGTCAGTCTACAGGAGAGGACACAGATCAGCAGATGGTGTACTGTCCACAGGGGACCTCGACATCCTTGTCACTCTCGTCCTTACAGCACAGCTCAAGTACCAGCACTCACACATGGCAGACAAGCTTTTGTTTCCACACACAGCTTACAATCTGGGTCACTGGCTGATGCAATCATTCCTTGAGGTTGGTGACTAGTATGAAGATGGGGTAGAGCATAGACACGCCCTGGGACAGCACAGTGATATCCAACTTATGCTCGTCTTGAAGTAGTCGAGGACTGTTTGAGGGTCATCTCCTTACCATTAGACTGCAAACCCTGTACCTCAAAGTGATCCCACAATGTCCACTCTTGGTTATAGTACTAAGTCTGCTCTCTCACAGATCTGAAGGCTGGAAGTCTTAAAGTGTTGACCAGGCCATGTTCTCTTTGAAGGCTCTAGAAGAGGATTTTTCCTTGTTTCTGCTGTTTGCTTGGTTGCTGACAATGCTTGGTGTTCCTTAGCTTGTAGATGCATCACTCCAATCTCTGTCCCTGTTACCACATGGCATTCTTCATCTGTGTGTTTTGCTTAAATTTCTTCTTATAAAGAAATCAGTCATCAAACTAATACCCACCCTAGACTAGTATGACCTTATTTTAACTTGGTAAGATACGCAGAGACCCTATTTCCAAATATGGTCACTTTCACAAATACCAGAGGTTAAGAATGAAATGCATCTTTTTGGGGAACACAATTCAACCCATAACACATTAAAATAATTTTTAAAAAGAATGAAAATCCTCCAGAATAATCATTATCACCAAGAAAAAGAGAGGTTACTTATACAGGAATAAAAATAATATTGACAATGATCTACATCATCAACTATACTGTATGGGAAAATAAAATGAAGTAATATCTTCAAAATATTGAAGATATATAGTTGGTACCTAGAATACTATATCCTCAAGAAATATCTTTCAAGTTGAGAACAAAATAAAGAGTCTTTCAGTCATGTAAGTCTTCTAAAATTTAGCCCCTTGGCAAATTGCTGTTTATTGGACCCAACTATCATTCCCATCATCATTTCCTATAGCCTTGTAACAGCCAAGGTTGCCCACATTACATATTTCTGACCTATAATAAGTGAAACTGTTTCATGGAGTACCTGGGAAAGTTTTTTTTCCCTTGATACAGATTCTACTCTTTTGTTTTCCTCATCCTTCCTACTATAAGGCTTGCATGAAACCTGTATCAGTAGCTATCTGTAACTATAAAGAAGGGAAAAATTGCAGAAATGTTGACCTAATATTATGTAGATCTGAACCAACATCTTGCAGTTACAAAACACAAATAACTCTATTTGTCTAGACTACTATTATGTGGGTATTCTACTTACAGGGCATTCCCAATTAACACATTACCATTAGATTTTTGGAAATAATTATTTGAAAATTTAATCTAGCAAAAGAAAAAGAGTCTAAGGGAATATGATGGAAGAGGAAAACAGTGATGGTCAAAAGAATTATTAAATTTATAGCTAAATATATACAAGTGTTGGTGGAATTTTGAATAAATTAGTAGCATTTTAAAATTTAAATCCAAGAAGATTTCAGGTGGTAATTTGGGAGAGTAGTAAAGGAGAGTGCAAATAAGATAATGCTTTTGATATATTTGGAGAGTAATATTAACTGTACCTATGTAGAAATAAGCATAGAATTGAGATGGTCACAAGAAGAATAAAAAGTCGATTATTCAACTTATAAACCAAGAAACACACAATCAAGGAAACAGACATCAATACTTTGCTGAAGGTTTGTGTTGCTTGTGGTCACCTGGGTGGAGATGAAGCAATGCCGTATTTAAAGAAACTGTCATATTCAGCTGTGAGTGTAAGCAACTCTGCCTTGATTATAAAGGCAGTATTTTTCCAGGATTTGCCACTGCTTGAGAACATTGTATTAAGTAGTGTGGGGTGGTCAGGGTTATCTAAAGAGGGACAACATATATGGCAGAGATGGGGAGACCCCTGTGGAGGAAGTGTGGGGCAGAATGAGAAGTGCTGGCAGATAGGTCAGTGGGGTTTCCCTCTCCCTTATGTGCCTTGGTACATCAGCAGATCACTTGGTCAGAAATAAAAGTTGCTTGGAACATCACTGAATTTAAGTAGAAGGCCTATACGCAAAAGAGGGATTCTTGCCTCTGGTGAAACTGGAGTCTTCATCTAAAAATGTGTCTGCTCTGAGATCAGATTTGAAGTACGAATAAATCCATTTCTTCTGAGATCCTTATATCTCTGTTATGTAACCTAATTTTTAAATAGTTTTCTTCTTTCAGACAGAAGCCAGCTACAGTGGTGAGACGGGAAAACTTTGGTTTGGGCTTCTCTTCCTCAATTCATGTAACTTTCTTTCTCAGACCCATTCCTCCAAGAGCATAGAACACACAGGCTCTCACTCCCAAGTTTGCTTTGCCTCCTGCCATCACAATTGCTTGTCCTTTGTTCATCCTCTTACTAATCCCATTGGAAGAAACCCTAACCTGTGCTGGAAGGTGGTAAAGGTGAATGTATGATATCTGGTAGGGATGTTTGTGTTTTTAACTAAAGATACCTAAACACCTGACATCCTTGTGATGTGCCAATAAATATTTAATAATGGAATTTCAGGTACCCAGGTAGGCTATGGCAAGGAGATTTGGAAAGTTGATTTTTTTTTTTCATGTGTGATTTTTTTTTAATCTACAAAAGCTGAGAGAAATAGACCGAAATTTCTTTATAGTTCCTGTGGGAACTAACACTTTTGATCTGCATGATCGACGATGCATTCCCTCTAGATACACCCCTAATTCTAACACAAAGGAGCACTACAAAGCTGAACACCTCACCTTACATAAAGCAAGCTCTAGCTACTGCTATCAGATACATAACGCAATTAGTGCCAACAGCTAATTTTACCACCTTTTTATCTACAGGTCAAAGAAGCCATATGAACTGCCATTACAGTTTTCAGGAGAGACATGAGAACACAATTCAACAGAATGCATAGCTTTCCTTTGTTACATTGGAATAGCTTTTCTTTATTTTGGGAGGGAGTCCAGAAAGGTGATAGCTATGACATCTCACCTGAAAAATTAAAATAGCCATCTGTTTAAAAAAAAAACAGTTTTCAAAGGATTGGGTAGAAATATGACAAGCATGGTTAGGATTGGTATTTTTAGTAATTGTCATTCTTCTTGGAATAATTCCTTTCTGTCATTCTTCAAAGCACAGTAGATTCCATTCTTTTTTTTTTTTATAAGCACATACATTCTTATTGGACTTTTTATAAACCATGACACATTTATATCCAACTGCCTCCTTTTTCCATTTTCAGACTAACCTTTGATGACTTCACGATTGCTAGCAATTTAAAGTAATTCCCTGATTGACATTCTTCCTACCAAAATGGTAATTTCTCAATGACAGATGGTATCTAGCCTAAGCTCAATTATTAATTGGGGAATTCTTTTTCTTGTAACAAAAATTTGGCCCAGTCAACTAGTTATTCAGCTTCTACCATGTGTTCATATTTGGATGACAAAATATAAAATGAAAGAAACTAATCATTTCTGAGTGCCTACTGTGGCTTCAGAACTTAAAAATTAATGACTTTGCTTGATATTCAGAGAAGTTTAGCCAGCTTCCCAGTTATAGAGATATATAGCTTTGACGTACTGGATTCAAGGTCAGCTTCAAATCTGTATAATTTGAAGACTGAGAAAAGACACAACATAACATGCTCCCTGCAGGCATAGAGAGATCTAAGTACAAAAAGCTAGGGCAAGACTACAGAACAAAGAGAATGCCTGGTAATCCAAAACACATCAGAAAAACAGGCGAGAGGACAAGGATATCCCAATTGCCAATGATCCTGTGACAGAAAATGTGGTTTCCCTGGTTTTTCTGGAAGCACAGGGGAGAAAAAGGGACTTCATGTAGACTTAGATCCTGGGGCTGGAAGTAGGTGTTTATAGCTGGAAGAATGGTTTCATTGTTGGGTATGAGGTGCTCTGGACAGCAAAGACAAGTCAGGACTGAACAGTATTGTCACTGAGTCTCTGGGATGCCCTCCCTCAATCTCCTCATCCCATGATAACAACCCTAGGCTCAGATTGTGTCTTAACTTCCAGCATCCTAGAGTAAGCAGTAAGATTGACTCTTTGGAGGCTAGGGAAGCAGTGTTCTCTCCGTTAGGCTGTAGGTGAGGGCTGTTTCTGAAAGTTTAATTTCTTCTTTCCTAATTTGAATATCTTTTCTTTTTTTATGTCCTCCTCTCCCCAACCAACCCCACCCCTTTACTCTCCTTCCCCTTTTCTTGTCATATTGCCTTAACCAGTATATTCAGTAACATGTTAAAAAGCAGTGGTAAGAGGGGACATTTCAGCTTTATTCCCAGTCTTTGTGGGAAAGCTTCAAATTTTTCACCATTAAGTGTGTGTGTGTTTACGTGCTCAGCTGTGTCCGACTCTTTACAGTCCCATGGACTGTAGCCCTCCAGGGTCCTTTGTTCATGGGATTTTTTCAGGCAAGAATACTGGAGCAGGTTGCCGTTTCCTACTCCAGGGGATCTTCCAGACCCAGGGATCAAACCCATTTCTCCAGCATTGACAGACTGATTCTTTACCACTGTGCCAACTGGGAAATCCAAACTCACTCTTCGGCAACCCCCATGGGCTGTAGCCCACCAGGCTCCTCTGTCCATGAGATTTCCCATGCAACAATACTAGAGTGGGTCTCAAATTTTTCACCATTAAGTGTAATGTTAGCTATTGGGGTTTTTTATAGATACTCCTTTTCAAATTGAGGATGCTTTCTTCTGTTCTTTTATTGAGGTTTCTTAAAATCATGAATGGGTGTTGATATTGTCAAATATTTGTCCACATCCATAAATCATCTGGAGAAGGAAACTACAACTCTAATCTTTTTGCCTGAGAAATCCCATGGACAGAGGAGCCTGGCAGGCTACAGTTGATGGGGTCCCAAAAGAATCAGACAGTACTTAGCCACTGAAAAACAGCAACAGTTGATATGATAATTTGGCTTTTCTATTTGGCTCATTGATATAATTTGTTCGGTTGCTAAGTCACATCCAGTTCTTTGTGACCCCATGGACTGCAGCACGCTAGGCTTCCCTGTCTAGCTCAGACAGAGCTAGACAAGTTTGCTCAAACTCATGTCCATTGAGTCGGTGATGCTATTTAACCATCTTATCCTTTGTCGCCCCCTTCCCCTTTTGCCTTCAGTCTTTGCAGTGTCAGGCAGAGTCTTTTCCAATAAGTGGGCTCTTTGCATCAGCTGGCCAAAGTATTGGAGTTTTAGCTTAAGCATCAGTCCTTCCAATAAATATTGAGAGTTGATTTCCTTTAGAATGGACTGGTTTGATCTCTTTGCTGTTCAAGGGACTTTGTACAGTCTTTTCCAACACCACAATTCAAAAGCATCAATTCTTTGGCACTCAACCTTCTTTATGGTCCACTCTCATCTGTACATGCCTACTGGAAAAACCATAGCTTTAACTATATGTACCTTTGTCAGCAAAGTGATATGCTGTCTAGGTTTGTCATAGCTTTTCTTCCAAGGAGCAACTGTCTTTTAATTTTGTAGCTGCAGTCACTGTCCACAGTGATTCTGGAGCCCAAGATAATAAAATCTCTCACTACTTCCACTTGTTTCCCCTTCTACTTGTCATGAAGTAATGGGACCGGATGCCATGATCTTAGTTTTTTTTAATATTGTTTCAAGCCAGCTTTTTTACTTTCCTCTTTCATCTGCATCAAGAGGCTTTTTAGTTCCCCATTGCTTTCTGCTATTAGAGTGGTGTTGTCTGCATATCTGAGATTCTTGATATTTCTCCTGGCAATCTTGATTCCAGTTTGTGAGTCATTCAGCTTGGCATCTTGAAGTACTCCTTATAAGTTAAATAAGCAGGGTGACAGCATACAGCCTTTTCATATTCCTTTCCCAATTTTGAACCAATTCATTGTTCTATATCCAGTTTTAACTGTTGCTTCTTAATTGGTATACAGGTTTGTCGGGAGACAGGTAAGGTGGTCTGGCATTCCCATCTCTTTAAGAATTTGCCAGTTTGTTGTGATCCACACATTCAAAGGTCACATAGCCAATGAGGTAGAAGTTGATGTTTTCCTGGAATTCCCCTGCTTTCTCTATGATCCAGTGGAGATTGGCAATCCGATCTCTGGTTCTTCTGCCTTTTTTAAACCCAGTTTGTACATCTGAAAGTTCTCAGTTCACATACTGATGAAGCCTGCCTTGAAGGATTTTGAGCATTACCTTGCTAACATGTGAATTGAGCACAATTTTACAGTATTTTGAACATTCTGTGGCATTGCCCTTCTTTGGCATTGGAATGAAAACTGACCTGAGGAATTTGTCTGAGGAAGCTTTACAGATAGCTGAGAAGAGAAGTGAAAGACAAGGGAGAAAGGTAAAGATGTACCCCACTTAATGCAGAGTTCCAGAGAATAGCAAGGAAATATAAGCAGGCCTTCTTAAGTGAACAAAGCAAAGAAACAGAGGAAAGCAATAGAATAGGAAAAATTAGAGATCTCTTGAAGAAAATTAGATATATCAAGGGGACATTTCTTATAAGGATGTGCACAATAAAGAAAAGAAATGGTATGGACCTAACAGAAGCAGGAGATATTAAGAAGAGGTGGCAAGAATACATAGAAGAACTATACAAAAAAAAAAAAAAAATAGATCTTAATTAGCCAGATAACCATGATGGTGTGATCACTCACCTAGACCCAGACATCCTGGAATATGAAATCAAGTGGGCCTTAGGAAGCATCAAGCTTTCCTGGTGGCTCAGCTGGTAAAGAATCCGCCTGCAATGTGGGAGACCTGGGTTCAATCCCTGGATTGGGAAGATCCCCTGGAGAAGGGAACGGCTACCCACTCCAGTATTCTGGCCTGGAGAATTCCATGGACTCTATAGTCCATGGGTTCACAAAGAGTCGGACGTGACTGAATGACTTTCACTTAGGAAGCATCATTATGAGCAAAGCTAGTGGAGGTGATGGAATGCCAGCTGAGCTATTTAAAATCCATTAATATAATGAATTATCTTAGTCGATTTTTAAATTACTTTTTCTTGGAGTAAAGTTGCAATGTTGTGTTTGTTTCTCCCATACAGCAAAATAAAACAGCCACATGTGTACCTGTATCCCCTCCCATTTGGACTTCCTCCCCATTCACGTCAGTACGGTGCATTAGGTAGAGTTCCCTGTGCTGCAGAGTCTGCTATAGAGTATGCTCTCGGGCATGTGTTTGGCTGCATCCTGACTTCTTGCCACCCCATGGACTATAGCCTGCCAGGCTCTTCTGTACATGAAAATTTCCAGGCAAGAATATTAGACTGGGTTGCCATTTCCTACTCCAGGGGGTCTTCCTGAACCAGGGATCAAACCTACGTCTCTTGCATCTTTTGCGTTGGCTGGTGGATTCTTTACCCCTGAGCCACCTGGCAAGTCCCCGTGTTCTCTCTAGTTATCTATATTATACATAGTATCAGTAGTGTATATGTGTCAGTATCAATCCCCACTCTCCTCCTACCCCCCACTCCCCTTTGTATTGGTATAGTTGACATCTGTGTCTCTATTTCTGCTTTGCAAATAAGATCATCTGTACTGTTTTTCTAGATTCCACATATACATGGCTGAGTAATATCCCCCTCCACACACACACCCCCCACATCTCCTTTATTCATTCCCCTGTTGATGGACGTTTAGGTTGCTTCCATGTCCTGGCTATTGTAAATAGTGCTACAATGAACATCGGAGTGCATGTACAGTTTGAATTATGGTTTTATTTGGGTACATTTAGGTTGTTTCCATGTTTTGGATATTGTAAACAGGTGCTGTGAATATAGGGGTGAATGTTTCTTTTTGAATTATGGTTTGGTCTGGATATATGCCCAGGAGTGGGATTGCTGGGTCATATGGTAGTTCTATTTTCATTTTTTTGAGGAACCTCACTGTTTTCCATAGTGGCTCTTTCAAGTTACACTCCCACCAACAGTGCATGAGGGGTCCCTTTACTCCACATCATCTCCAATGTGTACTATTTGTAGATTTTTGGGATCATTTTCAAATGTTGAACCAGACTTATATATACCTGAAATAAATTCCACTTGGTCATGATGTATACATTTTTTTCTATATTGTTGGACCCAATCTCCTAATATTTTGTTGAGGACTTTTGCATATATTAGTCTGTAGTTTTCCTTTTCTTGTAATCTCTTTGTCTGTTTTTGGTATTAGGGTAATACGGGTTTCATAGAATGAGTTAAAAAGTACTCCATTTGCTTCTATTTTCTGAAAGAGATTGTAGAGAATTGATTAGATTTATTCCTTAAATGTTTGGTAGTATTCACCAGTGAATTCTGGGCCTGGTACTTACTGTTTTGTCATTTATGGTTGATTTAATTTCTTTAATAGGTATAGGTCTATTCATATTTTCTATTTTTGTGTGTGTAAGTTGGTCAGATTGTGTCTTTCAAGAAACTGGCCCACTTCATCTAGGTTATCAAATGTTGTGAATAGAATTGTTCATAGTATTTTTTAACTTTTAATGTCCATGGGATCTGTAGTGAAGTCCCCTTTTTCATTTCTGATATTAGTAATTCGTGTTCTTTCTCTCTTTTTCCCAATTAGCTCAGCTAAAAGCTTATTAGTATTATTGATCTTTTCTAAGAATCAGCTTTTGGTTTAGTTAAATTTCTCCTTGATTTCCTTTTTCAATTTTGTTGATTTCTGCTCTAATTTTTATTATTTCCTTTCTTATGTTTACTTTGGATTAAATTTGTTATTTTCTCCTAAGGTAGAAGCTTATGGTTGATTTTAGATCTTTTTTTTTCCCCCTAACATTTTCAGCCAATGCTATGAATTTTTTCTTTCTGTGTACACTTTCTTTCTGTGACTACTTTTGCTGCATCCCACAAAATTTGATGTTATCATTTTCATTTAGTTTAAGACAATTTTTAATTTCTCTTCAAAGTTCTCTTTGCCTCGTGTTATTTAGAAGTGTGTTCTTGATATGTAGGTATTTGGTGATTTTCTAGCTATATTTTTGTTAATATTTTGTAGTTAAATTCCATTGTGATTTGAGAAAAGATTTTTTTATGACTTCTCTAACTTTACATTTGTTAACATTGTTTTTGGAGGAGGCAGTGGCAACCTATTCCAGTATTCTTGCCTAGAGAATTCCATGGACAGAGAAGCATGGCAGACTACAGTCCATGGGGTCACAAAGCATTGGAGACAACCGAGTGACTAACACTAACATTGTTTTATCACATAGAAAAATTTTCTGCCTTCTGGACCTATTCATTTCTAATAGGGGAATGCTAGTCTTCAACTATAATAGTTGATTTATGTATTTCTCCTTGCAATGATATCAGGTTTTGCCTCATGTGTTTTGAAGCTCTGTTGTTAAATGTGTACATACTAAGAACTGTAATGTTTTCTTGAGAATTGGCCTCTTTATCACTATGTAATGACCCTCTTTATCCCTGACATCTTTTTAATAACTGTTAGCATGGTTTATTTTTGTATGTAGTGTGAAAAATGTTCTACCTTCATTCTTTCGCGTGTAGCTGTCCAGTGTTCCCAGTATCACTTATTGACCAGACTGTCTTTGTCCATTGTGTATTCTTGTATTCTTTATTGTAGACTGAAGTGAAAGTGAAAGTCATTTAGTGGTGTCTGATTCTTTATGACCCTATGGACTATACAGTCCATGGAATTCTCTAGGCCAGAATACTGGAGTGGATAGCCATTCCCTTTTCCAGGGGATTTTCCCAACCCAGGGATCAAACCCAGGTCTCCCACATTTCAGGTGGATTCTTACCGTCTGAGCCACCAGGGAAGCCCAAGAATACTGGAGTGGGTAGCCTATCCCTTCTCCAGTGGATCTTCCTGGCCCAGGAATCTAACTAGGGTCTCCTGCATTGCAGGCAGATTCTTTACCAACTGAGCTACTAGGGAAGCCCTTATTGTAGATTAATTGACCATAAGTTCATGGGTTTCTCTGGGCTCTCTGTTATGTTCCATTGATCTACATGTCTGTTTTTACACCAGAACCATGCGATTCTGATTATTGTAGCTTTATAGTATAGTCCGAATACAGATAGAATAACAACTTCATATTTGTTTTGTAGGAAAGGAAAAATTCCACTCTTTTAGTTTTTGCAGAAAAATCAGCTGTTAGACCCATGGGTGTTCCTTCATAATGGAGACTTTATTTTCTCTTGCTCTCTTTAGAATCTTCTCTGTAACTTTTGCCATTTTAATATCTCTGTGCTTCCTATACCTGGAAATTTGTTTCCTTCTTAAGGTTTGGGAATTGTTCAGCTTTAATTTAATTGGATGCATTTCTCACAGCTTTCCCCCTCTCTCTTTTCTTTCTGGGATCCCTATAATGTGAGTGATGGTACACCTGATACTGTTTCAGACATCCCTTAAACCGTTCTCATTTCTAATATTTGTTTTTCTTTTTGCTTCTTATTTTGCTTAACTTTCTGTTTTTCTTTGAGATGACATGAAGCAGTTACCTCTTCTGGTCTTGAAAGACTGTCCTTATGGGAAGCATCCCTGTGCATTTTGCGAGTGCCCAGTATCTTCTGTAGAAGAGCTGGTTTGAAGTGAGCATGAGCTGTGTCTTCCCCGTGTGTGTGATGGGAGCTATCATCATGGTAGGAGGTGGGGCTGGAGGTGGAGAGTTAGAGCCAGAGCCTCGTTGAGCTGGGGCTTTTCCTCTGCTCACTGGCCAACACTTCCCTATTGATTTGGGATCTGGTCCCACATTTCCAGAGCAGAAGCCCTGATGTTTGGGACCTAGCTGGCTCCATTCCCTCCAAGTGTGTGCTCTCCTCTTTCTCATCCCTGGCACATTTGACTCATAGAGGAGTCCTGTTGGAGCAAGAAGAACTGAATGGATACTCAGCATGGGTCAGGGCCTGGACTGAGTTGGTCTTGGTCCCAGTCAGCGTTCCAAGCCTCTCCCAGTGTGTTGCCTCCAGAACAGCCAGCAATGGCTGCCCTTGCTGCATTCAGGTTCTGTTTTGAGTCTGAGCTGGCTCCATCCATAGGTACTGTGTACTCCCCTCAGTTGCTGCAGCTCCCACCCTAGTGTGGAATATGACATGGAGCAGGAGAGGTTGCAATGAGTGTGCATCTCAACTTAGGTTGCACACGTGGATGGTCACAGGTTAGGCCCTGATAAAAACCCAGCAGTTTAAGCTCTGTTTAAACAGTGTCTCCTGAGGGTAGACCATGTTAAGGAGAACAGAATGCTCTGGTATATTTAAGGTTAAATCCTTCTTTCTCCCACTGCTGGAAGCATGAGGAGAATTTTTTTTTTTCTTTGAGAACCTGGTAGAGCTCTGGGAGGTAAAAACTCATAAAAGTGTGGGCACATGTCTCCTGTACACCAATGACTTAGTCTCCTTGGAGGCTTTATTTCTCAGACTTGTTCACACTGAGACTCCAACAATTCATAATTACAGCTCAGAATTTCCTGTCTTGTCTTGATACTGGTTCCCAAGGAGGATGCTGCCCATGCGTTTCTGTTCCAGTAAGTTCTAATTCTTTGTATTTGCTTGTCAGTCCCTCCAATTTGGCAGTGGTTTTACCTGTGTTCTCACTTCTGTTACAGTTCTAAGTCGTTGACTTTTCAGTTTATTCGGCTTTTAGCCTTCCTAGGTAAAAAATTAAGGAGTGTTGTTAGGAAGGAGTGGTGCCATCCAAACTTCTTACCTGTTGGACTGGAAATTGGAACTCTACAATTTCCTTTGAAATGTATTTTTCTGTTCCTTCCAATGTTAAATTTTTATTAAGTTTTTAAAAATTTAAATATTTGGCTTCAATTTGTCATTTGAATATTTTTGGATATTCAAATATCTTTGGATGCATTTGGATATTTTTTTGCAGTTAGCCCTATTTTTCTGTTTTACAAAATTCTGCTGGTATCTTTTCCAGTCTTCCCTCAATAGCCACATGTTGGGAATCCTCACTAAAGCTTCCCTGCTTCTGTTTTAGACATTTAATAAAACCCAAATAAGAAACATTTAAGCTTATCAAGAGTTACTCATAATTTAAGTCTCTCATATCAAATAGATATTTCCCTTCTGCTGAATTAACATTAATATAATTCATTTGGTGACTGCTGCTTTGTTACTATTCACAAATATTTATTTAATATTTGTCATTTAATGTTGTGTATGCCAATGGTACTAATATTCCAAGTATATTTCAAAATTATTACTGGAAAGAATTGGTCTAGTACCATTCAATAAGCATTTTTAGAGACTTTAAAAATGATTACATTTTGTTTTATATTTATTTGTGTATTTTAAAATTAATCTATAATTTATAAATATTTAAATTTATTTGTTCTATTTTTATTCCTTATAATGGATTAAAATTTATAATAGAAGTGTAAGTTGTTCACTTTTAACAATGTGCACACCACCCAAAACAAGAAATAGAACATTTATTTCCCACAGAAAATTCTCTTGTGTTCTTTCCAGTCAAGTGTTTTTCTTCCCAAAGCAAACACTTTAAGATTTCTGTGTTAAGAACTATAAAAAGTCTGTGATTTTACTCTTCTTGAAACCTAGTAAGTCATCCTGCCAATCTCACAGATGCTTGCAGAAGACATGATTTATAATATTAGTGAAACCATTTTGGATTCTAAGCAAAGAAGCTGTGAAAAGTGATTATAGCCTTTAAAGCAAGGTTGAGGATGAAAACTTATAAGACAGTGAACAATAATAGAAGTCTTCAGTTAAGTGTCATGGATTTTATTATAGACAGAATATCTGTGTACTCCTCTCTCCCAAATTCATTTCTTGAAATCCTAACCCCTCAATGTGATGATACTAGGAGACTGGGGCCTCAGGAGGTAATTGGGTCGTGAGGGTGGAGTCCTCATGAATGAGATTCGTGCCCTTATAAAATGAGACTCGAGAGCTTGCTCAGGCTCTCTGGTTTCTGCCCTGTGAGGATGAAAAAGCAGGTCAACAGGCTGTGACCCACAAGAAGTAATCCACCATGCCCAACCATGCTGCCACCCTGATCTCAGACCTCAAGCCAATACAGATTGACTTCATGTTTACCAAATGACTTCTCAGATCCTAGGCTTCATTCTTTGATTCTAATTCTTATTTTGAGCTACATTATTTAAAAGGCAAGTGTCCAATTTAGCATAGTATGAAATGAGAAAGACATATGTGAGATGATATTATGGGTTTATATGGAAAGTTTTTCCATTTTGCACATTAATATAAAAGTGGTCTCTAAGTGGCTAAGGCTGCCAACTGATGATGAGACCTAAGCTGAGGTGATTTTCATCTTAGAAGAACTAGTAGAGCTTGAGATTAAAATGATTCAGTTGAGTGAATCTATAATTATACTTTGTAAAAGTGCATCTCTTTCTTGACAATTGGCTTTGCAATAAGTTTTCTCTAAATTTGGATTATTTTCTTTTAACCATGTTTTTAAAAAAGTAAATGTGATGTACAGAATGATACATTACAAAGCCAAGGATAAGTCTATTTCTGGAAATTGAGCATAATTTTTGAATAAAAATACTTTAAGACAGAGTGAAAGAGCTAGCCTCCAAATTTTTATCACTTTAATTCTACTCATCACATTTTTGACAGTTGAGGCAAGGGAGATGTTCTGTGTCTTTCTTATTAAGCTCAAGGCCTTTTTTAGTTTGTTTGGTAATTGTTGATCAGCATGAAAGGTACTAAACACTGAGAACTTAGAGGATGGATAATTTTTACCCTAAAAATAGACAATATTGGGTAGGAAGAGGGGATCTGGGCAACTCTAAAGCAATGGAGAGATGATAGGCCACATTTGTGGTGGCTAGGTTTGTACAGCTGATTAAGAGATTGTTTAAAAATTACACTATGTTAAATATAACTTATAATCTTTATGAATGTGATTACTTTCCTCTCCTAGAGAAATCTTTTTTCAAGAACCCAATCATGTTCTAGTCAATTCCTGTCAGTTTGATATTTTTTGATCACAGAGAGACTACAGGGGGCCTAAATTTGATGGAGAAGAGCTATACACACATGTTTGTATTTATTTACTCATTTATTTTATTTTTCTGTAGTTTAATGATCAGTTTTGCTGTCTTCATAGTACAAAATGGGTTTCTACCACTTTGGTAAAGAATGTCAATTGTCTTTTAAGCTAAGAGTAGTCAGGTGACACAGCTCTGACCAATGATACATAAGTGGAAGTCAGTGGATAGGGCTTTCAGGAAGCTTTTTAAAGGGATATGATTTAACTGGTTTGTTCAACTGGAACTGTTATCAAAGAAATATTTTTACCATCAGAAATTAATTACCAGAGGCTCTTCTTAAGAAAAACAATCAGCATTTTAAATAAAAAATCTAACAACAAATTGGAAAGAAACATAAAAGAGGCTGGGTGGGGATAGGGATGGAATATCAAGTAATGGCATGTACTAAGGCAGAGGATAATCCATCAGACTTGAGGAAGTTTATGGCAAATATGATCTTCACTCAGAAATTCTTTCAGATAAAGACTATTTCTTCTTTATTTTTTTTTAAATCTTACTCCATTATTAATTTTTCTGATTTATACTGGCTTTTCCTACTGAGGTGGGAATTTGCAGTTCATTTGTTTTCAGAATATATCAAAAGAATATCTCCTACCCTTCCCAAAGTTGTAGCCACAGTAACAATTTTATTCTAGTCTGAGACTCTGTTGAATAAACGTGTCTCCTTACTCAGTATTGTCAAAATAGCTGAGTCCTAGCTCCAGCGTTTGATTTATGAGTTCTTTTCTTCAGTCTGCATAGTCATCCTTATTCACAGAAGAGGTGATTCAATTAAGTGAAAGTTAGACATTTGTGTGACAATGATTAAATTCGGAGTTTTCCCACTGGAACATCTTTGACAGAGCCAGTTCTGCCCTAACAGTAACTGTACAGTAAGGGGAATGACTCCCTGGGCGGCCACTTGGTCCTTCCATGCCAGCCACCTGCATCTAGAGTTAGTCTGTGAGGAGATGCTGGGGGAAGCAAGCAAGTCATTTCTTTTCTCTAATCTGTAAATACTGAAAGAGAACTGCTGCTTCTTCCAGTGAGTATCCAACCTGTAATTTAAGATGAGATCAGGAACTTCTTTTTTTTTATTTAAAAAAATTTTTTCATTTGCTTTTTTTTTTTTTTCATTTGTTCATTAAAACAGCAACTTTTCATTTAGCTCATCTATCTCCAAATTAGTGATTTGGTCTGTGCTCAGCGGGGCGATTTTTCTGGGCTTATCCTGTGTGAGTGATCTGCTGCTGGGTTGGTTGTGGGCTGGTTGATCCAGGGTTGCCTGAGCTGAGATAGCCCCTCTCTTCATCTGAGATTCTCTCATTTCTCATATCTCCAGAAGACTAGCCTATCCTTGTCCACATGGTGGCAAGAGTCTGAAAGACAGTGTTACGTGCAGGACCTCTTGAGATCTAGGCTTAGAGATGGGACACTGTCACTCCTATCAAATTCTCTTTACCAAGCCATCCCAGATTTAGAGATGAGGGAAAAGCCTCCACCTTTTGTTGAGAGAAGCTAAAAATTATATTGAAAAGGACATGGATACAGAAAGTCATGAGGATTTTGTGTCACTTTTGCAAACTACCCAACTTGCCATTGGCCAAGAAGATGGTTTTCAGGTCAATACTGAAAAAATTGATCTTAGTTGAAGGCAGCAACTTAGCTGATACCACATTTGAATAAGAGATTGCTTCCATGGTGTGGGGTGTAAGCACAGAGGCAGAGAAGTGCCTACATATTGATTTCTACTTTGTCAATGGATTTTACTTTAAATCATATGTTATTTTGTTGTTACTATTTTATTAAGAGAAACTAAGAAATATCTTTAAAATGTGGCACATGCAACTCTATGCTTCAATCAGTTTAATTCAGTAAAAGAATTTTCTTGAAACAAGGAAAAAAAACAAGAGAGAGATTCATAGACAATCAAGATTGTTTTACTACATTAGCTTCTTCATGTTGAAAATCTGTCAAGTCTATGATTTGTTCAGATAACACTTGTTTTTGGTATAATAACAAAATTGTTGCCTTAGCCTACTGTAGTCTCCTCTGTTATTATTTTGTTCAAGCAGGAGACTGTGCTGAAGTGAATCATGAAATGAATTGTATTGAACATCAACAACAAAATTGTTCTGGATGTCATCTGAATTTTCATTTCTGTTTGTTCACTTCTTTTTAGAGTTATAGCTTTGATAAGAATGTAATGTTTTTCATTAGATATTAACTCATAGAGGAAGACAACAAAGCTGAGTTAAATTGGCATAGTTTAATATAATAAAGGAATCATCAGCATCAGTAAAGTTATTCAGCACTAAACATAGATCTCCCAGTTCCATTCTTTCAAAATGCAATATTGGTTAACTGTTCTCCACACATTGTTATGATGCCCAAGAGTTATTCTTTAGCCCCAAAACATTTGAGCATAACTGAAGTGGGTAAAGGATCAGGCCAAGCAGATATCAGGGGAAGAAATTTCCAGCAGCTGGAAAGATGGAATTAGGCAAGTTCTTTGTGTTCTCTAGGAACAACAAGCTGATCACTATAGCTGGAGAAAATTGAGCTGCGAAAAAAAGGGAGGATATTAGGTCAAAGAGGCAAAGTAGGGGCAGGTCAGTTCAGTTCAGTCGCTCAGTGGTGTCTGACTCTTTGCGACCCCATGAATCGCAGCACGCCAGGCCTCCCTGTCCATCACCAACTCCCAGAGTCCACCCAAACCCATGTCCATCAAGTCGATGATGCCAGTAAGTGTAATGAGTTTGACTTTTACTCTGAGATATGGGAAGACATTGGATTTTGAGCAGAATCCTGGAGTGATTTGTTTTTTTTTTCCAGTTTATTTTTATTGAAGTATAGTTGATTTATAATGTATTAATTTCTGCTAAATAGCAGAGTGATTCTGTTACACATGTACATATATGCTTTTTCATCATAGTTTATCACATAATATTGAGTATTCCCTGGGCTATAGGATCTTAGATCTTGTTTATCCATTCTGTATGTCTTTATTTATAAAATGATCACTTTGCCTACTCTGTCAGAATAGAACATGTGTGTGTTGAGGACTGGTAGTGGATAGACAGCTATTTAATAGAAGCTGGGGACACATCAAGAAGTATGTTCTCTTCTCTTAAATCCATTCTGTTTCCTTCTTCTCATCAGAGCAATGCATTAAAGGTATAATCTTTGCAAAGTAACAATTCTAAGGCTCCTTTGCTAAAAGGTTTCAAGCTGAATTTGATCAAAGATAAACACTGTAATGAATTTAAAGGCAGGAAGAAGGGAGAACCAACCACCCTCTTTCTGTTTGCTTCGAGTTATAGCTTGAGTGGCTGCCACACATGTTCCGTGGTTAGTCCATGTGGGACAGACCACTCTGTTTGCTACTTGGGTTGAGTGATCTTAGTTCTTGATCTTAGCTCTAGTAACACTACCTTGAAGGTTAGGGTAGCAACTGCTTGTAATAAGTAATGGCCAGATTATTCGAACTCTTCTGCTTGTTTCTTCAGATATTCTAACTTTTTAAAATAATTAATTGGTTTCTATCAATTCCCCAAAGTCATTTCTGTTATTCCATTGGAACTTGACTAGTAGAGTGGGCTATTATAATAGGCTAAAGATGATGGTGGCTCAGAAATTGGTGGTAGCAGTGGAAATGATGAGAAGGCTTAGAGCAAATATATATTTTGTAGGTTGATTCAGCAAGATTTCTGATAGGTTCTATGAGTTTTATAGGAGAAATAAAGAATCAAAAATAACTCTAGTGGGTTTGTCCAAGACATTAAAAATAGCATTTCCATTAATGAGATGAGAAATAAAAAGTAAGGGTAAAATGGAGGAAATCAGGAATTCATTTTTGGATATGCTCTGTTTGAGATGTTTATTACACACCTCATAGGCAATGTCAAATTTTCAGTTGGACACACACACACACATATATATATGTATATGTATATACGCATCTGGTGTTCAAAAGTGGGGACCAAACTGCAGATATAAATTTGAAAATCAACAGCTTTTATAATTACATATGCAAAATTATGAGATTAGAGGAGATCATCCAGAAAATGAGCATATATAAAGAAGAGAAGACTATGAAAAGTGAATGAGAGCTACATTTACCACACCTTCAATTATTTAAAATCTTATATATTCAATTCAGTCACTCAGTCATGTCCAACTCTGTCAAAACATGGTCCACTGGAGAAGAGAATGGCAAACCGCTTCTGTATTCTTGCCTTGGGAACCCCATAAACAGTACGAAAAGGCAAAAAGACACTGAAAGATGAACTCCCGAGGTCGGTAGGTGCCCAATATACTACCAGAGAAGAGTAGAGAAATAACTCCAGAAAGAATGAAGAGATGGAGCCAAAGTGAAAACAGTGCCCAGTTGTGGATGTGAATGGTAATGGGAGTAAAGTCTGATGCTGTAAAGAACAATATTGCATAGGAACCTGGAATGTTAGGTCCATGAATCAAGGTAAATTGGAAGTGATCAAACAGGAAATGGCAAGAGTCAACATCGACATTTTAGAAATCAGTGAACTAAAATGGACTAGAATGGGTGAATTTAACTCAGATGACCATGACATCTACTACTGTGGGCAAGAATCCTTTAGAAGAAATGGAGTAGCCCTCATAGTCAACAAAAGAGTCCAAAATGTAGTACTTTGGTGAAATATCAAAAATGACAGAATGATCTCTGTTTCTGAGGCAAACCATTCAATATCGCAGTAATCCAAGTCTATGCCCCAACCACTAATGCCAAAGAAGCTGAAGCTGAACTGTTCTGTGAAGATCTACAAGACCATCTAGAACTAACTCCAAAAAAAGATGTCCTTTTCATCATAGAAGACTGGAATATAAAAGTAGGAAGTCAAGAGATACCTGGAATAACAGGCAAGTTTGGTCTTGGAATACAAAATGAAGCAGAGCAAAGGCTAACAGTTTTGTCAAGAGAGCACACTGGTCATAGAAAATACCCTCTTCCAACAACACAAGAGATGACTCTACACAGATGGTCTTACGTATTAGTGCTTTCCAATATAATTTCCTACAATGATGTTAGAAATACTCTACATCTGCACTGATATCTGGTATAGTAGCTGTATTAGTTTTATATTTCTTCCATAACAAGTTATCCCACCCTTGGTGTCTTAAACACTACAAAATATCCTTTAGTTTCACAGGTCAGTAATCCAAAATGGTGTCAGTGGTCAAAAATAAAAGTGTTGGCAGAGTTACATTCCTTCCTGGAGGCTCTGATGGAGAATCTACCTGTTTTGGCTTCTATAAACCACCTGCATCCCTGGGCTCAGTACCCCCTTGCAACTTTAAAGGCAGTGTGGCTTGTTGAATACTTTTCATATCATATTACTATAATCTTTTCTTCTGCCTTCTGCTTATACTTTTAAGGACCCTTGTGACTACAGTAAGCCTACCTAGATAATTCGGGCTAATATTCCTATCTCATTGTCTTTAACCTTAATTATATCTGCAAAGCCCCTTTTACCTTGTAAGGTAACATATGCACAGATTCTGTGAATTAGGATGTGGACATAACTTTGGGGGCAACTATCCATCCTAGCAATGTGACCACTATTTTTATGGTAATTAGGCACTTGAAGTAAGATTAGTGCTGCTAAGAACAAGATATTTTTAAATTAAAATTTAAAGACTTGAATATGGTTAGTGGCTGTCTTTTTGGATAGCACAGATCTAGAGGAATAGGAGAGTGAATAGAATAGGGAAATGTATTTGGATCACAAATGAGAATTGAGAGCCACATATGGTTCATAGTCATGAATTTTAAATAAGACTTTAGCATGGCTGTGGGTATTTCTACAGACATTGTTTAACTAATGATGGACCCTTACACTTGACTTGAGGAAACAGTATCAGAAAAATAACTATAAACCAATGAAGAGGAAAGTTTTGTATTCAAGAAGCAGTGATGAGCAAAAGGACCAGAAAAATGTTCTTTTACCTAATAATTATTGAGGCTTCTACTCCAAATTTTAATATAATTCTTAAAGGAGGATTCACAAAACTTATCTAAACAATTTCTCACATAAACAATTATAATAATTTATCAAAATTCCAAGGGTTAATTCTTGATATTGATGGAAAAAATGGATTGAAATATTTTGCTCCACATTTAAGGGTAACTAGTAGAATAATTCTTTGTGACCCTATGGACTGTAGCCTCCCAGGCTCTTCTGTCCATGAAATTCTCAAAGCAAGAATACTGGAGTGGGTTCCCATGCCCTCTTCCAGGGGATCTTCGTGATCCAGGGATCAAATCTGTGTCTCTTGTGTCTGCTGCATTGGCAAGCAAGTTCTTTACCACTAGCACCACCTGGGAAGCCCAATAGAATAATAGAAATAAGACATAGAATTTGTAATTCATTAAGAAGAACTGGGTCAGGAAGATCCACTGGAGAAGGGATAGGCTACCACTCCAGTATTCTTGGACTTCCCTGGAGGCTCAGCTGGTAAAGAATCCACCTGCAACGTGGGAGACCTGGGTTTGATCTCTGGGTTGGGAAGACCCCCTGGAGAAGAGAACAGCTAACTACTCTAGTATTCTGGCCTGGAGAATTCCATGGACTGCACAGTCCAGGGGGTTGCAAAGAGTTGGACACGACTGAGCGACTTTCAGTCAGTCAAGGAAAAGAAGTAGCATAGTAAGATTAAATACAAAAAAAATAATTTTTAAATGACAGTAAAAACATGAATAGAAAATATAACACAAGATGGCCACAAAAAGTTTAAACATATTAATTAGATAAATTCCCCATTAAAGACAAAGAATGTAATTAGTCATTTTTAAGAGCTACATTTAAAGGACATAGTGATAAAAATTGAGTGGAGGAGTTAGAAGCCAGGCAATAGATGGAGATTTCAACAGATGGTGGGAGACATTCTTCCCAGTACAGGTTTGAATTCACAATGCCTTTGGGACTCTAAACAGCCCCAATATGGGTTTAATTTAAATCACCAGTTAATAGTTCCCCAAGATGGCAAAAGCAAAATAAACGAATCAATGATTTTGAGATGGGGGACAGGGTTCCTGGCTGCTACCTGCCCATGAGTCTTCTAAAACAAAGCTTAAAAATTCACATGCCTTTCTATGAACCCAGATATTGCTTTTTTTTCTTTCAAGACAGAAAATACTTTGAGAAACAAGTATACATAAAGATACTGGAACCCTGTGCCAGTGCCAATATTAATCAAATTAGTTTTCCCTTTCCCTTTTTTTTTTTTAATGTAATTTTATTGATTGAGTTTTGGTGGTGCTGGGTCTTCTTTCCTGCACAGGCTTTTTCTCTAGTTGCAGTGCTTGGGCTTCTCATGGTGGCTTCTTGTTGCGGAGCACAGGCTTAGGCTCATGGACTTCAGTCGTTGCAACACATGGGCTCAGTCGTTGCGACTCATGGGTTCCAGAGCACAGGCTTAGCAGTTGTGGTGCTAGGGCTTAGTTGCTCCTCGGCATGCAGGATCTTCCTATCTTCCCAGACCAGGGATTGAACCCATGTCTATTGCATTGGCAGGCAGATTCTCTACTACTGATTCACCAGGGAGGCCCAGTTTCCCCTTTCTAATGAAGAGAAAAACTGACTGTTAGGCATTTGCACAAAGTCAATAGTACAACATAGTAGAAATACAATCAGGTTATAACCTGATCTCTAAAACAGACCTATAAGAGATCTCTAAAAGACTGGATAATTTTGAGGAAATGTTGCTGAAATATATGATTTTTAACAACGCAAAGATAATAAAAATACTAGGAAAAAGGTAAAACTGCACAAAAAGCAGTCCTTTCTTTTTTGGATATGTTAATTTCTTGACATTCTCTGAGTATACAAACTTCAAATAAAAAGTTGTTCTCTTTATATCTCCTCTTTGTTAAAAGTAGAATTTGACAGTATAAAACATTATAACAACTATAATTACATTTCCCAGAGGTAGCTGCTTTTTCTACTTTAATTTTTTGCTATTCTGGTGCTTATTTCCTTAACTTAGAGTAAAATAATATCTGTTTTGTGGATTAACAATTTTAGACATTATCTATCACTTCCTACCTTTGAAAGATCAGAATTTGCTCACACTCCTGTCTCTTCTTGCGTTTGTCATTTTTACACTTGATATTTTTAACTCTCTGTGGTTACCTTAGTTACTTTAAATAATATTCCTTTGCCAATCTTTCTTATGACAATAACTTTAGACAAGGATCTGAACTACTTTTCATGTTACAAGAAGACATTATTGAACCTACCATTTAATTTTCTTCTCATCTCAAGCTTTCGTGTAGACACCTTCATTATTGTAATTTCAAAGGACAGTAACATTGCAGTTAATTTATCTGCACTTAGTCAAAATTTAAGCAAAACATCCAAATTCAACAAGCTGTGATTTCATTATTATGTCTTTGTTCACTCCTGAGTCAAGTAGTATACTAGAATTTACCTTTCCTTCTCAATAGGTCTGATGCCATAATCCCTGTGACTCTAAAAACATCAAGCTCAAATGAATTTTTGATTCTCATGTTCCTTTGACAAGCCAAAATCAGGCCACATTTTACACTCTGCTTATTATTAGGACCATGTCTAGCTTCCTCTTGTCAGCATCCCCACCAAACAGGTACATCTATTACAATTGATGAACCTATGTTGACACATCATAGTCATCGTAAGGCCATGGTTTACATCAGGGTTCATTCTTGGTATTGTACTTCCTATGGGTTTGAACAACTGTATAATGACATATGTATCACTGTAGTATCTTATAGAGTATTTTTACTTCCCTCAAAATCATTTATGTTCCTCCAGTTCATCCCTTCTTCTCCCCAACATCTGGCAACCCTGATGATCTCCACAGTTTTGTCTTTTCTAGAATGTCATGTAGTTAAGAGTCCAAAATCTGTAGCCTTTTCAGATTGGCTTCTTTCACTTAGTAATATGCTTTTAAGATGTCCTCTTGTGGCTCAATAGCTCATTTCTTTTTAGTGCCAAATGGTATTCCATTGTCTGGATGTAACATAATTTATCCATTTGCCTCCTAAAGGACATTTTGATTGCTTCCAAGTTTTGGCAGTTGTGAATAAGTGGCAGGTTCTTGTGAGGACATAAATTTTCAACTCTTTGAGTAAATACCAAAGAACAGGATTGCTGGATTACACGGTAAGAGTATGTTTACTTTTGTAAGAAATGGTCAAACTGTCTTCCAAAGTGGCTGTATTATTTTGCATGCCCACCAGCAGTGAATGAGAATTCCTGTTGTTTCACATCTTTGTCAGTATTTGATGTTGCCTGTGTTCCATATGCAGATTTTGGCCATTCTAATAGGTGTGTAGTGGTATCTTGTCTTAATTTGCATTTCCTTTATGATATATAATGTGGAACATCTTTTCATGTGCTTATTTTGCCATCTGTATATCATCTTTGATGAAGTGTCTAATAAGATGTTTGGCCTATTTTTTAATCAGATTTTTGTTTCTTTATTGTTGAGTTTTAAGTATTCTTTGTATATTGTGGATTTAAGTCCTTTATCAGATGTCTTTTTTGAATATTTTTTCAGTCTGTGGCTTATCTTCTCATTCTTTGACATTATCTTTCACAGAGCAAAAATTTTTAATTTCAATCAATTCCAGTTTTATCAATGATTTCTATCAAGGATCAAGCCTTTGATGTTACATCTAAATACCATTACCATACCCCAAATCATCAAGATTTTCTCCTATATTATCTTTTAGAAGTTTTAGAGTTTTGTATTTTACATTTAGGTCCATGATCCCTTTTAAGTTAATTTTTATAAAGCATGTGAGGTCTGTGTCTAAATTTATTTTTATGTAGATGCCCAGCTGTTGCCATTAATATTTTCACTTGGCATTTTATTTTTTTAATATAAAGAATGTCAATTATACATTCTTTCAGTTCAGTTCAGTCACTCAGTCATGTCCAACTCTGCATCCCATAGACTTCAGCACGCCAGGCTTCCCTGTCCATCACTAACTCCCGGAACTTGCTCAAACTCATGTACATAGAGTCAGTGATGCCATCCAACCATCTCATCCTCTGTCATCCCCTTCTCTACCTTGAATCTTTCCCAGCATCAGGGTCTTTTCAAATGAGTCAGCTCTTCACATCAGGTGGCCAAAGTATTGGAGTTTCAACTTCAGCATCAGTCCTTCCAATGAATATTCAGGACTAATTTCCTTTAGGATGGACTGGTTGGACCTCCTTGCAGTCCAAGGGGCTCTCAAGAGTCTCCTCCAACACCACAGTTCAAAAGCATCAATTCTTCAGTGCTCAGCTTTCTTTATAGTCCAACTCTCACATCCATACATGACTACTGGAAAAACTGTAGCTTTGACTAGATGGGTCTTTGTTGGCAAAGTAATGTCTCTGCTTGTTAATATACTGTCTGGTTTGTCATAGCTTTTCTTCCAAGGAGCAAGCATCTTTTGATTTCATGGCTTCAGTCACCATCTGCAGTGATTTCGGAGCCCCAAAGCATAAAGCCTCTCACTGTTTCCATTGTTTCCCCATCTATTTGCCATGAAGTGATGGGACTGGATGTCACGATCTTCGTTGTCTGATTGTTGAGTTTTAAGCCAACTTTTTCACTCTCCTCTTTCACTTTCAACAAGAGGCTCTTTAGTTCTTCTTTGCTTTCTGCCATAAAGGTGATGGCATCTGCATATCTGAGGTTATTAATATTTCTCCTGGCAATCTTGATTCCAGCTTGTGCTTCCTCCAGCCCAGCATTTCTCATGATGTACTCTGCATATAAGTTAAATAAGCAGGGAGACAATATATAGCCTTGACGTACTCCTTTCCCGATTTGGAACCAGTCTGTTGTTCCATGTCCAGTTCTAACTATTGCTTCTTGACCTGCATATACATTTCTCAGGAGGCAGGTCAGGTGGTTCTGTATTCCCATCTCTTTAATAATTTTCCACAGTTTGCTGTGATCCACACAGTCAAAGGCTTTAGTGTAATCAATAAGCAGAAGTAGATGTTTTTCTGGAACTCTCTTATTGTATATTGCTAGATATATTTTCCTAATCATCTATAATTATTTTAAAATGAAAGAAAGAGGGAGAAGCACCTACAGAATAGTGGAGTTAAATCCTCCAAAACCAGTTCTTTGTTAAAGAAGTAGGGACACTAGCAAAACTGTTGAAATCAACCTTTTCAGAACTCTGGAAACTAACCATGCTTCTGCTGCTAAGTTGCTTCAGTCATGTCCGACCCTGTGCTAACAACAATCAGAAAAAATTTTATTTTAGAAAAATCACTGAATCTTAGTAAGAACTGTGAGGTTTATGGTGTTTCAGATGCCTCATTCCCATTTATTTTCATCTAACAAGCTCTTTGGTAGCCTTGCAAAGCAACAGATTCACAACTATAGTCATTATAGCTGTGAAAACCACCAGCATACAAGCCAGTAAGTCAGGAAGAGAAGGCTTGGAACTTCCCCCAAATCTCATCCCATTTTGTTGTCATCATTTGATCTTTATGGAAGCTACATGAAAAGCTACATTCTCAGGACTTTTTTTTTTTAATTAAATGCTACATCTCTAATCTCCAGTTAATTCAGTAAACCTTACTTATTCTCTTAGTGAGAGTCCTCCTAGACCTCTCTTTGTATCATGTATCCTTTACTTGATTAAGAATCTTATGCAGTCTTGGACATTGTTTCTTTTCCATATCTTCTCTCTTTCGTTTTGCTACTTTTTATTTTTTTAATTGAAGCATAGTTGATTTGCAAAGTAGTATTAATTACTGCTGTAAAGCAAAATTATTCAGTTACAATACATGCATTTTTATATTCTTTTCCATTATGGTTTATCTCAGGATATTAAATATATTTCTCTGTGCTATACAGTAGGACCTTGTTGTTTATCCATTCTGTCTAAAATATTTTGCACCTGGGGCTTATCTTTATTTGGCCTGATTTAGAATTTGTGCTATGAGAAAAATCATATCCCCAGGATATGTGTCTAAAACAATCATGGACAGTTGTTTAAAATCATAGCCACCTGAGGTGAAAATACCACTTGGGGCTAATAAAAAGCTGACAAAGAAATTTAAAAGGAAAACTGGAGAACAAAAGGACTTTAGAGGACATTTTAAAGCTCCTTGTATTCCTAGTTACCTGAAAGGCCATGACTGTGAGCATGTCTACCAAATGCATGCCTAGCAAGCACCTGAGAAGGACTGAATCTCTCACCTTGGGTGGCTTTGAGTCTCCACAACAGGAATTGAAGGTTAAGAGAGTTGTAAAATGTATACTTCATGATAGTACCTAGTGGGTAAAATATCTATGAATAAATAAGAGCCTGGAACAAAATATCTGCAGCCTATATGATGGAGTAGTTGTTAATAAACATCCTACAGAAATAAACATATAAGAGAAATATTACTTATAAATCAGTAAGATGAAGACATACAGTAGTAAAATGGCAAAGCTTGCAAACAAAATTTAGCGGCTAAAATCACAAACTGAAAGTATAAAAAAGGGTCAACTTTGTGAATAAACAGGAAAAGACAAATTAAACCAGATCCTATTCTGTGTCTCACTGTGCTATTCAATATGGTAGACGCTAGTCATGTGGAGCTACTTAAATTTAAAATAATTTAAATTAAATAAAATTTAAGATTTGATTCCTTAATTGTGCTAGCCAGATTTTAAGTGTTAAACAGCCATATATAGCTAATAGCTACTATATTAGATAGCATGGAGATATTTCAACAATTGCAGAAAATTCCACTGGGAACTGGAATGTGAAATGTAAAATGAGGCAGTGGGAAAGGGGTCATGCTTTACTGCTGGGGAGAGTATGAATATGTCTAGTCTTTTGGGATAGAAATGTGTCAATACTTATCAAAATAAATGCCTTAAGTACATTATTTTACCATTATGTGTATAATATCAAATAATTAGAAGTACCCTAAATATCACTGATAAAAATTTAATTTATATAACATATTAGGTGTAGAAAATAAGTCATAAAAAAATACATGATATAATACAGTGTGTGTGCTTGTAGGTTCCTGTCTGTAAAAGATCTCTAGATATTTGTGCTGCTTCTGCTAAGTCGCTTCAGTCATGTCTGACTCTGTGCGACCCCATAGACGGCAGCCCACCAGGCTCCCCCATCCCTGGGATTCTCCAGGCAAGAATACTGGAGTGGGTTGCCATTTCCTCCTCCAATGCATGAAAGTGAAAAGTGAAAGTCAAGTCGCTCAGTCGTGTCCAACTCGTAGCGACCCCATGGACTGCAGCCCATCAGGCTCCTCTGTTCATGGGATTTTCCAGGCAAGAGTACTGGAGTGGGGTGCCATTGCCTTCTCCGATATTTGTAACTGGATAGCAATTGGCTTTTGAGGATACACAGTGAACTTTTATAATGATATAATGAGCTTCCCAGGTGGTACTAGTAGTAAAGAACCCACCTGCCAATGCAGGAAACATAAAAGATGCAGGTTCGATCCCTGGGTCAAGAAGATCCCCTGGAGAAGGGCATGGCAACCAACTCCAGTATTCTTGCCTGGAGAATCCCATAGACAGAGAAACCCAGCAGGCTGCTTCCATAGGGTCACGAAGAGTCAGACATGACTGAAGCAACGTAGAATGCATGCAGTAGTCAGCCTGAAATCAAGTTAAAGTTTCAAAGAGATTATCGCACTTGGCTGTTTTTTGGAAGTGGTGGCTTTTTTTCCTTTTATGATTTAAAGAAAAAATAGTGTAAAGAAGCAAGGTAGTGGTGGAAACAATGTCCCAAGTATTTTTTCCACCATTGTAGAAATTTCATTCATATCAGGAAAATTGTGTTTGATAAACGTTGCCATGTATGCTAAGAAATTATGAGTGTCATGCATCCATTGTCCAAAAACATTGTTGCATTAGGTGTGGAAATCTCAGTAATAAAGAATTGCATATACATGAGAAAAAGCATTAAAGAATGCTTTCATATTTTCTAAGGCAGTTCTAAACACAGTGAATTCAAATAGAATTCAATCAGTGGCTTGATTGTAGCTATACCAAAATAGCAACAGAATGAACTACTATGTAGTTCTTTATTTCTAAATGCTGTGTTGTACTGCTAGCTTTAAGCCTCATTCATTTCTTGAGGGCTCAGGGTGACATAGCCACTTATGCAGAGCTATTCTTGTACACAGCTGAAAGAATGGAAGAGAAATTTGGATAATTGTTTTTGTAGAAGTGAGGAATATACATAAATTATTCTAGCTGGATCTTTTTTTTTTTTTTCAATAAAATGATCTGGCTTTTATTTGTGGATTTTTTTTTGTTTGTTTTGTTTTTGTTTTTTTGTTTTTTATTAGTTGGAGGCTAATTACTTCACAACATTTCAGTGGGTTTTGTCATACATTGATATGAATCAGCCATAGATTTACACGTATTCCCCATCCCGATCCCCCCTCCCACCTCCCTCTCCACCCGATTCCTCTGGGTCTTCCCAGTGCACCAGGCCCGAGCACTTGTCTCATGCATCCCCCCTGGGCTGGTGATCTGTTTCACCATAGATAATATACATGCTGTTCTTTCGAAACATCCCACCCTCACCTTCTCCCACAGAGTTCAAAAGTCTGTTCTGTACTTCTGTGTCTCTTTTTCTGTTTGGCATATAGGGTTATCGTTACCATCTTTCTAAATTCCATATATATGTGTTAGTATGCTGTAATGTTCTTTATCTTTCTGGCTTACTTCACTCTGTATAAGGGGCTCCAGTTTCATCCATCTCATTAGGACTGATTCAAATGAATTCTTTTTAACGGCTGAGTAATATTCCATGGTGTATATGTACCACAGCTTCCTTATCCATTCATCTGCTGATGGGCATCTAGGTTGCTTCCATGTCCTGGCTATTATAAACAGTGCTGCGATGAACATTGGGGTGCATGTGTCTCTTTCAGCTCTGGTTTCCTCAGTGTGTATGCCCAGGAATGGTATTGCTGGGTCATATGGCAGTTCTATTTCCAGTTTTTTAAGAAATCTCCACACTGTTTTCCATAGCGGCTGTACTAGCTTGCATTCCCACCAACAGTGTAAGAGGGTTCCCTTTTCTCCACACCCTCTCCAGCATTTATTGCTTGTAGACTTTTGGATAGCAGCCATCCTGACTGGCGTGTAATGGTACCTCATTGTGGTTTTGATTTGCATTTCTCTAATAATGAGTGATGTTGAGCATCTTTTCATGTGTTTGTTAGCCATCTGTATGTCTTCTTTGGAGAAATGTCTGTTTAGTTCTTTGGCCCATTTTTGAATTGGGTCATTTATTTTTCTGGAATTGAGCTTCAGGAGTTGCTTGTATATTTTTGAGATTAATCCTTTGTCTGTTTCTTCATTTGCTATTATTTTCTCCCAATCTGAGGGCTGTCTTTTCACCTTACTTATAGTTTCCTTTGTAGTGCAAAAGCTTTTAAGTTTCATTAGGTCCCATTTGTTTAGTTTTGCTTTTATTTCCAATATTCTGGGAGGTGGGTCATAGAGGATCTTGCTGTGATTTATGTCGGAGAGTGTTTTGCCTATGTTCTCCTCTAGGAGTTTTATAGTTTCTGGTCTTACATTTAGATCTTTAATCCATTTTGAGTTTATTTTTGTGTATGGTGTTAGAAAGTGTTCTAGTTTCATTCTTTTACAAGTGGTTGACCAGTTTTCCCAGCACCACTTGTTAAAGAGGTTGTCTTTTTTTCCATTGTATATCCTTGCCTCCTTTGTCAAAGATAAGGTGTCCATAGGTTCGTGGATTTATCTCTGGGCTTTCTATTCTGTTCCATTGATCTATATTTCTGTCTTTGTGCCAGTACCATACTGTCTTGATGACTGTGGCTTTGTAGTAGAGTCTGAAGTCAGGCAGGTTGATTCCTCCCGTCCCATTCTTCTTTCTCAAGATTATTTTGGCTATTCGAGGCTTTTTGTATTTCCATACAAATTGTGAAATTCTTTGGTCTAGTTCTGTGAAAAATACCGTTGGTAGCTTGATAGGGATTGCATTGAACCTATAGACTGCTTTGGGTGAATACATTTGACAATATTGATTCTTCCAACCATCGAACAGACGGTATGTTTTCTTCTCCATCTGTTTGTGTCCTCTTTGATTTCTTTCAATCAATGTTTTAAATAGTTTCTATGTATGGTTCCTTTGTTTCTTTAGGTAGATATACTCCTAAGTAATTTATTCCTTTTTGTTGCAATGGTGAATGGTATTGTTCTAATTTCTCTTTCTGTTTTTTCAATTGTTAGTATATAGGAATGCAAGGGATTTCTGTGTGTTAATTTTATATCCTGCAACTTTACTATATTCATTGATTAGCTCTAGTAATTTTCTGGTAGAGTCTTTAGGGTTTTCTATGTAGAGGATCATGTCATCTGCAAACAGTGAGAGTTTCACTTCTTCTTTTCCTAACTGGATTCCTTTTACTTCTTTTTCTTTTCTGACCACAGTGCAGTAAGATTAGATCTCAATTACAGGAAAAAAATTGTTAAAAATTCAAACATATGGAGGCTAAATAACATGCTTATGAATAACCAACAAATCACAGAAGAAATCAAAACAGAAATCAAAATATGTATAGAAATGAATGAAAATGAAAACACAACAACCCAAAACCTATGGGACACTGTAAAAGCAGTGCTAAGGGGAAGGTTCATAGCATTACAGGCTTACATCAAGAAACAAGAAAAAAGCCAAATAAATAACCTAACTCTACACCTAAAGCAACTAAGAGAAGGGGGAAGAAATGAAGAACCCCAGAGTTAGCAAGAAGGAAAGAAATCTTAAAAATTAGGGCAGAAATAAATGCAAAAGAAACTAAAGAGACCATAGCAAAAATCAACAAAGCTAAAAGCTGGTTTTTTGAAAAAATAAAATTGACAAACCATTAGCAAGACTCATTAAGAAACAAAGAGAGAAGAACCAAATTAACAAAATTAGAAATGAAAATGGAGAGATCACAACAGACAACACTGAAATACAAAGGATCATAAGAGACTACTACCAGCAGCTCTATGCCAATAAAATGGACAACTTGGATGAAATGGACAAATTCTTAGAAAAGTATAACTTTCCAAAACTGAACCAGGAAGAAATAGAAGATCTTAACAGACGCATCACAGGCAAGGAAATCGAAACTGTAATCAAAAATCTTCCAGCAAACAAAAGCCCAGGACCAGATGGCTTCACAGCTGAATTCTACCAAAAATTTAGAGAAGAGCTAACACCTACCTTACTCAAACTCTTCCAGAAAATTGCAGATGAAGGTAAACTTCCAAACTCATTCTATGAGGCCACCATCACCCTAATTCCAAAACCAGACAAAGATGCCACAAAAAAAGAAAACTACAGGCCAATATCACTGATGAACATAGATGCAAAAATCCTTAACAAAATTCTAGCAAACAGAATCCAACAACATATTAAAAAAATCATACACCATGACCAAGTGGGCTTTATCCCAGGAATGCAAGGATTCTTTAATATCCACAAATCAATCAATGTAATACACCACATTAACAAATTGAAAGATAAAAACCATATGATTATCTCAATAGATGCAGAGAAAGCCTTTGAGAAAATTCAACACTCATTTATGATTAAAACTCTCCAGAAAGCAGGAATAAAAGGAACATACCTCAACATAATAAAAGCTATATATGACAAACCCACAGCAAGCATCACCCTCAATGGTGAAAAATTGAAAGCATTTCCCCTGAAATCAGGAACAAGACAAGGGTGCCCACTCTCACCACTACTATTCAACATAGTGTTGGAAGTTTTGGCAACAGCAATCAGAGCAGAAAAAGAAGTAAAAGGAATCCAGATAGGAAAAGAAGAAGTGAAACTCTCACTGTTTGCAGATGACATGATCCTCTACATAGAAAACCCTAAAGACTCTACCAGAAAATTACTAGAGCTAATCAATGAATATAGTAAAGTTGCAGGATATAAATTAACACACAGAAATCCCTTGCATTCCTATATACTAACAATGAAAAAACAGAAAGAGAAATTAAGGAAACAATACCATTCACCATTGCAACAAAAAGAATAAAATACTTAGGAGTATATCTACCTAAAGAAACAAAAGACCTATACATAGAAAACTATAAAACACTGATGAAAGAAATCAAAGAGGACACAAACAGATGGAGAAACATACCGTGTTCATGGATTGGAAGAATCAATATTGTCAAAATGGCTATTCTAACCCAAAGCAGTCTATAGATTCAATGCAATCCCTATCAAGCTACCAACGGTATTTTTCACAGAACTAGACCAAAGAATTTCACAATTTGTATGGAAATACAAAAAACCTCGAATAGCCAAAGTAATCTTGAGAAAGTAATCTTGAGAATTTGTGGGCTTTTTATTGTAACTTATAGTCCATTGTTACTGCGATTGTGACTCTGTTTGCTAAACACCCTATTGTTTAAAAAACAAAGCCAGAAATTGGTGCAATTTGCTAAATGCAACCCTGTCTTTTCCCTCCACGTCACTATTCTTACTACTACTGCAGGGAATTTTTTGATGGAACAAGGATAATTTTGCATTGTAAAGCACCTCAAGCTTGGGTTTACATGTTACATTGATTCCAAAGCTGTAAACCAAAGATCAAAAGAACTGTTTGAGTAAAGCTGACTCAAGTGAACCTCTTTGTATTTATGTCAGAGTTAAACATGTCTCTACCACCTATTAGGAGCCAAGTGTTACAGTCAAAGCTGATCTTCTCATCTAAGTGCTCGAGACTGGGGAGGAGAAGGTGTCAGGGCATGGCTTGACCTTTCCTCTGGGTGCAGGGGTGCCTTCTAAAATAGGCCAGCCCTGTGCCTTCTGATGGCATTCTTAGGAGCCGTGGTGCCGAGAAAAGCTAGGTCTAAATGTAGAACACTGATTTTCCACCAAAGTATGGGAGGTTATAATGGAAGAGAAAAAAACCCATAGAGGGAAATGGAAGAGTCTCACTTTTCCTTGGCTCTGTAAGGCTATTATTGTGAGTCAAAACAGAGAAAGAATTGAAAGGATTGACATTTGCCTTTTGTTTTTTCATATGCCTTTTGCCAGAAAAAAAAATGCAATTACTCATAAAATTGGGTATCTAAACCTTAAAATATTCCCAATTCCATAAATTCAAAGGAGATATTACAGTGATGTGTTCTACCTGTATCACCACTTAGAATAGTGGTGAGCAAAGGCTTTATACTGATCAAGCAAATTTCAAAATTTAACTGCACAGACAGTAAATTATTCTGTCAAATATTAAATTTCAAGATTATTAATAGGAAATGATAGCTGTATATAGAAAACATGTAGACTACAAAAAATTTCACTTAGATGATTATCTTGACTTTGCTTTGAATTATCATATTTGGTTGTGTATATTTATGTAGACCAGTCCAGTTCTTGTCTATCAGATTCCTAAGATATTGTGTTTGGATTGTATAAAATATGTAAACAGGTTTCTCTTTTAGTGGTAGATAATAAAAGCATAAAAATCATAACAAACTAACTTTGATTAGCTTGAAAAATTGTACTAACCTTAGTAATGCTACTTAAAAAAAAAAACAAAACAGATAACATTTATTGGGGCTTCCTCAATGGTTCAAGTGGAATTGAATCCACCTGCAGTCCAGGAGATACAGGAGACATTGGTTGTTCTATTCCTGGATTGAGAAGATCCCACTCCAGTGGGAGGGCATGACAACCCACTCCAGTATTCTTACCAAGAAAATCCCTTGGACAGAGGAGCCTGAGGGGCTGCAGTCCATGGCATTGCAATGAGTCAGACACGACTGAGCACACACACATATTTATTGAACATACAGCAATTTTTTTTTCCTTAGGCATGATGTACTTCATTTCTTCATTTATTTTCTCTATATTAATCTATCTACCTACTTACCTACCTATAAGTAATCTATCTACTTACTTACCTACCTTCCTCACTGTAGTTGAGGAAACGGATGTCTCTATGGGCTAAATACATTGACTAAAAGTTAATAAAAGCAGGACTTGAACTTTAGAGCTGTCTGGTTGCAAAGCATCATCCATTAAACTCTATATATCTTACAGCTTCAAGAAATATGGTGAACAGAGTTAATATGAATATATTTTGGAAATAATGAATGAATTAATTCATTCCTTTATTCATTTCACAGACTTCTTTTTAAACAGCTGGGCTTACAAAATACTGTGACATAAAGCAAGTAACAGGCCTGCCTTATCATATAGCAGTGCTTTCCTATGATGATGACTTTCTCCAATGTATCAGTAGCAATGATAGGTAGCTCGAGAAAAAGTCAGACATCAGGTAATGATAAATTCTATTTTAAAAAGGCAGAGATAATCTTGCTAGAGAAGAAAATAGATTATTTTGTGATAGAGTGATGTCATTGAAGATGGCCAGTGTCTGAATAGGTGGCAACTGGGTGGGGAGGGGGTGAAAACACTCTAGGACTTTGTCAAGGGAGGTTGGAATTGGGTGAATGTTTAATAATTTAAAGCACAGAGGTTAATGTGCATCAGGTATCATCAGGGGAAATCAATAAGTTTATTGGGAATATAGGATAAATAAGTTGAGAAAAGGAAAATAAATTAGATTTTAAGTATATTTTAGAGTCAGATTTCAGAAGTCCTAAATGTTACACTAAGGACTTGAAATACACTGAAAAGCTGCTGATGACTTTCCAGCAAGGGAATGTTTTGATCAAAGTTCTATCCTCAGAAACCATTTTTATCATTGATTATTGCACCTTACTACACACTTGCTTGAGTTACTTTTGGCTAACAATGATAACAAGCAGTCATGTCATGGATGTCCTGATAAAGGTTAATACCTGTGGATTTTGTTTTCCATTTTAATAGGATTTTATTAGTGTTGGTATATAGATATTGTAATGAGTTAGCTCAGGGTATCTTTATGTTACTTTTACTTTATGTAGCTTTATGTTACTTTTTTAAAATAAAACTTGAGTTTTACTGTAATACTTATTTCTGCCATGAGATTTTAAGTACCCTGAGGCCAGGAAGCTAGTTTATGTACTAAATAGCATGTACTGAAACAGACTTCAATACACGACAGTTGGCTATTTATTGTTTATTGATTGAGGTGATTGAATAAACATTAGCTGTTTACTCATTATTTGCTAAGTGGATAAATTGTAAACAAACAAAACTCAAATCATAACTCTCTGGCTTCCTCTGTCTGCAGCTCTGTCTCAACAGATATTCATACATTGAACTTTTGTCACCGTATCATAAGTTGTCACACTGCTGAATGATATTCTTATTGTACCATCTTTTTGAAAGTTTTTAGCCCTTCCCTTTCCAGGATAATGTTTATATGTCCTTTCAAATATAGCTAAACATTACCTCTTCTAAGAAGGATTTTCTTCCCTCTTGTCAGCCTGGTTAGAAATTCAGCCTCTGTGCTCATTTTTAACACTTACTTAAGATTCACTATTTATACCGGATAGCACTTAATCACTCTGTTTCACAATCTCTTTCTCCACTAGACTATAAATTTCTTGAGGTCATGAACTGAGTTATTTCATTTTTGTATTGCAAGACTAATATGGTACTTCATTGCTGCTTAGTCATGAAGTCGTGCCAGACTCTTTGCAACCCCATGGACTGCAGAATGCCAGGCTTCCCTGTCCTTCACCATATCCCAGAGTTTGCTCAAGCTCATGTCAGTTGAGTTGGTGATGACATCCAACCATCTTATCCTCTGTCGTCCCCTTCTCCTCCTGCCCTCAATCTTTCCCAGCATCAGGGTCTTTTCCAATGAGCTGACTCTTTGCTTCAGGTGGCCAAAGTATTGGAGCTTCAGCTTCAGCATCAGTCCTTCCAGTGAACGTTCAGGACTGATCTCCTTTAGGATGGACTGGTTTGATCTCTTTGCAGTCCAAGGGACTCTCAAGAGTCTTCTTCAGCATCACAATTTGAAATCATCAATTCTTTGGTGCTCGACCTTCTTTATAATCCAACTCTCACATCCATACATGACTGCTGGAAAAAGTACTTGATCAGTAGCAAATTAGTATTAACTATTTGATGAAAGAGTGATGGCTTAAAGGTTGGGAGATTTGTTAGGAGGACATGAGAGTGCTCTGTGATGGGGGCAGTTAAGACCCAAATAAGATTTTTGTCTTTATGAACAGAGAAGAAAGTAAGAATTTCAGAAATACTGAAGGGTAAAAATTAATGACATGATGGAAGATGTTCTATGAAGATAAAAACAGAACCAAGATACAAAGATAAAGATACAAAGTGACTGGCCATATGAAGTTGCCATTAAATGAAGTAGAGGAGCGAAAAGTAGGACCTGATTTCTTACTGAGACAGATGATGAGTCCTTTTCTGGACATAATCATTTTGAGGTGCCATTAGGGATACTGAGATTTTTGCAAGTAGTTAGTGAGAAATCTAAATTTGAAAGCAGTCAGGAAAGGACATAAGCATTAGTATGTTAACCATTCTGTTTCACAACCATTTAGGATTGACTGGTACAATACCATTACAATACAATACAATACATTACAATACAATACAATACAATACAGTACTGATACAATACCATTAGTATCATTAACAAAGTAAAGATAGTTGAAGTCTTTGAGTGCCAGAGATTATAATAGAGAATTTAGAGGAGAGAAGGATGACTGAATCTTGTGGGACACCTACTTATGGCCAATTTTGAAAAGCGGTACCAGAAAATAGTGCGAGAAGAAAACAAGGAAATTCCTGAACAATTTCAGGAAAGTTAAATTCTAATCGAATGAGGTTTTCTATGTTTTTCCCCAGGTTTATTGAAGTGTAATTGACAAAATTATAAAATATTTAAAGATTTTATATATGTATACATTGTGAAAGTATTCCCACATCTAGTTAATTATGTAGTTTTGGAATATCAGAGAAGAATTGCTGGAGTAATAGTTTTTAACAGTAAAATATTCTATAGTGTGGTTGATAAGCAGGTAGTGATACAGATCTAGTCTGAAGCCAGATGGCAGAAGATTAAAAACACAAAAAGGAAAGCAAGTAAAAGGGCCCATTATGTGAGCAGCAGAGTTAAGATAAATAATTGTTTATGAGGCATTTCTACTTTCACCTAAAATAGCATTCAAACCCATGGAAGATGCTTATGTGGAGTGTATTGAAATGTACTGTAGAAACACATGTATTTTACAAACAAATAGAGTTGTCACATATCTTTCCTGAATATCTGAGAAGACACGGTTAGGGTAGACTCTTTAAATATTATCCTTTTCAGTATTAATGATAATCACACAGCCAAACCATATTTATTTCCATGAGTGAACCATGTTTTATGAATGTGTTATATTTTGAGAGAGAAGACTTCAGAGTTAGTCAATATGTGAGGAATCTCAACTATATGGCTACTGTTTTTAATGAAACTCACATGGGGAATATCCATTGACTTGCCCCTTTGTAAGATCATGAATCATGCCTCATGCTTAAAAAAGGTAAAAAGAGAATTAAATGTCCCCTGAAGCAGCGATCCCCAACCTTTTTGGCATCAGGAACCGGTTACATGGAAGACAAATTTTCCCATGGACTGAAGGGAATTCAAGTACACTATGTTTATTGTGCACTTTATTTCTATAATTATTACATCAACTCCACCTCAGATAGTCAGGCATTAGATCCCAGAGGTTGGTGACCCCTAAAGTGTGTTCCATGTCTAATAGTTTGAATTTTACATTTGTAGCTTATATTCCCTGAGGAGGGCATTCTTTTTATAATAGCTGAGTGTGAATTCTGAAGACCATCATCTTATTTATCAGGATTGCTAGGACATGGTAGTTGCAGAGAGTGAATTGAACTAAAATACCTTATTTGTTTCCCCTAAATGTAGACTATTGTCCATATAGCTGAAAGCATGAAAATCATTTACATCCAAAGCCTGCAGTAGGAGTGAAATCTAAATCCAAGACCCTCTGTAATTTAATAATTAGTAATCAACTGAAAAATATGTATAAATAAAACTTTGGTGTAAAAAGAAATGTTTAAAAGTGGGGCAAAAATCCTAGGTGTGAGAATTCATGCACAGATAAAAAGTTAAAAGAACCTGGGTCACTTGTATTGCAGGCAGATTCTTTCCCCTTTGAACGAGTAAAGCCCAAAATATTTGTATATAAAATATGGGAAACCTTATGACCTATATTTGACTAAATCAAGCTGATTTTTTACATTTCACCAACAAAATGTGAACAAAAAGTTTTTTAAGGGATCATTCCTATAGAAATGTGGACTCCACTCTGTTGAACTTTAGGATGAGAGGTAACACTGGATAAGTCAGAGGTTGACTGTGGCTGAATTACCACTGTCTGTTGACAACTGCCTCTAATATATCTGTAGTCAAATGTGTTTGGAAGATTGAAGGGAAGCATTAAAGTTGTCACACTATTTTCTTATGCCTTGTTTATCTTCTCTCTTCCTCCTCCTTCTCCTTTCTTGTTTTTCCCCCTTCTGTTCCTCATTCTTCGCATTAACCACTGTTTCATAATTAAAACAGGGCTTCCCAGGTGGCTCAGTGTTAAAGAATCTGCCCACCAATGCAGGAGACATAGAGGACGTGAGCTTGATCCCTGGGTTGGGAAGATGTCCTGTAGGAGGAAATGGCAACCCACTCCAGTATTCTCGCTTGGAAAATTCTCGCCTGGACAGAGGAACCTGGTGGGCTACAGATCATGGAATCACAAAAGAGTTGGACACGACTGAGCAATTGAGTGCACATACGCATGTACACACACACACACACACACACAATTAAAACAAGTTCCCATTTGTGTCAGCGCCAGCAAGTCCTCTCCACTGGGATTTGCTGAGAGCCATCACTAGGCCTGGGTGCTGTAAAATTGTCCCAGGAGCCAAGGGAAAATAGATAACAAGACTACCTGTTCCTCAAGAAGCTTCTCATTTGCTCTTTAGAAAAATAAGCCAAAGAAGAATGGGATGCCGTCATGATAGCATTTTCCTAAAGGAGTGGTTCTCAAAGTGTGGCCCAATGCCCAACTAACTGTTTCATAATAACAGAGTGCCTTTTAATATATGTATTAATTTTAACAAGTTCTCCAAATAACTAAATTCTTTGCATTATTATTTAATTTTATAATCCTATCAGGCAGGATTATTCCAATTTTACAATTAAGGAAATGATTATAAAGGCTATAGATGATATTCCTAAAGAAACTTCTAATGAGAATGCTTGTTTATTTTATGATATACTTTCTTCTTTCAGGCCTTTACTTTTGTAAACATAGTTTGCTACATGAGCAACTGCAGTGATATTTTTCTTAAATGCAATGCTTAACAGGAGTGTTTAGAGGGAAAGAGTAAGGGAAAGAGTAAAAATAAAAATTTTGGCTCTCCATCTCCATTTGTGGATTTGTGGTGTATACACCTAACCCCTTGATCATGTGTGCATGTGTGTGTGCTAAATTGCTTCAGTCATGTCCAATGCTTTGCAACCCTATGGACCATTGCCCAACAGGCTTCTCTGCCCAAGGGGTTCTCTAGGCAAGAATACTGGAGTGGGTTGCCATGCCCTTCTCCAGGGGATCTTTGCCATTCAGGTGTTGAGCCCACGTTGCTTATGTCTCCTGCATTGGCAGGCAAGTTCTTTACCACTGATGCCACCTGGGAAGCCACGTGATCATGTATATAGAAGTTTTATTTTGTTTTATAAAGAAAAGTGATAGCTAAATGTTATATCATTTGTGTCTCAGTTTTGAAGTATTACTGTATCCTACTTATCATTAACGTGTATATTTTAACCTAACACTTTTATACATCTCTCTGACAAATGTTTATCCATATATTAACATATTTATGGAGTTCTTAGTATATTTGGGCACAATTTCATGAAAGCCTTATCAGCACTTTATATCACAATTAAGAAAGTCTTATGACTTCTTCTATTATACTTACTGACATTTTTGTATCTCACTCTAAGAGTATTTCAGGTCTTTCAAATGCACTATTATTTGTGTCAGTAGAAAATTTTTTAAAATTGCGTATTTCTATTCAATACCTTTAGAAGATTAGTATTGAAATTACATTATTGAAAATTAATCTAGGTTATTATTTATTGTGAAATGCATTATATCCAACATTAAGTCTCCAAAGGTACAATGTATAGATTGTTCAACTTTATATAGTTTTTTCAAGCAGAAATAGCTGTAGTTATGGAACATAACTTAATCTTATGATAAGATCTGCTTAATCTTATCTCTAGAATACTGTCTGTAATTTTCTGTCAGATAAACTTTCTTCAGATTAATAATATTGAAAACTTTTTGAGTGTGTGTGTAACTTAAGGACAACAAAAGTGTTAGTTGCAGTTAGGCTGAACTCACCTTGTTGAATAAACAATTCAGTAGCTGGTATCTGAACCCTGCTTCTGATTCTACTAAGAGTATAGACCTTAATTTGCATTGTTTCAAAATGGTGGCCATGGGAATGGGAAAGACCGTAATCTTCCATTTTTTGCAGGCAACACAAATTGTTAGATCCTTAGACTTAATTCAACATACACTTATTAAATGCATATTGTATCCAAGTCAGTGTTTTAGGTACAGGAAATATCACAGAGACAAGACAGAAAACTGTAAATTTATGAATCTCCAGTGGGAGAAGTCAGATAATAAATGTAGTGATTAGGTAAAAGACATACTTTGCCCCATAAAGATAAGTGATATGGGCAAAATTAGGAAGGGGATAGAGATTGGGAAATGGAGGGAGTGATCGATTTATAAATTCTTCCTGAAAAGATGACATTCAAGCAAAGACTTGAAGGAGTTAAGAGAGCAAGCTATGTGGATAATCTGGGGGGAGATCCTTGTAGTTAGAGGGAAGATACAAAGGGCCTGGTAGGTTTCAAGAACAGCAAGGAGACCAGTGTGGATGAAATGAGATGAGCAAAAGGAAGCCAGGTGGAAGTGAGTTCAGAGAGGTAACAGGGACCTCGATGCTGGGATGTTGGAGTCTGCAGCAGGTACTTGAGATTTTACTGAGAGAAGTGAAGACTATCAAAGAGATCCCAGCAGAGCAGTGGCTTGCAATGTCTTTATAGCATAAAATTTTACTTGTATTTTCAGACTTCTCTGGAACAGTGCCAAGGTTTTAGAGGTTACGGGAGTTATCCCAGAAGTTTTCACTTCAAATCAAATAGATACATGGAATCTGCTTTCATATCTGGACCTTTTTTTTTTTTTTAATTCTCCAGTAGGACCTGTTCTAAGATTTAGATTTCTTGTTTCTTTTCTTTTTTTTTTTTTTACACCAAATAAGCAGAATTTCCAGTTTTTGGTCGTTTCTCAGGATTATTTACAGACAAAAGGTCAGGTGGAGGGTGACTCAGTGATCTGGTCATTGCTTCATAATTTAGTAATTTGCCAGGTAACCCACATATCCTGATGCTTTGAATAAAATCATATTCTATGGCCAAGATGCACCTGTGTGTATCCTCAATACTTTAAAAGAAGATTTCTGAATCACTTCCTCAAAAATATTGAAGACAAAAGTTTTTAGGTATAAATATCTACTAACCTGTACCAGTACCTAGTCTGGAAACAAAACAAAACAAAACAAAAATGATGCCTTCATTTTAGAAGAGTTAAAACAATTAGATACCAAAAGAACAGGTAGGCATCGGAAATCCATTCTTGTGTGTGTGTACCTGCATGTGTGTGTGTGTGTGTGTGTGTGTGCGCACACACACACATGCGTGTATGCTCAGTCATGTCTGGCTCTTTGCAACCTCATGCACTGTAGCCTGCCAGGCTCCTTTGTCCATGAGATTTTCCGGGCAAGAATACTGGAGTGGGTTGACATTTCCTACTCCAAGTTCCATTCTAGTAATATGATTTAAATTGATTAAGTGTCTGGTGTTGATTAAGACCACTTTGAAGCTGTATTTTCTTTCAAATTTCACATTCAAATTAGACTCATACTTTGCTTCTTTAAGGTGTATTCACTACAGTTACTAGTTTCTCTTTAGATAAAATTATCTCATGAAATAAAAAGCATGGAAATAAACATAGAAGCTTAGCTCCACCTTTTCTCATATATTTGTAAATATATTTTACCTTAAAGCTTTGGCAATGTGGAAAATGTTTCAGTGTACACACACATATAATACTGAGTAATAATGGATAAGCACACTAAATTAGAATGAAAGTTACTATATTACTAATCTCTTTAGGTGATTTCCAGATAGCTCTTTCATGCAGTGAAATTGTAAAACTCTAGCCCTTTGCAGTTAGGAGCAATTGGTCTTCAATTAAGAAAACCAGTTTAGGAGCTAAACACAGTTTGAGAGCCTAATCCAGACTTAACCCCTGCTGCCTAGTTCCCAGTAAGTAGAATGAGAATTTCATCACCAATGATAACCATATTTTTACCTGCTAGTTCTCCAGCTTTCACTGTCTTTAAACTACATGATAAAATTTTTGTGTTAGTTGTGCAACTCAACGATGAATATGTGCCCTTTGCTGGTAATTTAGGAAATTCTGACTACACATTCAAATATACTTTTCTTTATCCCTTTCCCTGGAATGTATCCTCCAGGGATGCTTAAACGTCTTTAGAATAATGATACGTTTACTTTCCCTGCTTTTCTTCATTGACCGTCACTATCTTCTTAGGTTCTGAGGGGCTTTGTTCAATGTCGCTTTACACTTCATACCAAGAAAGGAAGAATTCAGCTGCCAGGCAGGACTTCTAGGCAAAGAGACTTTGAATGAAATAGTATATAATTTGAGTTGTAAACACCATGGATGCATTGTAGTTTAAAAGTGTTCATCATAACTGAGTTGTAGTTAAAAGGATTTGGGTAGAGGATTGGGTATTGATAGGTAACAGTTAGGGGTTTTCCAGACTCCCTTTTATGTGGCTGAATGGGAGCTACATATAAGTCAGGTTCAGACTCTTAAATTACACCCTCCTTTTTGACCTTGTCTTACAGACTCCAGAGTATTTTTTGAGTTCATTAGTTAAATACTACCCAGTCATTTAAATACCAGAATACTCCATTTTTTGGAAGATTGCTTCCAGGAAAGGAAAATGATTATCAATAGAGATACTACAAATACTTTTATATTTTGTGCACACACACACACACATTCCTGAGAATGGCTTTCTGTACACTGTAGCTTCATTGTATAACAACCACCTTTGGAAATTGACTAATAGTGCACAGAAAAGGCTCTGTTCCGTGGCTGGTTCTACCCACAAAACTCCCATTCAGCATTTTTTCTCTTTTCTTGAATTATTTGAACAGTTAATAGGCACATACACATGAGCACACACTCAAACATACATGCTTCTCCCACATCACAAAAACCACCCTCACATTTGGCGCACCTCTGATCCTCAGTTCAGCCACAGGGCAAGACTTAACAGACTTGTGTCAACTCTAATAAAAAGGTATTCAAAAGTAGTCTCAAAGGGCAAAATTTAAGGAACATAGTTGAGGGAAGGGGAGGGGAAATTATATTTAAAATCATAATGCAACTTTTCTGTACTAAACAATAAATCTCAGGAGCATCTCTTGCTAGCATTTTTCATGAATTCTCTGTTCTTTGAAAAATCCTAT